>NW_027436569.1:614851-922277 GCF_031877795.1 Strix aluco
GAAAGCACAGAGCCCCAGATTTTATGTTGTCCTGGAGAGCTTGCAGAGCACTGGGGAAAGGCAGACAGAGAATTCCCTGCTAGCACCTTCTCTGTGCCTGTTCACATTGCTTCGCAGAATCGCTTTTGTGCAGAAAACAGTAACACTTGTTCAGAAGGAAAGAAAGCACAGAGCCCCAGATTTTATGTTGTCCTGGAGAGCTTGCAGAGCACTGGGGAAAGGCAGGCAGAGAATTCCCTGCTAGCACCTTCTCTGTACCTGGGAAGCAGAAGTGTTCACATTGCTTCGCAGAATCGCTTTTGTGCAGAAAACAGTAACACTTGTTCAGAATGAAAGAAAGCACAGAGCCCCAGATTTTATGTTGTCCTGGAGAGCTTGCAGAGCACTGGGGAAAGGCAGACAGAGAATTCCCTGCTAGCACCTTCTCTGTGCCTGTTCACATTGCTTCGCAGAATCGCTTTTGTGCAGAAAACAGTAACACTTGTTCAGAAGGAAAGAAAGCACAGAGCCCCAGATTCTATGTTGTCCTGGAGAGCTTGCAGAGCACTGGGGAAAGGCAGGCAGAGAATTCCCTGCTAGCACCTTCTCTGTGCCTGGGAAGCAGAAGTGTTCACATTGCTTCGCAAGAATCGCTTTTGTGCAGAAAACAGTAACACTTGTTCAGAACGAAAGAAAGCACAGAGCCCCAGAGTCTATGTTGTCCTGGAGAGCTTGCAGAGCACTGGGGAAAGGCAGGCAGAGAATTCCCTGCTAGCACCTTCTCTGTGCCTGGGAAGCAGAAGTGTTCACATTGCTTCGCAGAATCGCTTTTGTGCAGAAAACAGTAACACTTGTTCAGAAGGAAAGAAAGCACAGAGCCCCAGATTTTATGTTGTCCTGGAGAGCTTGCAGAGCACTGGGGAAAGGCAGGCAGAGAATTCCCTGCTAGCACCTTCTCTGTGCCTGGGAAGCAGAAGTGTTCACATTGCTTCGCAGAATCGCTTTTGTGCAGAAAACAGTAACAGTTGTTCAGAAAGAAAGAAAGCACAGAGCCCCAGATTCTATGTTGTCCTGGAGAGCTTGCAGAGCACTGGGGAAAGGCAGGCAGAGAATTCCCTGCTAGCACCTTCTCTGTGCCTGGGAAGCAGAAGTGTTCACATTGCTTCGCAAGAATCGCTTTTGTGCAGAAAACAGTAACACTTGTTCAGAAGGAAAGAAAGCACAGAGCCCCAGATTTTATGTTGTCCTGGAGAGCTTGCAGAGCACTGGGGAAAGGCAGGCAGAGAATTCCCTGCTAGCACCTTCTCTGTGCCTGGGAAGCAGAAGTGTTCACATTGCTTCGCAGAATCGCTTTTGTGCAGAAAACAGTAACACTTGTTCAGAACGAAAGAAAGCACAGAGCCCCAGATTCTATGTTGTCCTGGAGAGCTTGCAGAGCACTGGGGAAAGGCAGGCAGAGAATTCCCTGATAGCACCTTCTCTGTGCCTGTTCACATTGCTTCGCAGAATCGCTTTTGTGCAGAAAACAGTAACACTTGTTCAGAACGAAAGAAAGCACAGAGCCCCAGATTCTATGTTGTCCTGGAGAGCTTGCAGAGCACTGGGGAAAGGCAGGCAGAGAATTCCTTGCTAGCACCTTCTCTGTGCCTGGGAAGCAGAAGTGTTCACATTGCTTCGCAGAAACGCTTTTGTGCAGAAAACAGTAACACTTGTTCAGAACGAAAGAAAGCACAGAGCCCCAGATTCTATGTTGTCCTGGAGAGCTTGCAGAGCACTGGGGAAAGGCAGGCAGAGAATTCCCTGCTAGCACCTTCTCTGTGCCTGGGAAGCAGAAGTGTTCACATTGCTTCGCAAGAATCGCTTTTGTGCAGAAAACACTAACACTTGTTCAGAAGGAAAGAAAGCACAGAGCCCCAGATTTTATGTTGTCCTGCAGAGCTTGCAGAGCACTGGGGAAAGGCAGGCAGAGAATTCCTTGCTAGCACCTTCTCTGTGCCTGGGAAGCAGAAGTGTTCACATTGCTTCGCAAGAATCGCTTTTGTGCAGAAAACAATAACACTTGTTCAGAACGAAAGAAAGCACAGAGCCCCAGATTTTATGTTGTCCTGCAGAGCTTGCAGAGCACTGGGGAAAGGCAGGCAGAGAATTCCTTGCTAGCACCTTCTCTGTGCCTGGGAAGCAGAAGTGTTCACATTGCTTCGCAGAATCGCTTTTGTGCAGAAAACAGTAACACTTGTTCAGAACGAAAGAAAGCACAGAGCCCCAGATTTTATGTTGTCCTGGAGAGCTTGCAGAGCACTGGGGAAAGGCAGACAGAGAATTCCCTGCTAGCACCTTCTCTGTGCCTGTTCACATTGCTTCGCAGAATCGCTTTTGTGCAGAAAACAGTAACACTTGTTCAGAAGGAAAGAAAGCACAGAGCCCCAGATTCTATGTTGTCCTGGAGAGCTTGCAGAGCACTGGGGAAAGGCAGGCAGAGAATTCCCTGATAGCACCTTCTCTGTGCCTGGGAAGCAGAAGTGTTCACATTGCTTCGCAGAATCGCTTTTGTGCAGAAAACAGTAACACTTGTTCAGAAGGAAAGAAAGCACAGAGCCCCAGATTTTATGTTGTCCTGGAGAGCTTGCAGAGCACTGGGGAAAGGCAGGCAGAGAATTCCCTGCTAGCACCTTCTCTGTGCCTGGGAAGCAGAAGTGTTCACATTGCTTCGCAAGAATCGCTTTTGTGCAGAAAACAGTAACACTTGTTCAGAACGAAAGAAAGCACAGAGCCCCAGATTTTATGTTGTCCTGGAGAGCTCGCAGAGCACTGGGGAAAGGCAGGCAGAGAATTCCCTGCTAGCACCTTCTCTGTGCCCGGGAAGCAGAAGTGTTCACATTGCTTCGCAAGAATCGCTTTTGTGCAGAAAACACTAACACTTGTTCAGAAGGAAAGAAAGCACAGAGCCCCAGATTTTATGTTGTCCTGCAGAGCTTGCAGAGCACTGGGGAAAGGCAGGCAGAGAATTCCTTGCTAGCATCTTCTCTGTGCCTGGGAAGCAGAAGTGTTCACATTGCTTCGCAGAATCGCTTTTGTGCAGAAAACACTAACAGTTGTTCAGAAGGAAAGAAAGCACAGAGCCCCAGATTCTATGTTGTCCTGGAGAGCTTGCAGAGCACTGGGGAAAGGCAGGCAGAGAATTCCCTGCTAGCACCTTCTCTGTGCCTGTTCACATTGCTTCGCAGAATCGCTTTTGTGCAGAAAACAGTAACACTTGTTCAGAAGGAAAGAAAGCACAGAGCCCCAGATTCTATGTTGTCCTGGAGAGCTTGCAGAGCACTGGGGAAAGGCAGGCAGAGAATTCCCTGCTAGCACCTTCTCTGTGCCTGGGAAGCAGAAGTGTTCACATTGCTTCGCAAGAATCGCTTTTGTGCAGAAAACAGTAACACTTGTTCAGAACGAAAGAAAGCACAGAGCCCCAGATTCTATGTTGTCCTGGAGAGCTTGCAGAGCACTGGGGAAAGGCAGGCAGAGAATTCCCTGCTAGCACCTTCTCTGTGCCTGTTCACATTGCTTCGCAGAATCGCTTTTGTGCAGAAAACAGTAACACTTGTTCAGAACGAAAGAAAGCACAGAGCCCCAGATTCTATGTTGTCCTGGAGAGCTTGCAGAGCACTGGGGAAAGGCAGGCAGAGAATTCCCTGCTAGCACCTTCTCTGTGCCTGGGAAGCAGAAGTGTTCACATTGCTTCGCAAGAATCGCTTTTGTGCAGAAAACAGTAACACTTGTTCAGAAGGAAAGAAAGCACAGAGCCCCAGATTTTATGTTGTCCTGGAGAGCTTGCAGAGCACTGGGGAAAGGCAGGCAGAGAATTCCCTGCTAGCACCTTCTCTGTGCCTGGGAAGCAGAAGTGTTCACATTGCTTCGCAAGAATCGCTTTTGTGCAGAAAACAGTAACACTTGTTCAGAACGAAAGAAAGCACAGAGCCCCAGATTTTATGTTGTCCTGGAGAGCTTGCAGAGCACTGGGGAAAGGCAGGCAGAGAATTCCCTGCTAGCACCTTCTCTGTGCCCGGGAAGCAGAAGTGTTCACATTGCTTCGCAAGAATCGCTTTTGTGCAGAAAACACTAACACTTGTTCAGAAGGAAAGAAAGCACAGAGCCCCAGATTTTATGTTGTCCTGCAGAGCTTGCAGAGCACTGGGGAAAGGCAGGCAGAGAATTCCTTGCTAGCACCTTCTCTGTGCCTGGGAAGCAGAAGTGTTCACATTGCTTCGCAGAATCGCTTTTGTGCAGAAAACACTAACAGTTGTTCAGAAGGAAAGAAAGCACAGAGCCCCAGATTCTATGTTGTCCTGGAGAGCTTGCAGAGCACTGGGGAAAGGCAGGCAGAGAATTCCCTGCTAGCACCTTCTCTGTGCCTGTTCACATTGCTTCGCAGAATCGCTTTTGTGCAGAAAACAGTAACACTTGTTCAGAAGGAAAGAAAGCACAGAGCCCCAGATTCTATGTTGTCCTGGAGAGCTTGCAGAGCACTGGGGAAAGGCAGGCAGAGAATTCCCTGCTAGCACCTTCTCTGTGCCTGGGAAGCAGAAGTGTTCACATTGCTTCGCAAGAATCGCTTTTGTGCAGAAAACAGTAACACTTGTTCAGAACGAAAGAAAGCACAGAGCCCCAGATTCTATGTTGTCCTGGAGAGCTTGCAGAGCACTGGGGAAAGGCAGGCAGAGAATTCCCTGATAGCACCTTCTCTGTGCCTGTTCACATTGCTTCGCAGAATCGCTTTTGTGCAGAAAACAGTAACACTTGTTCAGAACGAAAGAAAGCACAGAGCCCCACATTCTATGTTGTCCTGGAGAGCTTGCAGAGCACTGGGGAAAGGCAGGCAGAGAATTCCTTGCTAGCACCTTCTCTGTGCCTGGGAAGCAGAAGTGTTCACATTGCTTCGCAAGAATCGCTTTTGTGCAGAAAACAGTAACACTTGTTCAGAACGAAAGAAAGCACAGAGCCCCAGATTTTATGTTGTCCTGGAGAGCTTGCAGAGCACTGGGGAAAGGCAGGCAGAGAATTCCCTGCTAGCACCTTCTCTGTGCCCGGGAAGCAGAAGTGTTCACATTGCTTCGCAAGAATCGCTTTTGTGCAGAAAACAGTAACACTTGTTCAGAACGAAAGAAAGCACAGAGCCCCAGATTCTATGTTGTCCTGGAGAGCTTGCAGAGCACTGGGGAAAGGCAGGCAGAGAATTCCTTGCTAGCACCTTCTCTGTGCCTGGGAAGCAGAAGTGTTCACATTGCTTCGCAAGAATCGCTTTTGTGCAGAAAACAGTAACACTTGTTCAGAACGAAAGAAAGCACAGAGCCCCAGATTTTATGTTGTCCTGGACAGCTTGCAGAGCACTGGGGAAAGGCAGGCAGAGAATTCCCTGCTAGCACCTTCTCTGTGCCCGGGAAGCAGAAGTGTTCACATTGCTTCGCAAGAATCGCTTTTGTGCAGAAAACACTAACACTTGTTCAGAAGGAAAGAAAGCACAGAGCCCCAGATTTTATGTTGTCCTGCAGAGCTTGCAGAGCACTGGGGAAAGGCAGGCAGAGAATTCCTTGCTAGCACCTTCTCTGTGCCTGGGAAGCAGAAGTGTTCACATTGCTTCGCAGAATCGCTTTTGTGCAGAAAACACTAACAGTTGTTCAGAAGGAAAGAAAGCACAGAGCCCCAGATTCTATGTTGTCCTGGAGAGCTTGCAGAGCACTGGGGAAAGGCAGGCAGAGAATTCCCTGCTAGCACCTTCTCTGTGCCTGTTCACATTGCTTCGCAGAATCGCTTTTGTGCAGAAAACAGTAACACTTGTTCAGAAGGAAAGAAAGCACAGAGCCCCAGATTCTATGTTGTCCTGGAGAGCTTGCAGAGCACTGGGGAAAGGCAGGCAGAGAATTCCCTGCTAGCACCTTCTCTGTGCCTGGGAAGCAGAAGTGTTCACATTGCTTCGCAAGAATCGCTTTTGTGCAGAAAACAGTAACACTTGTTCAGAACGAAAGAAAGCACAGAGCCCCAGATTCTATGTTGTCCTGGAGAGCTTGCAGAGCACTGGGGAAAGGCAGGCAGAGAATTCCCTGATAGCACCTTCTCTGTGCCTGTTCACATTGCTTCGCAGAATCGCTTTTGTGCAGAAAACAGTAACACTTGTTCAGAACGAAAGAAAGCACAGAGCCCCAGATTCTATGTTGTCCTGGAGAGCTTGCAGAGCACTGGGGAAAGGCAGGCAGAGAATTCCTTGCTAGCACCTTCTCTGTACCTGGAAGCAGAAGTGTTCACATTGCTTCGCAAGAATCGCTTTTGTGCAGAAAACAGTAACACATGTTCAGAACGAAAGACAGCACAGAGCCCCAGATTTTATGTTGTCCTGGAGAGCTTGCAGAGCACTGGGGAAAGGCAGGCAGAGAATTCCCTGCTAGCACCTTCTCTGTGCCTGGGAAGCAGAAGTGTTCACATTGCTTCGCGAGAATCGCTTTTGTGCAGAAAACACTAACACTTGTTCAGAAGGAAAGAAAGCACAGAGCCCCAGATTTTATGTTGTCCTGCAGAGCTTGCAGAGCACTGGGGAAAGGCAGGCAGAGAATTCCTTGCTAGCACCTTCTCTGTGCCTGGGAAGCAGAAGTGTTCACATTGCTTCTCAGAATCGCTTTTGTGCAGAAAACAATAACACTTGTTCAGAACGAAAGAAAGCACAGAGCCCCAGATTTTATGTTGTCCTGCAGAGCTTGCAGAGCACTGGGGAAAGGCAGGCAGAGAATTCCTTGCTAGCACCTTCTCTGTGCCTGGGAAGCCAAAGTGTTCACATTGCTTCGCAGAATCGCTTTTGTGCAGAAAACAGTAACACTTGTTCAGAACGAAAGAAAGCACAGAGCCCCAGATTTTATGTTGTCCTGGAGAGCTTGCAGAGCACTGGGGAAAGGCAGACAGAGAATTCCCTGCTAGCACCTTCTCTGTGCCTGTTCACATTGCTTCGCAGAATCGCTTTTGTGCAGAAAACAGTAACACTTGTTCAGAAGGAAAGAAAGCACAGAGCCCCAGATTCTATGTTGTCCTGGAGAGCTTGCAGAGCACTGGGGAAAGGCAGGCAGAGAATTCCCTGCTAGCACCTTCTCTGTGCCTGGGAAGCAGAAGTGTTCACATTGCTTCGCAGAATCGCTTTTGTGCAGAAAACAGTAACACTTGTTCAGAAGGAAAGAAAGCACAGAGCCCCAGATTTTATGTTGTCCTGGAGAGCTTGCAGAGCACTGGGGAAAGGCAGGCAGAGAATTCCCTGCTAGCACCTTCTCTGTGCCTGGGAAGCAGAAGTGTTCACATTGCTTCGCAAGAATCGCTTTTGTGCAGAAAACAGTAACACTTGTTCAGAACGAAAGAAAGCACAGAGCCCCAGATTCTATGTTGTCCTGGAGAGCTTGCAGAGCACTGGGGAAAGGCAGGCAGAGAATTCCCTGCTAGCACCTTCTCTGTGCCTGGGAAGCAGAAGTGTTCACATTGCTTCGCAAGAATCGCTTTTGTGCAGAAAACACTAACACTTGTTCAGAAGGAAAGAAAGCACAGAGCCCCAGATTTTATGTTGTCCTGCAGAGCTTGCAGAGCACTGGGGAAAGGCAGGCAGAGAATTCCTTGCTAGCACCTTCTCTGTGCCTGGGAAGCAGAAGTGTTCACATTGCTTCGCAGAATCGCTTTTGTGCAGAAAACACTAACACTTGTTCAGAAGGAAAGAAAGCACAGAGCCCCAGATTCTATGTTGTCCTGGAGAGCTTGCAGAGCACTGGGGAAAGGCAGGCAGAGAATTCCCTGCTAGCACCTTCTCTGTACCTGGGAAGCAGAAGTGTTCACATTGCTTCGCAAGAATCGCTTTTGTGCAGAAAACAGTAACACTTGTTCAGAAGGAAATAAAGCACAGAGCCCCAGATTTTATGTTGTCCTGGAGAGCTTGCAGAGCACTGGGGAAAGGCAGGCAGAGAATTCCTTGCTAGCACCTTCTCTGTGCCTGGGAAGCAGAAGTGTTCACATTGCTTCGCAGAATCGCTTTTGTGCAGAAAACAGTAACACTTGTTCAGAAGGAAAGAAAGCACAGAGCCCCAGATTCTATGTTGTCCTGGAGAGCTTGCAGAGCACTGGGGAAAGGCAGGCAGAGAATTCCCTGCTAGCACCTTCTCTGTGCCTGTTCACATTGCTTCGCAGAATCGCTTTTGTGCAGAAAACAGTAACACTTGTTCAGAACGAAAGAAAGCACAGAGCCCCAGATTCTATGTTGTCCTGGAGAGCTTGCAGAGCACTGGGGAAAGGCAGGCAGAGAATTCCCTGCTAGCACCTTCTCTGTGCCTGGGAAGCAGAAGTGTTCACATTGCTTCGCAAGAATCGCTTTTGTGCAGAAAACACTAACACTTGTTCAGAAGGAAAGAAAGCACAGAGCCCCAGATTTTATGTTGTCCTGGAGAGCTTGCAGAGCACTGGGGAAAGGCAGGCAGAGAATTCCCTGCTAGCACCTTCTCTGTGCCTGGGAAGCAGAAGTGTTCACATTGCTTCGCAGAAACGCTTTTGTGCAGAAAACAGTAACACTTGTTCAGAACGAAAGAAAGCACAGAGCCCCAGATTCTATGTTGTCCTGGAGAGCTTGCAGAGCACTGGGGAAAGGCAGGCAGAGAATTCCCTGCTAGCACCTTCTCTGTGCCTGTTCACATTGCTTCGCAGAATCGCTTTTGTGCAGAAAACAGTAACACTTGTTCAGAACGAAAGAAAGCACAGAGCCCCAGATTCTATGTTGTCCTGGAGAGCTTGCAGAGCACTGGGGAAAGGCAGGCAGAGAATTCCTTGCTAGCACCTTCTCTGTACCTGGAAGCAGAAGTGTTCACATTGCTTCGCAAGAATCGCTTTTGTGCAGAAAACAGTAACACATGTTCAGAACGAAAGAAAGCACAGAGCCCCAGATTTTATGTTGTCCTGGAGAGCTTGCAGAGCACTGGGGAAAGGCAGACAGAGAATTCCCTGCTAGCACCTTCTCTGTGCCTGTTCACATTGCTTCGCAGAATCGCTTTTGTGCAGAAAACAGTAACACTTGTTCAGAAGGAAAGAAAGCACAGAGCCCCAGATTCTATGTTGTCCTGGAGAGCTTGCAGAGCACTGGGGAAAGGCAGGCAGAGAATTCCCTGCTAGCACCTTCTCTGTGCCTGGGAAGCAGAAGTGTTCACATTGCTTCGCAGAATCGCTTTTGTGCAGAAAACAGTAACACTTGTTCAGAAGGAAAGAAAGCACAGAGCCCCAGATTTTATGTTGTCCTGGAGAGCTTGCAGAGCACTGGGGAAAGGCAGGCAGAGAATTCCCTGCTAGCACCTTCTCTGTGCCTGGGAAGCAGAAGTGATCACATTGCTTCGCAAGAATCGCTTTTGTGCAGAAAACAGTAACACTTGTTCAGAACGAAAGAAAGCACAGAGCCCCAGATTTTATGTTGTCCTGGAGAGCTTGCAGAGCACTGGGGAAAGGCAGGCAGAGAATTCCCTGCTAGCACCTTCTCTGTGCCCGGGAAGCAGAAGTGTTCACATTGCTTCGCAAGAATCGCTTTTGTGCAGAAAACACTAACACTTGTTCAGAAGGAAAGAAAGCACAGAGCCCCAGATTTTATGTTGTCCTGCAGAGCTTGCAGAGCACTGGGGAAAGGCAGGCAGAGAATTCCTTGCTAGCACCTTCTCTGTGCCTGGGAAGCAGAAGTGTTCACATTGCTTCGCAGAATCGCTTTTGTGCAGAAAACACTAACAGTTGTTCAGAAGGAAAGAAAGCACAGAGCCCCAGATTCTATGTTGTCCTGCAGAGCTTGCAGAGCACTGGGGAAAGGCAGGCAGAGAATTCCCTGCTAGCACCTTCTCTGTGCCTGTTCACATTGCTTCGCAGAATCGCTTTTGTGCAGAAAACAGTAACACTTGTTCAGAAGGAAAGAAAGCACAGAGCCCCAGATTCTATGTTGTCCTGGAGAGCTTGCAGAGCACTGGGGAAAGGCAGGCAGAGAATTCCCTGCTAGCACCTTCTCTGTGCCTGGGAAGCAGAAGTGTTCACATTGCTTCGCAAGAATCGCTTTTGTGCAGAAAACAGTAACACTTGTTCAGAACGAAAGAAAGCACAGAGCCCCAGATTCTATGTTGTCCTGGAGAGCTTGCAGAGCACTGGGGAAAGGCAGGCAGAGAATTCCCTGATAGCACCTTCTCTGTGCCTGTTCACATTGCTTCGCAGAATCGCTTTTGTGCAGAAAACAGTAACACTTGTTCAGAACGAAAGAAAGCACAGAGCCCCAGATTCTATGTTGTCCTGGAGAGCTTGCAGAGCACTGGGGAAAGGCAGGCAGAGAATTCCTTGCTAGCACCTTCTCTGTGCCTGGGAAGCAGAAGTGTTCACATTGCTTCGCAAGAATCGCTTTTGTGCAGAAAACAGTAACACTTGTTCAGAACGAAAGAAAGCACAGAGCCCCAGATTTTATGTTGTCCTGGAGAGCTTGCAGAGCACTGGGGAAAGGCAGGCAGAGAATTCCTTGCTAGCACCTTCTCTGTGCCCGGGAAGCAGAAGTGTTCACATTGCTTCGCAAGAATCGCTTTTGTGCAGAAAACACTAACACTTGTTCAGAAGGAAAGAAAGCACAGAGCCCCAGATTTTATGTTGTCCTGCAGAGCTTGCAGAGCACTGGGGAAAGGCAGGCAGAGAATTCCTTGCTAGCACCTTCTCTGTGCCTGGGAAGCAGAAGTGTTCACATTGCTTCGCAGAATCGCTTTTGTGCAGAAAACACTAACAGTTGTTCAGAAGGAAAGAAAGCACAGAGCCCCAGATTCTATGTTGTCCTGGAGAGCTTGCAGAGCACTGGGGAAAGGCAGACAGAGAATTCCCTGCTAGCACCTTCTCTGTGCCTGTTCACATTGCTTCGCAGAATCGCTTTTGTGCAGAAAACAGTAACACTTGTTCAGAAGGAAAGAAAGCACAGAGCCCCAGATTCTATGTTGTCCTGGAGAGCTTGCAGAGCACTGGGGAAAGGCAGGCAGAGAATTCCCTGCTAGCACCTTCTCTGTGCCTGGGAAGCAGAAGTGTTCACATTGCTTCGCAGAATCGCTTTTGTGCAGAAAACAGTAACACTTGTTCAGAAGGAAAGAAAGCACAGAGCCCCAGATTTTATGTTGTCCTGGAGAGCTTGCAGAGCACTGGGGAAAGGCAGGCAGAGAATTCCCTGCTAGCACCTTCTCTGTGCCTGGGAAGCAGAAGTGATCACATTGCTTCGCAAGAATCGCTTTTGTGCAGAAAACAGTAACACTTGTTCAGAACGAAAGAAAGCACAGAGCCCCAGATTTTATGTTGTCCTGGAGAGCTTGCAGAGCACTGGGGAAAGGCAGGCAGAGAATTCCCTGCTAGCACCTTCTCTGTGCCCGGGAAGCAGAAGTGTTCACATTGCTTCGCAAGAATCGCTTTTGTGCAGAAAACACTAACACTTGTTCAGAAGGAAAGAAAGCACAGAGCCCCAGATTTTATGTTGTCCTGCAGAGCTTGCAGAGCACTGGGGAAAGGCAGGCAGAGAATTCCTTGCTAGCACCTTCTCTGTGCCTGGGAAGCAGAAGTGTTCACATTGCTTCGCAGAATCGCTTTTGTGCAGAAAACACTAACACTTGTTCAGAAGGAAAGAAAGCACAGAGCCCCAGATTCTATGTTGTCCTGGAGAGCTTGCAGAGCACTGGGGAAAGGCAGGCAGAGAATTCCCTGCTAGCACCTTCTCTGTACCTGGGAAGCAGAAGTGTTCACATTGCTTCGCAAGAATCGCTTTTGTGCAGAAAACAGTAACACTTGTTCAGAAGGAAATAAAGCACAGAGCCCCAGATTTTATGTTGTCCTGGAGAGCTTGCAGAGCACTGGGGAAAGGCAGGCAGAGAATTCCTTGCTAGCACCTTCTCTGTGCCTGGGAAGCAGAAGTGTTCACATTGCTTCGCAGAATCGCTTTTGTGCAGAAAACAGTAACACTTGTTCAGAAGGAAAGAAAGCACAGAGCCCCAGATTCTATGTTGTCCTGGAGAGCTTGCAGAGCACTGGGGAAAGGCAGGCAGAGAATTCCCTGCTAGCACCTTCTCTGTGCCTGTTCACATTGCTTCGCAGAATCGCTTTTGTGCAGAAAACAGTAACACTTGTTCAGAACGAAAGAAAGCACAGAGCCCCAGATTCTATGTTGTCCTGGAGAGCTTGCAGAGCACTGGGGAAAGGCAGGCAGAGAATTCCCTGCTAGCACCTTCTCTGTGCCTGGGAAGCAGAAGTGTTCACATTGCTTCGCAAGAATCGCTTTTGTGCAGAAAACACTAACACTTGTTCAGAAGGAAAGAAAGCACAGAGCCCCAGATTCTATGTTGTCCTGGAGAGCTTGCAGAGCACTGGGGAAAGGCAGGCAGAGAATTCCCTGATAGCACCTTCTCTGTACCTGGGAAGCAGAAGTGTTCACATTGCTTCGCAGAAACTCTTTTGTGCAGAAAACATTAACACTTGTTCAGAACGAAAGAAAGCACAGAGCCCCAGATTCTATGTTGTCCTGGAGAGCTTGCAGAGCACTGGGGAAAGGCAGGCAGAGAATTCCCTGCTAGCACCTTCTCTGTGCCTGTTCACATTGCTTCGCAGAATCGCTTTTGTGCAGAAAACAGTAACACTTGTTCAGAACGAAAGAAAGCACAGAGCCCCAGATTCTATGTTGTCCTGGAGAGCTTGCAGAGCACTGGGGAAAGGCAGGCAGAGAATTCCCTGCTAGCACCTTCTCTGTGCCTGGGAAGCAGAAGTGTTCACATTGCTTCGCAAGAATCGCTTTTGTGCAGAAAACACTAACACTTGTTCAGCAGGAAAGAAAGCACAGAGCCCCAGATTTTATGTTGTCCTGCAGAGCCTGCAGAGCACTGGGGAAAGGCAGGCAGAGAATTCCTTGCTAGCACCTTCTCTGTGCCTGGGAAGCAGAAGTGTTCACATTGCTTCGCAGAATCGCTTTTGTGCAGAAAACAGTAACACTTGTTCAGAACGAAAGAAAGCACAGAGCCCCAGATTTTATGTTGTCCTGGAGAGCTTGCAGAGCACTGGGGAAAGGCAGGCAGAGAATTCCTTGCTAGCACCTTCTCTGTGCCTGGGAAGCAGAAGTGTTCACATTGCTTCGCAAGAATCGCTTTTGTGCAGAAAACACTAACACTTGTTCAGAAGGAAAGAAAGCACAGAGCCCCAGATTTTATGTTGTCCTGGAGAGCTTGCAGAGCACTGGGGAAAGGCAGGCAGAGAATTCCCTGCTAGCACCTTCTCTGTGCCTGGGAAGCAGAAGTGTTCACATTGTTTCGCAGAAACGCTTTTGTGCAGAAAACAGTAACACTTGTTCAGAACGAAAGAAAGCACAGAGCCCCAGATTCTATGTTGTCCTGGAGAGCTTGCAGAGCACTGGGGAAAGGCAGGCAGAGAATTCCCTGCTAGCACCTTCTCTGTACCTGGGAAGCAGAAGTGTTCACATTGCTTCGCAAGAATCGCTTTTGTGCAGAAAACACTAACACTTGTTCAGAAGGAAAGAAAGCACAGAGCCCCAGATTTTATGTTGTCCTGCAGAGCCTGCAGAGCACTGGGGAAAGGCAGGCAGAGAATTCCTTGCTAGCACCTTCTCTGTGCCTGGGAAGCAGAAGTGTTCACATTGCTTCGCAGAATCGCTTTTGTGCAGAAAACAGTAACACTTGTTCAGAGCGAAAGAAAGCACAGAGCCCCAGATTTTATGTTGTCCTGGAGAGCTTGCAGAGCACTGGGGAAAGGCAGGCAGAGAATTCCTTGCTAGCACCTTCTCTGTGCCTGGGAAGCAGAAGTGTTCACATTGCTTCGCAGAATTGCTTTTGTGCAGAAAACAGTAACACTTGTTCAGAACGAAAGAAAGCACAGAGCCCCAGATTCTATGTTGTCCTGGAGAGCTTGCAGAGCACTGGGGAAAGGCAGGCAGAGAATTCCTTGCTAGCACCTTCTCTGTGCCTGGGAAGCAGAAGTGTTCACATTGCTTCGCAAGAATCGCTTTTGTGCAGAAAACAGTAACACTTGTTCAGAACGAAAGAAAGCACAGAGCCCCAGATTCTATGTTGTCCTGGAGAGCTTGCAGAGCACTGGGGAAAGGCAGGCAGAGAATTCCCTGCTAGCACCTTCTCTGTGCCTGGGAAGCAGAAGTGTTCACATTGCTTCGCAAGAATCGCTTTTGTGCAGAAAACACTAACACTTGTTCAGAAGGAAAAAAGCACAGAGCCACAGATTTTATGTTGTCCTGGAGAGCTTGCAGAGCACTGGGGAAAGGCAGGCAGAGAATTCCCTGCTAGCACCTTCTCTGTGCCTGGGAAGCAGAAGTGTTCACATTGCTTCGCAGAAACGCTTTTGTGCAGAAAACAGTAACACTTGTTCAGAACGAAAGAAAGCACAGAGCCCCAGATTTTATGTTGTCCTGGAGAGCTTGCAGAGCACTGGGGAAAGGCAGGCAGAGAATTCCCTGCTAGCACCTTCTCTGTGCCTGTTCACATTGCTTCGCAGAATCGCTTTTGTGCAGAAAACAGTAACACTTGTTCAGAAGGAAAGAAAGCACAGAGCCCCAGAATTTATGTTGTCCTGGAGAGCTTGCAGACCACTGGGGAAAGGTAGGCAGAGAATTCCCTGCTAGCACCTTCTCTGTGCCTGGGAAGCAGAAGTGTTCACATTGCTTCGCAAGAATCGCTTTTGTGCAGAAAACAGTAACACTTGTTCAGAAGGAAAGAAAGCACAGAGCCCCAGATTTTATGTTGTCCTGCAGAGCCTGCAGAGCACTGGGGAAAGGCAGGCAGAGAATTCCTTGCTAGCACCTTCTCTGTGCCTGGGAAGCAGAAGTGTTCACATTGCTTCGCAGAATTGCTTTTGTGCAGAAAACAGTAACACTTGTTCAGAAGGAATGAAAGCACAGAGCCCCAGATTTTATGTTGTCCTGGAG
Organism: Strix aluco; assembly: GCF_031877795.1. NCBI lineage: Eukaryota > Metazoa > Chordata > Aves > Strigiformes > Strigidae > Strix > Strix aluco. Next base: position 629,802 of record NW_027436569.1, read on the forward strand.
AGCTTGCAGAGCACTGGGGAAAGGCAGGCAGAGAATTCCTTGCTAGCACCTTCTCTGTGCCTGGGAAGCAGAAGTGTTCACATTGCTTCGCAAGAATCGCTTTTGTGCAGAAAACACTAACACTTGTTCAGAAGGAAAGAAAGCACAGAGCCCCAGATTTTATGTTGTCCTGGAGAGCTTGCAGAGCACTGGGGAAAGGCAGGCAGAGAATTCCCTGCTAGCACCTTCTCTGTGCCTGGGAAGCAGAAGTGTTCACATTGCTTCGCAGAATCGCTTTTGTGCAGAAAACACTAACACTTGTTCAGAAGGAAAGAAAGCACAGAGCCCCAGATTTTAAGTTGTCCTGGAGAGCTTGCAGAGCACTGGGGAAAGGCAGGGAGAGAATTCCCTGCTAGCACCTTCTCTGTGACTGTTCACATTGCTTCCCAGAATGGCTTTTGTGCAGAAAACAGTAACACTTGTTCAGAAGGAAAGAAAGCACAGAGCCCCAGATTCTATGTTGTCCTGGAGAGCTTGCAGAGCACTGGGGAAAGGCAGGCAGAGAATTCCCTGCTAGCACCTTCTCTGTGCCTGGGAAGCAGAAGTGTTCACATTGCTTCGCAAGAATCGCTTTTGTGCAGAAAACACTAACACTTGTTCAGAAGGAAAAAAAGCACAGAGCCCCAGATTTTATGTTGTCCTGGAGAGCTTGCAGAGCACTGGGGAAAGGCAGGCAGAGAATTCCCTGCTAGCACCTTCTCTGTGCCTGGGAAGCAGAAGTGTTCACATTGCTTCGCAGAAACGCTTTTGTGCAGAAAACAGTAACACTTGTTCAGAACGAAAGAAAGCACAGAGCCCCAGATTCTATGTTGTCCTGGAGAGCTTGCAGAGCACTGGGGAAAGGCAGGCAGAGAATTCCCTGCTAGCACCTTCTCTGTACCTGGGAAGCAGAAGTGTTCACATTGCTTCGCAAGAATCGCTTTTGTGCAGAAAACAGTAACACTTGTTCAGAAGGAAATAAAGCACAGAGCCCCAGATTTTATGTTGTCCTGGAGAGCTTGCAGAGCACTGGGGAAAGGCAGGCAGAGAATTCCTTGCTAGCACCTTCTCTGTGCCTGGGAAGCAGAAGTGTTCACATTGCTTTGCAGAATCGCTTTTGTGCAGAAAACAGTAACACTTGTTCAGAACGAAAGAAAGCACAGAGCCCCAGATTCTATGTTGTCCTGGAGAGCTTGCAGAGCACTGGGGAAAGGCAGGCAGAGAATTCCCTGCTAGCACCTTCTCTGTGCCTGTTCACATTGCTTCGCAAGAATCGCTTTTGTGCAGAAAACAGTAACACTTGTTCAGAACGAAAGAAAGCACAGAGCCCCAGATTCTATGTTGTCCTGGAGAGCTTGCAGAGCACTGGGGAAAGGCAGGCAGAGAATTCCTTGCTAGCACCTTCTCTGTACCTGGGAAGCACAAGTGTTCACATTGCTTCGCAAGAATCGCTTTTGTGCAGAAAACAGTAACACTTGTTCAGAAGGAAAGAAAGCACAGAGCCCCAGATTCTATGTTGTCCTGGAGAGCTTGCAGAGCACTGGGGAAAGGCAGGCAGAGAATTCCCTGCTAGCACCTTCTCTGTGCCTGTTCACATTGCTTCGCAGAATCGCTTTTGTGCAGAAAACAGTAACACTTGTTCAGAAGGAAAGAAAGCACAGAGCCCCAGAATTTATGTTGTCCTGGAGAGCTTGCAGAGCACTGGGGAAAGGCAGGCAGAGAATTCCCTGCTAGCACCTTCTCTGTGCCTGGGAAGCAGAAGTGTTCACATTGCTTCGCAAGAATCGCTTTTGTGCAGAAAACAGTAACACTTGTTCAGAAGGAAAGAAAGCACAGAGCCCCAGATTCTATGTTGTCCTGCAGAGCCTGCAGAGCACTGGGGAAAGGCAGGCAGAGAATTCCTTGCTAGCACCTTCTCTGTGCCTGGGAAGCAGAAGTGTTCACATTGCTTCGCAGAATTGCTTTTGTGCAGAAAACAGTAACACTTGTTCAGAAGGAATGAAAGCACAGAGCCCCAGATTTTATGTTGTCCTGGAGAGCTTGCAGAGCACTGGGGAAAGGCAGGCAGAGAATTCCTTGCTAGCACCTTCTCTGTGCCTGGGAAGCAGAAGTGTTCACATTGCTTCGCAAGAATCGCTTTTGTGCAGAAAACACTAACACTTGTTCAGAAGGAAAGAAAGCACAGAGCCCCAGATTTTATGTTGTCCTGGAGAGCTTGCAGAGCACTGGGGAAAGGCAGGCAGAGAATTCCCTGCTAGCACCTTCTCTGTGCCTGGGAAGCAGAAGTGTTCACATTGCTTCGCAGAATCGCTTTTGTGCAGAAAACAGTAACACTTGTTCAGAAGGAAAGAAAGCACAGAGCCCCAGATTTTAAGTTGTCCTGGAGAGCTTGCAGAGCACTGGGGAAAGGCAGGGAGAGAATTCCCTGCTAGCACCTTCTCTGTGACTGTTCACATTGCTTCGCAAGAATCGCTTTTGTGCAGAAAACAGTAACACTTGTTCAGAAGGAAAGAAAGCACAGAGCCCCAGATTCTATGTTGTCCTGGAGAGCTTGCAGAGCACTGGGGAAAGGCAGGCAGAGAATTCCCTGCTAGCACCTTCTCTGTGCCTGGGAAGCAGAAGTGTTCACATTGCTTCGCAAGAATCGCTTTTGTGCAGAAAACACTAACACTTGTTCAGAAGGAAAAAAAGCACAGAGCCCCAGATTCTATGTTGTCCTGGAGAGCTTGCAGAGCACTGGGGAAAGGCAGGCAGAGAATTCCCTGATAGCACCTTCTCTGTGCCTGGGAAGCAGAAGTGTTCACATTGCTTCGCAGAAACGCTTTTGTGCAGAAAACAGTAACACTTGTTCAGAACGAAAGAAAGCACAGAGCCCCAGATTCTATGTTGTCCTGGAGAGCTTGCAGAGCACTGGGGAAAGGCAGGCAGAGAATTCCCTGCTAGCACCTTCTCTGTACCTGGGAAGCAGAAGTGTTCACATTGCTTCGCAAGAATCGCTTTTGTGCAGAAAACAGTAACACTTGTTCAGAAGGAAATAAAGCACAGAGCCCCAGATTCTATGTTGTCCTGGAGAGCTTGCAGAGCACTGGGGAAAGGCAGGCAGAGAATTCCTTGCTAGCACCTTCTCTGTGCCTGGGAAGCAGAAGTGTTCACATTGCTTTGCAGAATCGCTTTTGTGCAGAAAACAGTAACACTTGTTCAGAAGGAAAGAAAGCACAGAGCCCCAGATTCTATGTTGTCCTGGAGAGCTTGCAGAGCACTGGGGAAAGGCAGGCAGAGAATTCCCTGCTAGCACCTTCTCTGTGCCTGTTCACATTGCTTCGCAGAATCGCTTTTGTGCAGAAAACAGTAACACTTGTTCAGAACGAAAGAAAGCACAGAGCCCCAGATTCTATGTTGTCCTGGAGAGCTTGCAGAGCACTGGGGAAAGGCAGGCAGAGAATTCCCTGCTAGCACCTTCTCTGTGCCTGGGAAGCAGAAGTGTTCACATTGCTTCGCAAGAATCGCTTTTGTGCAGAAAACAGTAACACTTGTTCAGAATGAAAGAAAGCACAGAGCCCCAGATTCTATGTTGTCCTGGAGAGCTTGCAGAGCACTGGGGAAAGGCAGGCAGAGAATTCCTTGCTAGCACCTTCTCTGTGCCTGGGAAGCAGAAGTGTTCACATTGCTTCGCAAGAATCGCTTTTGTGCAGAAAACACTAAAACTTGTTCAGAAGGAAAGAAAGCACAGAGCCCCAGATTTTATGTTGTCCTGGAGAGCTTGCAGACCACTGGGGAAAGGCAGGCAGAGAATTCCCTGCTAGCACCTTCTCTGTGCCTGGGAAGCAGAAGTGTTCACATTGCTTCGCAGAAACGCTTTTGTGCAGAAAACAGTAACACTTGTTCAGAAGGAAAGAAAGCACAGAGCCCCAGATTCTATGTTGTCCTGGAGAGCTTGCAGAGCACTGGGGAAAGGCAGGCAGAGAATTCCCTGCTAGCACCTTCTCTGTGCCTGTTCACATTGCTTCGCAGAATCGCTTTTGTGCAGAAAACAGTAACACTTGTTCAGAACGAAAGAAAGCACAGAGCCCCAGATTCTATGTTGTCCTGGAGAGCTTGCAGAGCACTGGGGAAAGGCAGGCAGAGAATTCCCTGCTAGCACCTTCTCTGTGCCTGGGAAGCAGAAGTGTTCACATTGCTTCGCAAGAATCGCTTTTGTGCAGAAAACACTAACACTTGTTCAGAAGGAAAGAAAGTACAGAGCCCCAGATTTTATGTTGTCCTGCAGAGCCTGCAGAGCACTGGGGAAAGGCAGGCAGAGAATTCCTTGCTAGCACCTTCTCTGTGCCTGGGAAGCAGAAGTGTTCACATTGCTTCGCAAGAATCGCTTTTGTGCAGAAAACAGTAACACTTGTTCAGAAGGAAAGAAAGCACAGAGCCCCAGATTTTATGTTGTCCTGGAGAGCTTGCAGAGCACTGGGGAAAGGCAGGCAGAGAATTCCCTGCTAGCACCTTCTCTGTGCCTGGGAAGCAGAAGTGTTCACATTGCTTCGCAGAAACGCTTTTGTGCAGAAAACAGTAACACTTGTTCAGAAGGAAAGAAAGCACAGAGCCCCAGATTTTAAGTTGTCCTGGAGAGCTTGCAGAGCACTGGGGAAAGACAGGGAGAGAATTCCCTGCTAGCACCTTCTCTGTGCCTGTTCACATTGCTTCCCAGAATCGCTTTTGTGCAGAAAACAGTAACACTTGTTCAGAACGAAAGAAAGCACAGAGCCCCAGATTCTATGTTGTCCTGGAGAGCTTGCAGAGCACTGGGGAAAGGCAGGCAGAGAATTCCCTGCTAGCACCTTCTCTGTGCCTGGGAAGCAGAAGTGTTCACATTGCTTCGCAGAAACGCTTTTGTGCAGAAAACAGTAACACTTGTTCAGAACGAAAGAAAGCACAGAGCCCCAGATTCTATGTTGTCCTGGAGAGCTTGCAGAGCACTGGGGAAAGGCAGGCAGAGAATTCCCTGCTAGCACCTTCTCTGTGCCTGTTCACATTGCTTCGCAAGAATCGCTTTTGTGCAGAAAACACTAACACTTGTTCAGAAGGAAAGAAAGCACAGAGCCCCAGATTCTATGTTGTCCTGGAGAGCTTGCAGAGCACTGGGGAAAGGCAGGCAGAGAATTCCCTGCTAGCACCTTCTCTGTGCCTGGGAAGCAGAAGTGTTCACATTGCTTCGCAGAAACGCTTTTGTGCAGAAAACAGTAACACTTGTTCAGAAGGAAAGAAAGCACAGAGCCCCAGATTTTATGTTGTCCTGGAGAGCTTGCAGAGCACTGGGGAAAGGCAGGCAGAGAATTCCTTGCTAGCACCTTCTCTGTGCCTGGGAAGCAGAAGTGTTCACATTGCTTCGCAGAAACGCTTTTGTGCAGAAAACAGTAACACTTGTTCAGAAGGAAAGAAAGCACAGAGCCCCAGATTCTATGTTGTCCTGGAGAGCTTGCAGAGCACTGGGGAAAGGCAGGCAGAGAATTCCCTGCTAGCACCTTCTCTGTGCCTGTTCACATTGCTTCGCAGAATCGCTTTTGTGCAGAAAACAGTAACACTTGTTCAGAACGAAAGAAAGCACAGAGCCCCAGATTCTATGTTGTCCTGGAGAGCTTGCAGAGCACTGGGGAAAGGCAGGCAGAGAATTCCCTGCTAGCACCTTCTCTGTGCCTGGGAAGCAGAAGTGTTCACATTGCTTCGCAAGAATCGCTTTTGTGCAGAAAACAGTAACACTTGTTCAGAATGAAAGAAAGCACAGAGCCCCAGATTCTATGTTGTCCTGGAGAGCTTGCAGAGCACTGGGGAAAGGCAGGCAGAGAATTCCTTGCTAGCACCTTCTCTGTGCCTGGGAAGCAGAAGTGTTCACATTGCTTCGCAAGAATCGCTTTTGTGCAGAAAACACTAAAACTTGTTCAGAAGGAAAGAAAGCACAGAGCCCCAGATTTTATGTTGTCCTGGAGAGCTTGCAGACCACTGGGGAAAGGCAGGCAGAGAATTCCCTGCTAGCACCTTCTCTGTGCCTGGGAAGCAGAAGTGTTCACATTGCTTCGCAAGAATCGCTTTTGTGCAGAAAACACTAACACTTGTTCAGAAGGAAAGAAAGTACAGAGCCCCAGATTTTATGTTGTCCTGCAGAGCCTGCAGAGCACTGGGGAAAGGCAGGCAGAGAATTCCTTGCTAGCACCTTCTCTGTGCCTGGGAAGCAGAAGTGTTCACATTGCTTCGCAAGAATCGCTTTTGTGCAGAAAACACTAACACTTGTTCAGAAGGAAAGAAAGCACAGAGCCCCAGATTTTATGTTGTCCTGGAGAGCTTGCAGAGCACTGGGGAAAGGCAGGCAGAGAATTCCCTGCTAGCACCTTCTCTGTGCCTGGGAAGCAGAAGTGTTCACATTGCTTCGCAGAATCGCTTTTGTGCAGAAAACACTAACACTTGTTCAGAAGGAAAGAAAGCACAGAGCCCCAGATTTTAAGTTGTCCTGGAGAGCTTGCAGAGCACTGGGGAAAGGCAGGGAGAGAATTCCCTGCTAGCACCTTCTCTGTGCCTGTTCACATTGCTTCCCAGAATCGCTTTTGTGCAGAAAACAGTAACACTTGTTCAGAACGAAAGAAAGCACAGAGCCCCAGATTCTATGTTGTCCTGGAGAGCTTGCAGAGCACTGGGGAAAGGCAGGCAGAGAATTCCCTGCTAGCACCTTCTCTGTGCCTGGGAAGCAGAAGTGTTCACATTGCTTCGCAGAAACGCTTTTGTGCAGAAAACAGTAACACTTGTTCAGAACGAAAGAAAGCACAGAGCCCCAGATTCTATGTTGTCCTGGAGAGCTTGCAGAGCACTGGGGAAAGGCAGGCAGAGAATTCCCTGCTAGCACCTTCTCTGTGCCTGTTCACATTGCTTCGCAAGAATCGCTTTTGTGCAGAAAACACTAACACTTGTTCAGAAGGAAAGAAAGCACAGAGCCCCAGATTCTATGTTGTCCTGGAGAGCTTGCAGAGCACTGGGGAAAGGCAGGCAGAGAATTCCCTGCTAGCTCCTTCTCTGTGCCTGGGAAGCAGAAGTGTTCACATTGCTTCGCAGAAACGCTTTTGTGCAGAAAACAGTAACACTTGTTCAGAACGAAAGAAAGCACAGAGCCCCAGATTCTATGTTGTCCTGGAGAGCTTGCAGAGCACTGGGGAAAGGCAGGCAGAGAATTCCCTGCTAGCACCTTCTCTGTGCCTGGGAAGCAGAAGTGTTCATATTGCTTCGCAAGAATCGCTTTTGTGCAGAAAACAGTAACACTTGTTCAGAAGGAAAGACAGCACAGAGCCCCAGATTTTATGTTGTCCTGGAGAGCTTGCAGAGCACTGGGGAAAGGCAGGCAGAGAATTCCCTGCTAGCACCTTCTCTGTGCCTGGGAAGCAGAAGTGTTCACATTGCTTCGCAAGAATCGCTTTTGTGCAGAAAACACTAACACTTGTTCAGAAGGAAAGAAAGCACAGAGCCCCAGATTTTATGTTGTCCTGCAGAGCTCGCAGAGCACTGGGGAAAGGCAGGCAGAGAATTCCTTGCTAGCACCTTCTCTGTGCCTGGGAAGCAGAAGTGTTCACATTGCTTCGCAGAATCGCTTTTGTGCAGAAAACAGTAACGCTTGTTCAGAAGGAAAGAAAGCACAGAGCCCCAGATTCTATGTTGTCCTGGAGAGCTTGCAGAGCACTGGGGAAAGGCAGGCAGAGAATTCCCTGCTAGCACCTTCTCTGTGCCCGGGAAGCAGAAGTGTTCACATTGCTTCGCAAGAATCGCTTTTGTGCAGAAAACACTAACACTTGTTCAGAACGAAAGAAAGCACAGAGCCCCAGATTCTATGTTGTCCTGGAGAGCTTGCAGAGCACTGGGGAAAGGCAGGCAGAGAATTCCCTGCTAGCACCTTCTCTGTGCCTGGGAAGCAGAAGTGTTCACATTGCTTCGCAAGAATCGCTTTTGTGCAGAAAACACTAACACTTGTTCACAAGGAAAGAAAGCACAGAGCCCCAGATTTTATGTTGTCCTGGAGAGCTTGCAGAGCACTGGGGAAAGGCAGGCAGAGAATTCCCTGCTAGCACCTTCTCTGTGCCTGGGAAGCAGAAGTGTTCACATTGCTTCGCAGAAACGCTTTTGTGCAGAAAACAGTAACACTTGTTCAGAACGAAAGAAAGCACAGAGCCCCAGATTCTATGTTGTCCTGGAGAGCTTGCAGAGCACTGGGGAAAGGCAGGCAGAGAATTCCCTGATAGCACCTTCTCTGTGCCTGTTCACATTGCTTCGCAGAATCGCTTTTGTGCAGAAAACAGTAACACTTGTTCAGAACGAAAGAAAGCACAGAGCCACAGATTTTATGTTGTCCTGGAGAGCTTGCAGAGCACTGGGGAAAGGCAGGCAGAGAATTCCCTGCTAGCACCTTCTCTGTGCCTGTTCACATGGCTTCGCAGAATCGCTTCTGTGCAGAAAACAGTAACACTTGTTCAGAAGGAAAGAAAGCACAGAGCCCCAGATTCTATGTTGTCCTGGAGAGCTTGCAGAGCACTGGGGAAAGGCAGGCAGAGAATTCCCTGCTAGCACCTTCTCTGTGCCTGGGAAGCAGAAGTGTTCACATTGCTTTGCAAGAATCGCTTTTGTGCAGAAAACAGTAACACTTGTTCAGAAGGAAAGAAAGCACAGAGCCCCAGATTCTATGTTGTCCTGGAGAGCTTGCAGAGCACTGGGGAAAGGCAGGCAGAGAATTCCTTGCTAGCACCTTCTCTGTGCCTGGGAAGCAGAAGTGTTCACATTGCTTCGCAGAATTGCTTTTGTGCAGAAAACACTAACAGTTGTTCAGAAGGAAAGAAAGCACAGAGCCCCAGATTTTATGTTGTCCTGGAGAGCTTGCAGAGCACTGGGGAAAGGCAGGCAGAGAATTCCTTGCTAGCACCTTCTCTGTGCCTGGGAAGCAGAAGTGTTCACATTGCTTCGCAAGAATCGCTTTTGTGCAGAAAACAGTAACACTTGTTCAGAACGAAAGAAAGCACAGAGCCCCAGATTCTATGTTGTCCTGGAGAGCTTGCAGAGCACTGGGGAAAGGCAGGCAGAGAATTCCCTGCTAGCACCTTCTCTGTGCCTGGGAAGCAGAAGTGTTCACATTGCTTCGCAAGAATCGCTTTTGTGCAGAAAACACTAACACTTGTTCACAAGGAAAGAAAGCACAGAGCCCCAGATTTTATGTTGTCCTGGAGAGCTTGCAGAGCACTGGGGAAAGGCAGGCAGAGAATTCCCTGCTAGCACCTTCTCTGTGCCTGGGAAGCAGAAGTGTTCACATTGCTTCGCAGAAACGCTTTTGTGCAGAAAACTGTAACACTTGTTCAGAACGAAAGAAAGCACAGAGCCCCAGATTCTATGTTGTCCTGGAGAGCTTGCAGAGCACTGGGGAAAGGCAGGCAGAGAATTCCCTGATAGCACCTTCTCTGTGCCTGTTCACATTGCTTCGCAGAATCGCTTTTGTGCAGAAAACAGTCACACTTGTTCAGAAGGAAAGAAAGCACAGAGCCACAGATTCTATGTTGTCCTGGAGAGCTTGCAGAGCACTGGGGAAAGGCAGGCAGAGAATTCCCTGCTAGCACCTTCTCTGTGCCTGTTCACATTGCTTCGCAGAATCGCTTTTGTGCAGAAAACAGTAACACTTGTTCAGAAGGAAAGAAAGCACAGAGCCCCAGATTCTATGTTGTCCTGGAGAGCTTGCAGAGCACTGGGGAAAGGCAGGCAGAGAATTCCCTGCTAGCACCTTCTCTGTGCCTGGGAAGCAGAAGTGTTCACATTGCTTCGCAAGAATCGCTTTTGTGCAGAAAACAGTAACACTTGTTCAGAACGAAAGAAAGCACAGAGCCCCAGATTCTATGTTGTCCTGGAGAGCTTGCAGAGCACTGGGGAAAGGCAGGCAGAGAATTCCTTGCTAGCACCTTCTCTGTGCCTGGGAAGCAGAAGTGTTCACATTGCTTCGCAGAATTGCTTTTGTGCAGAAAACAGTAACACTTGTTCAGAACGAAAGAAAGCACAGAGCCCCAGATTCTATGTTGTCCTGGAGAGCTTGCAGAGCACTGGGGAAAGGCAGGCAGAGAATTCCCTGCTAGCACCTTCTCTGTGCCTGGGAAGCAGAAGTGTTCACATTGCTTCGCAGAAACGCTTTTGTGCAGAAAACAGTAACACTTGTTCAGAACGAAAGAAAGCACAGAGCCCCAGATTCTATGTTGTCCTGGAGAGCTTGCAGAGCACTGGGGAAAGGCAGGCAGAGAATTCCCTGCTAGCACCTTCTCTGTGCCTGTTCACATGGCTTCGCAGAATCGCTTCTGTGCAGAAAACAGTAACACTTGTTCAGAAGGAAAGAAAGCACAGAGCCCCAGATTCTATGTTGTCCTGGAGAGCTTGCAGAGCACTGGGGAAAGGCAGGCAGAGAATTCCCTGCTAGCACCTTCTCTGTGCCTGGGAAGCAGAAGTGTTCACATTGCTTTGCAAGAATCGCTTTTGTGCAGAAAACAGTAACACTTGTTCAGAACGAAAGAAAGCACAGAGCCCCAGATTCTATGTTGTCCTGGAGAGCTTGCAGAGCACTGGGGAAAGGCAGGCAGAGAATTCCTTGCTAGCACCTTCTCTGTGCCTGGGAAGCAGAAGTGTTCACATTGCTTCGCAGAATTGCTTTTGTGCAGAAAACACTAACAGTTGTTCAGAAGGAAAGAAAGCACAGAGCCCCAGATTTTATGTTGTCCTGGAGAGCTTGCAGAGCACTGGGGAAAGGCAGGCAGAGAATTCCTTGCTAGCACCTTCTCTGTGCCTGGGAAGCAGAAGTGTTCACATTGCTTCGCAAGAATCGCTTTTGTGCAGAAAACAGTAACACTTGTTCAGAACGAAAGAAAGCACAGAGCCCCAGATTCTATGTTGTCCTGGAGAGCTTGCAGAGCACTGGGGAAAGGCAGGCAGAGAATTCCCTGCTAGCACCTTCTCTGTGCCTGGGAAGCAGAAGTGTTCACATTGCTTCGCAAGAATCGCTTTTGTGCAGAAAACACTAACACTTGTTCACAAGGAAAGAAAGCACAGAGCCCCAGATTTTATGTTGTCCTGGAGAGCTTGCAGAGCACTGGGGAAAGGCAGGCAGAGAATTCCCTGCTAGCACCTTCTCTGTGCCTGGGAAGCAGAAGTGTTCACATTGCTTCGCAGAAACGCTTTTGTGCAGAAAACTGTAACACTTGTTCAGAACGAAAGAAAGCACAGAGCCCCAGATTCTATGTTGTCCTGGAGAGCTTGCAGAGCACTGGGGAAAGGCAGGCAGAGAATTCCCTGATAGCACCTTCTCTGTGCCTGTTCACATTGCTTCGCAGAATCGCTTTTGTGCAGAAAACAGTCACACTTGTTCAGAACGAAAGAAAGCACAGAGCCACAGATTCTATGTTGTCCTGGAGAGCTTGCAGAGCACTGGGGAAAGGCAGGCAGAGAATTCCCTGCTAGCACCTTCTCTGTGCCTGTTCACATTGCTTCGCAGAATCGCTTTTGTGCAGAAAACAGTAACACTTGTTCAGAAGGAAAGAAAGCACAGAGCCCCAGATTCTATGTTGTCCTGGAGAGCTTGCAGAGCACTGGGGAAAGGCAGGCAGAGAATTCCCTGCTAGCACCTTCTCTGTGCCTGGGAAGCAGAAGTGTTCACATTGCTTCGCAAGAATCGCTTTTGTGCAGAAAACAGTAACACTTGTTCAGAACGAAAGAAAGCACAGAGCCCCAGATTCTATGTTGTCCTGGAGAGCTTGCAGAGCACTGGGGAAAGGCAGGCAGAGAATTCCTTGCTAGCACCTTCTCTGTGCCTGGGAAGCAGAAGTGTTCACATTGCTTCGCAGAATTGCTTTTGTGCAGAAAACAGTAACACTTGTTCAGAACGAAAGAAAGCACAGAGCCCCAGATTCTATGTTGTCCTGGAGAGCTTGCAGAGCACTGGGGAAAGGCAGGCAGAGAATTCCTTGCTAGCACCTTCTCTGTGCCTGGGAAGCAGAAGTGTTCACATTGCTTCGCAAGAATCGCTTTTGTGCAGAAAACAGTAACACTTGTTCAGAACGAAAGAAAGCACAGAGCCCCAGATTCTATGTTGTCCTGGAGAGCTTGCAGAGCACTGGGGAAAGGCAGGCAGAGAATTCCCTGCTAGCACCTTCTCTGTGCCTGGGAAGCAGAAGTGTTCACATTGCTTCGCAAGAATCGCTTTTGTGCAGAAAACACTAACACTTGTTCAGAAGGAAAAAAGCACAGAGCCACAGATTTTATGTTGTCCTGGAGAGCTTGCAGAGCACTGGGGAAAGGCAGGCAGAGAATTCCCTGCTAGCACCTTCTCTGTGCCTGGGAAGCAGAAGTGTTCACATTGCTTCGCAGAAACGCTTTTGTGCAGAAAACAGTAACACTTGTTCAGAACGAAAGAAAGCACAGAGCCCCAGATTTTATGTTGTCCTGGAGAGCTTGCAGAGCACTGGGGAAAGGCAGGCAGAGAATTCCCTGCTAGCACCTTCTCTGTGCCTGTTCACATTGCTTCGCAGAATCGCTTTTGTGCAGAAAACAGTAACACTTGTTCAGAAGGAAAGAAAGCACAGAGCCCCAGAATTTATGTTGTCCTGGAGAGCTTGCAGACCACTGGGGAAAGGCAGGCAGAGAATTCCCTGCTAGCACCTTCTCTGTGCCTGGGAAGCAGAAGTGTTCACATTGCTTCGCAAGAATCGCTTTTGTGCAGAAAACAGTAACACTTGTTCAGAAGGAAAGAAAGCACAGAGCCCCAGATTTTATGTTGTCCTGCAGAGCCTGCAGAGCACTGGGGAAAGGCAGGCAGAGAATTCCTTGCTAGCACCTTCTCTGTGCCTGGGAAGCAGAAGTGTTCACATTGCTTCGCAGAATTGCTTTTGTGCAGAAAACAGTAACACTTGTTCAGAAGGAATGAAAGCACAGAGCCCCAGATTTTATGTTGTCCTGGAGAGCTTGCAGAGCACTGGGGAAAGGCAGGCAGAGAATTCCTTGCTAGCACCTTCTCTGTGCCTGGGAAGCAGAAGTGTTCACATTGCTTCGCAAGAATCGCTTTTGTGCAGAAAACACTAACACTTGTTCAGAAGGAAAGAAAGCACAGAGCCCCAGATTTTATGTTGTCCTGGAGAGCTTGCAGAGCACTGGGGAAAGGCAGGCAGAGAATTCCCTGCTAGCACCTTCTCTGTGCCTGGGAAGCAGAAGTGTTCACATTGCTTCGCAGAATCGCTTTTGTGCAGAAAACACTAACACTTGTTCAGAAGGAAAGAAAGCACAGAGCCCCAGATTTTAAGTTGTCCTGGAGAGCTTGCAGAGCACTGGGGAAAGGCAGGGAGAGAATTCCCTGCTAGCACCTTCTCTGTGACTGTTCACATTGCTTCCCAGAATCGCTTTTGTGCAGAAAACAGTAACACTTGTTCAGAAGGAAAGAAAGCACAGAGCCCCAGATTCTATGTTGTCCTGGAGAGCTTGCAGAGCACTGGGGAAAGGCAGGCAGAGAATTCCCTGCTAGCACCTTCTCTGTGCCTGGGAAGCAGAAGTGTTCACATTGCTTCGCAAGAATCGCTTTTGTGCAGAAAACACTAACACTTGTTCAGAAGGAAAAAAAGCACAGAGCCCCAGATTTTATGTTGTCCTGGAGAGCTTGCAGAGCACTGGGGAAAGGCAGGCAGAGAATTCCCTGCTAGCACCTTCTCTGTGCCTGGGAAGCAGAAGTGTTCACATTGCTTCGCAGAAACGCTTTTGTGCAGAAAACAGTAACACTTGTTCAGAACGAAAGAAAGCACAGAGCCCCAGATTCTATGTTGTCCTGGAGAGCTTGCAGAGCACTGGGGAAAGGCAGGCAGAGAATTCCCTGCTAGCACCTTCTCTGTACCTGGGAAGCAGAAGTGTTCACATTGCTTCGCAAGAATCGCTTTTGTGCAGAAAACAGTAACACTTGTTCAGAAGGAAATAAAGCACAGAGCCCCAGATTTTATGTTGTCCTGGAGAGCTTGCAGAGCACTGGGGAAAGGCAGGCAGAGAATTCCTTGCTAGCACCTTCTCTGTGCCTGGGAAGCAGAAGTGTTCACATTGCTTTGCAGAATCGCTTTTGTGCAGAAAACAGTAACACTTGTTCAGAAGGAAAGAAAGCACAGAGCCCCAGATTCTATGTTGTCCTGGAGAGCTTGCAGAGCACTGGGGAAAGGCAGGCAGAGAATTCCCTGCTAGCACCTTCTCTGTGCCTGTTCACATTGCTTCGCAAGAATCGCTTTTGTGCAGAAAACAGTAACACTTGTTCAGAACGAAAGAAAGCACAGAGCCCCAGATTCTATGTTGTCCTGGAGAGCTTGCAGAGCACTGGGGAAAGGCAGGCAGAGAATTCCTTGCTAGCACCTTCTCTGTACCTGGGAAGCACAAGTGTTCACATTGCTTCGCAAGAATCGCTTTTGTGCAGAAAACAGTAACACTTGTTCAGAAGGAAAGAAAGCACAGAGCCCCAGATTCTATGTTGTCCTGGAGAGCTTGCAGAGCACTGGGGAAAGGCAGGCAGAGAATTCCCTGCTAGCACCTTCTCTGTGCCTGTTCACATTGCTTCGCAGAATCGCTTTTGTGCAGAAAACAGTAACACTTGTTCAGAAGGAAAGAAAGCACAGAGCCCCAGAATTTATGTTGTCCTGGAGAGCTTGCAGAGCACTGGGGAAAGGCAGGCAGAGAATTCCCTGCTAGCACCTTCTCTGTGCCTGGGAAGCAGAAGTGTTCACATTGCTTCGCAAGAATCGCTTTTGTGCAGAAAACAGTAACACTTGTTCAGAAGGAAAGAAAGCACAGAGCCCCAGATTCTATGTTGTCCTGCAGAGCCTGCAGAGCACTGGGGAAAGGCAGGCAGAGAATTCCTTGCTAGCACCTTCTCTGTGCCTGGGAAGCAGAAGTGTTCACATTGCTTCGCAGAATTGCTTTTGTGCAGAAAACAGTAACACTTGTTCAGAAGGAATGAAAGCACAGAGCCCCAGATTTTATGTTGTCCTGGAGAGCTTGCAGAGCACTGGGGAAAGGCAGGCAGAGAATTCCTTGCTAGCACCTTCTCTGTGCCTGGGAAGCAGAAGTGTTCACATTGCTTCGCAAGAATCGCTTTTGTGCAGAAAACACTAACACTTGTTCAGAAGGAAAGAAAGCACAGAGCCCCAGATTTTATGTTGTCCTGGAGAGCTTGCAGAGCACTGGGGAAAGGCAGGCAGAGAATTCCCTGCTAGCACCTTCTCTGTGCCTGGGAAGCAGAAGTGTTCACATTGCTTCGCAGAATCGCTTTTGTGCAGAAAACAGTAACACTTGTTCAGAAGGAAAGAAAGCACAGAGCCCCAGATTTTAAGTTGTCCTGGAGAGCTTGCAGAGCACTGGGGAAAGGCAGGGAGAGAATTCCCTGCTAGCACCTTCTCTGTGACTGTTCACATTGCTTCGCAAGAATCGCTTTTGTGCAGAAAACAGTAACACTTGTTCAGAAGGAAAGAAAGCACAGAGCCCCAGATTCTATGTTGTCCTGGAGAGCTTGCAGAGCACTGGGGAAAGGCAGGCAGAGAATTCCCTGCTAGCACCTTCTCTGTGCCTGGGAAGCAGAAGTGTTCACATTGCTTCGCAAGAATCGCTTTTGTGCAGAAAACACTAACACTTGTTCAGAAGGAAAAAAAGCACAGAGCCCCAGATTCTATGTTGTCCTGGAGAGCTTGCAGAGCACTGGGGAAAGGCAGGCAGAGAATTCCCTGCTAGCACCTTCTCTGTGCCTGGGAAGCAGAAGTGTTCACATTGCTTCGCAGAAACGCTTTTGTGCAGAAAACAGTAACACTTGTTCAGAACGAAAGAAAGCACAGAGCCCCAGATTCTATGTTGTCCTGGAGAGCTTGCAGAGCACTGGGGAAAGGCAGGCAGAGAATTCCCTGCTAGCACCTTCTCTGTACCTGGGAAGCAGAAGTGTTCACATTGCTTCGCAAGAATCGCTTTTGTGCAGAAAACAGTAACACTTGTTCAGAAGGAAATAAAGCACAGAGCCCCAGATTCTATGTTGTCCTGGAGAGCTTGCAGAGCACTGGGGAAAGGCAGGCAGAGAATTCCTTGCTAGCACCTTCTCTGTGCCTGGGAAGCAGAAGTGTTCACATTGCTTTGCAGAATCGCTTTTGTGCAGAAAACTGTAACACTTGTTCAGAAGGAAAGAAAGCACAGAGCCCCAGATTCTATGTTGTCCTGGAGAGCTTGCAGAGCACTGGGGAAAGGCAGGCAGAGAATTCCCTGCTAGCACCTTCTCTGTGCCTGTTCACATTGCTTCGCAGAATCGCTTTTGTGCAGAAAACAGTAACACTTGTTCAGAACGAAAGAAAGCACAGAGCCCCAGATTCTATGTTGTCCTGGAGAGCTTGCAGAGCACTGGGGAAAGGCAGGCAGAGAATTCCCTGCTAGCACCTTCTCTGTGCCTGGGAAGCAGAAGTGTTCACATTGCTTCGCAAGAATCGCTTTTGTGCAGAAAACAGTAACACTTGTTCAGAATGAAAGAAAGCACAGAGCCCCAGATTCTATGTTGTCCTGGAGAGCTTGCAGAGCACTGGGGAAAGGCAGGCAGAGAATTCCTTGCTAGCACCTTCTCTGTGCCTGGGAAGCAGAAGTGTTCACATTGCTTCGCAAGAATCGCTTTTGTGCAGAAAACACTAAAACTTGTTCAGAAGGAAAGAAAGCACAGAGCCCCAGATTTTATGTTGTCCTGGAGAGCTTGCAGACCACTGGGGAAAGGCAGGCAGAGAATTCCCTGCTAGCACCTTCTCTGTGCCTGGGAAGCAGAAGTGTTCACATTGCTTCGCAGAAACGCTTTTGTGCAGAAAACAGTAACACTTGTTCAGAAGGAAAGAAAGCACAGAGCCCCAGATTCTATGTTGTCCTGGAGAGCTTGCAGAGCACTGGGGAAAGGCAGGCAGAGAATTCCCTGCTAGCACCTTCTCTGTGCCTGTTCACATTGCTTCGCAGAATCGCTTTTGTGCAGAAAACAGTAACACTTGTTCAGAACGAAAGAAAGCACAGAGCCCCAGATTCTATGTTGTCCTGGAGAGCTTGCAGAGCACTGGGGAAAGGCAGGCAGAGAATTCCCTGCTAGCACCTTCTCTGTGCCTGGGAAGCAGAAGTGTTCACATTGCTTCGCAAGAATCGCTTTTGTGCAGAAAACACTAACACTTGTTCAGAAGGAAAGAAAGTACAGAGCCCCAGATTTTATGTTGTCCTGCAGAGCCTGCAGAGCACTGGGGAAAGGCAGGCAGAGAATTCCTTGCTAGCACCTTCTCTGTGCCTGGGAAGCAGAAGTGTTCACATTGCTTCGCAAGAATCGCTTTTGTGCAGAAAACAGTAACACTTGTTCAGAAGGAAAGAAAGCACAGAGCCCCAGATTTTATGTTGTCCTGGAGAGCTTGCAGAGCACTGGGGAAAGGCAGGCAGAGAATTCCCTGCTAGCACCTTCTCTGTGCCTGGGAAGCAGAAGTGTTCACATTGCTTCGCAGAAACGCTTTTGTGCAGAAAACAGTAACACTTGTTCAGAAGGAAAGAAAGCACAGAGCCCCAGATTTTAAGTTGTCCTGGAGAGCTTGCAGAGCACTGGGGAAAGACAGGGAGAGAATTCCCTGCTAGCACCTTCTCTGTGCCTGTTCACATTGCTTCCCAGAATCGCTTTTGTGCAGAAAACAGTAACACTTGTTCAGAACGAAAGAAAGCACAGAGCCCCAGATTCTATGTTGTCCTGGAGAGCTTGCAGAGCACTGGGGAAAGGCAGGCAGAGAATTCCCTGCTAGCACCTTCTCTGTGCCTGGGAAGCAGAAGTGTTCACATTGCTTCGCAGAAACGCTTTTGTGCAGAAAACAGTAACACTTGTTCAGAACGAAAGAAAGCACAGAGCCCCAGATTCTATGTTGTCCTGGAGAGCTTGCAGAGCACTGGGGAAAGGCAGGCAGAGAATTCCCTGCTAGCACCTTCTCTGTGCCTGTTCACATTGCTTCGCAAGAATCGCTTTTGTGCAGAAAACACTAACACTTGTTCAGAAGGAAAGAAAGCACAGAGCCCCAGATTCTATGTTGTCCTGGAGAGCTTGCAGAGCACTGGGGAAAGGCAGGCAGAGAATTCCCTGCTAGCACCTTCTCTGTGCCTGGGAAGCAGAAGTGTTCACATTGCTTCGCAGAAACGCTTTTGTGCAGAAAACAGTAACACTTGTTCAGAAGGAAAGAAAGCACAGAGCCCCAGATTTTATGTTGTCCTGGAGAGCTTGCAGAGCACTGGGGAAAGGCAGGCAGAGAATTCCTTGCTAGCACCTTCTCTGTGCCTGGGAAGCAGAAGTGTTCACATTGCTTCGCAGAAACGCTTTTGTGCAGAAAACAGTAACACTTGTTCAGAAGGAAAGAAAGCACAGAGCCCCAGATTCTATGTTGTCCTGGAGAGCTTGCAGAGCACTGGGGAAAGGCAGGCAGAGAATTCCCTGCTAGCACCTTCTCTGTGCCTGTTCACATTGCTTCGCAGAATCGCTTTTGTGCAGAAAACAGTAACACTTGTTCAGAACGAAAGAAAGCACAGAGCCCCAGATTCTATGTTGTCCTGGAGAGCTTGCAGAGCACTGGGGAAAGGCAGGCAGAGAATTCCTTGCTAGCACCTTCTCTGTGCCTGGGAAGCAGAAGTGTTCACATTGCTTCGCAAGAATCGCTTTTGTGCAGAAAACAGTAACACTTGTTCAGAATGAAAGAAAGCACAGAGCCCCAGATTCTATGTTGTCCTGGAGAGCTTGCAGAGCACTGGGGAAAGGCAGGCAGAGAATTCCTTGCTAGCACCTTCTCTGTGCCTGGGAAGCAGAAGTGTTCACATTGCTTCGCAAGAATCGCTTTTGTGCAGAAAACACTAAAACTTGTTCAGAAGGAAAGAAAGCACAGAGCCCCAGATTTTATGTTGTCCTGGAGAGCTTGCAGACCACTGGGGAAAGGCAGGCAGAGAATTCCCTGCTAGCACCTTCTCTGTGCCTGGGAAGCAGAAGTGTTCACATTGCTTCGCAAGAATCGCTTTTGTGCAGAAAACACTAACACTTGTTCAGAAGGAAAGAAAGTACAGAGCCCCAGATTTTATGTTGTCCTGCAGAGCCTGCAGAGCACTGGGGAAAGGCAGGCAGAGAATTCCTTGCTAGCACCTTCTCTGTGCCTGGGAAGCAGAAGTGTTCACATTGCTTCGCAAGAATCGCTTTTGTGCAGAAAACACTAACACTTGTTCAGAAGGAAAGAAAGCACAGAGCCCCAGATTTTATGTTGTCCTGGAGAGCTTGCAGAGCACTGGGGAAAGGCAGGCAGAGAATTCCCTGCTAGCACCTTCTCTGTGCCTGGGAAGCAGAAGTGTTCACATTGCTTCGCAGAATCGCTTTTGTGCAGAAAACACTAACACTTGTTCAGAAGGAAAGAAAGCACAGAGCCCCAGATTTTAAGTTGTCCTGGAGAGCTTGCAGAGCACTGGGGAAAGGCAGGGAGAGAATTCCCTGCTAGCACCTTCTCTGTGCCTGTTCACATTGCTTCCCAGAATCGCTTTTGTGCAGAAAACAGTAACACTTGTTCAGAACGAAAGAAAGCACAGAGCCCCAGATTCTATGTTGTCCTGGAGAGCTTGCAGAGCACTGGGGAAAGGCAGGCAGAGAATTCCCTGCTAGCACCTTCTCTGTGCCTGGGAAGCAGAAGTGTTCACATTGCTTCGCAGAAACGCTTTTGTGCAGAAAACAGTAACACTTGTTCAGAACGAAAGAAAGCACAGAGCCCCAGATTCTATGTTGTCCTGGAGAGCTTGCAGAGCACTGGGGAAAGGCAGGCAGAGAATTCCCTGCTAGCACCTTCTCTGTGCCTGTTCACATTGCTTCGCAAGAATCGCTTTTGTGCAGAAAACACTAACACTTGTTCAGAAGGAAAGAAAGCACAGAGCCCCAGATTCTATGTTGTCCTGGAGAGCTTGCAGAGCACTGGGGAAAGGCAGGCAGAGAATTCCCTGCTAGCTCCTTCTCTGTGCCTGGGAAGCAGAAGTGTTCACATTGCTTCGCAGAAACGCTTTTGTGCAGAAAACAGTAACACTTGTTCAGAAGGAAAGAAAGCACAGAGCCCCAGATTCTATGTTGTCCTGGAGAGCTTGCAGAGCACTGGGGAAAGGCAGGCAGAGAATTCCCTGCTAGCACCTTCTCTGTACCTGGGAAGCAGAAGTGTTCACATTGCTTCGCAAGAATCGCTTTTGTGCAGAAAACAGTAACACTTGTTCAGAAGGAAATAAAGCACAGAGCCCCAGATTTTATGTTGTCCTGGAGAGCTTGCAGAGCACTGGGGAAAGGCAGGCAGAGAATTCCCTGCTAGCACCTTCTCTGTGCCTGGGAAGCAGAAGTGTTCACATTGCTTTGCAGAATCGCTTTTGTGCAGAAAACAGTAACACTTGTTCAGAAGGAAAGAAAGCACAGAGCCCCAGATTCTATGTTGTCCTGGAGAGCTTGCAGAGCACTGGGGAAAGGCAGGCAGAGAATTCCCTGCTAGCACCTTCTCTGTGCCTGTTCACATTGCTTCGCAGAATCGCTTTTGTGCAGAAAACAGTAACACTTGTTCAGAAGGAAAGAAAGCACAGAGCCCCAGATTCTATGTTGTCCTGGAGAGCTTGCAGAGCACTGGGGAAAGGCAGGCAGAGAATTCCCTGCTAGCACCTTCTCTGTGCCTGGGAAGCAGAAGTGTTCACATTGCTTCGCAGAATGGCTTTTGTGCAGAAAACAGTAACACTTGTTCAGAAGGAAAGAAAGCACAGAGCCCCAGATTTTATGTTGTCCTGGAGAGCTTGCAGAGCACTGGGGAAAGGCAGGCAGAGAATTCCCTGCTAGCACCTTCTCTGTGCCTGTTCACATTGCTTCGCAGAATCGCTTTTGTGCAGAAAACAGTAACACTTGTTCAGAAGGAAAGAAAGCACAGAGCCCCAGAGTCTATGTTGTCCTGGAGAGCTTGCAGAGCACTGGGGAAAGGCAGGCAGAGAATTCCCTGATAGCACCTTCTCTGTGCCTGTTCACATTGCTTCGCAGAATCGCTTTTGTGCAGAAAACAGTAACACTTGTTCAGAAAGAAAGAAAGCACAGAGCCCCAGATTCTATGTTGTCCTGGAGAGCTTGCAGAGCACTGGGGAAAGGCAGGCAGAGAATTCCCTGCTAGCACCTTCTCTGTGCCTGGGAAGCAGAAGTGTTCACATTGCTTCGCAAGAATCGCTTTTGTGCAGAAAACAGTAACACTTGTTCAGAAGGAAAGAAAGCACAGAGCCCCAGATTTTATGTTGTCCTGGAGAGCTTGCAGAGCACTGGGGAAAGGCAGGCAGAGAATTCCCTGCTAGCACCTTCTCTGTGCCTGGGAAGCAGAAGTGTTCACATTGCTTCGCAGAATCGCTTTTGTGCAGAAAACAGTAACACTTGTTCAGAACGAAAGAAAGCACAGAGCCCCAGATTCTATGTTGTCCTGGAGAGCTTGCAGAGCACTGGGGAAAGGCAGGCAGAGAATTCCCTGCTAGCACCTTCTCTGTGCCTGTTCACATTGCTTCGCAGAATCGCTTTTGTGCAGAAAACAGTAACACTTGTTCAGAACGAAAGAAAGCACAGAGCCCCAGATTCTATGTTGTCCTGGAGAGCTTGCAGAGCACTGGGGAAAGGCAGGCAGAGAATTCCTTGCTAGCACCTTCTCTGTGCCTGGGAAGCAGAAGTGTTCACATTGCTTCGCAAGAATCGCTTTTGTGCAGAAAACAGTAACACATGTTCAGAACGAAAGAAAGCACAGAGCCCCAGATTTTATGTTGTCCTGGAGAGCTTGCAGAGCACTGGGGAAAGGCAGGCAGAGAATTCCCTGATAGCACCTTCTCTGTGCCTGGGAAGCAGAAGTGTTCACATTGCTTCGCAAGAATCGCTTTTGTGCAGAAAACACTAACACTTGTTCAGAAGGAAAGAAAGCACAGAGCCCCAGATTTTATGTTGTCCTGCAGAGCTTGCAGAGCACTGGGGAAAGGCAGGCAGAGAATTCCTTGCTAGCACCTTCTCTGTGCCTGGGAAGCAGAAGTGTTCACATTGCTTCTCAGAATCGCTTTTGTGCAGAAAACAATAACACTTGTTCAGAACGAAAGAAAGCACAGAGCCCCAGATTTTATGTTGTCCTGCAGAGCTTGCAGAGCACTGGGGAAAGGCAGGCAGAGAATTCCTTGCTAGCACCTTCTCTGTGCCTGGGAAGCAGAAGTGTTCACATTGCTTCGCAAAAATCGCTTTTGTGCAGAAAACAGTAACACTTGTTCAGAACGAAAGAAAGCACAGAGCCCCAGATTTTATGTTGTCCTGGAGAGCTTGCAGAGCACTGGGGAAAGGCAGACAGAGAATTCCCTGCTAGCACCTTCTCTGTGCCTGTTCACATTGCTTCGCAGAATCGCTTTTGTGCAGAAAACAGTAACACTTGTTCAGAAGGAAAGAAAGCACAGAGCCCCAGATTTTATGTTGTCCTGGAGAGCTTGCAGAGCACTGGGGAAAGGCAGGCAGAGAATTCCCTGCTAGCACCTTCTCTGTACCTGGGAAGCAGAAGTGTTCACATTGCTTCGCAGAATCGCTTTTGTGCAGAAAACAGTAACACTTGTTCAGAATGAAAGAAAGCACAGAGCCCCAGATTTTATGTTGTCCTGGAGAGCTTGCAGAGCACTGGGGAAAGGCAGACAGAGAATTCCCTGCTAGCACCTTCTCTGTGCCTGTTCACATTGCTTCGCAGAATCGCTTTTGTGCAGAAAACAGTAACACTTGTTCAGAAGGAAAGAAAGCACAGAGCCCCAGATTCTATGTTGTCCTGGAGAGCTTGCAGAGCACTGGGGAAAGGCAGGCAGAGAATTCCCTGCTAGCACCTTCTCTGTGCCTGGGAAGCAGAAGTGTTCACATTGCTTCGCAAGAATCGCTTTTGTGCAGAAAACAGTAACACTTGTTCAGAACGAAAGAAAGCACAGAGCCCCAGAGTCTATGTTGTCCTGGAGAGCTTGCAGAGCACTGGGGAAAGGCAGGCAGAGAATTCCCTGCTAGCACCTTCTCTGTGCCTGGGAAGCAGAAGTGTTCACATTGCTTCGCAGAATCGCTTTTGTGCAGAAAACAGTAACACTTGTTCAGAAGGAAAGAAAGCACAGAGCCCCAGATTTTATGTTGTCCTGGAGAGCTTGCAGAGCACTGGGGAAAGGCAGGCAGAGAATTCCCTGCTAGCACCTTCTCTGTGCCTGGGAAGCAGAAGTGTTCACATTGCTTCGCAGAATCGCTTTTGTGCAGAAAACAGTAACAGTTGTTCAGAAAGAAAGAAAGCACAGAGCCCCAGATTCTATGTTGTCCTGGAGAGCTTGCAGAGCACTGGGGAAAGGCAGGCAGAGAATTCCCTGCTAGCACCTTCTCTGTGCCTGGGAAGCAGAAGTGTTCACATTGCTTCGCAAGAATCGCTTTTGTGCAGAAAACAGTAACACTTGTTCAGAAGGAAAGAAAGCACAGAGCCCCAGATTTTATGTTGTCCTGGAGAGCTTGCAGAGCACTGGGGAAAGGCAGGCAGAGAATTCCCTGCTAGCACCTTCTCTGTGCCTGGGAAGCAGAAGTGTTCACATTGCTTCGCAGAATCGCTTTTGTGCAGAAAACAGTAACACTTGTTCAGAACGAAAGAAAGCACAGAGCCCCAGATTCTATGTTGTCCTGGAGAGCTTGCAGAGCACTGGGGAAAGGCAGGCAGAGAATTCCCTGATAGCACCTTCTCTGTGCCTGTTCACATTGCTTCGCAGAATCGCTTTTGTGCAGAAAACAGTAACACTTGTTCAGAACGAAAGAAAGCACAGAGCCCCAGATTCTATGTTGTCCTGGAGAGCTTGCAGAGCACTGGGGAAAGGCAGGCAGAGAATTCCTTGCTAGCACCTTCTCTGTGCCTGGGAAGCAGAAGTGTTCACATTGCTTCGCAGAAACGCTTTTGTGCAGAAAACAGTAACACTTGTTCAGAACGAAAGAAAGCACAGAGCCCCAGATTCTATGTTGTCCTGGAGAGCTTGCAGAGCACTGGGGAAAGGCAGGCAGAGAATTCCCTGCTAGCACCTTCTCTGTGCCTGGGAAGCAGAAGTGTTCACATTGCTTCGCAAGAATCGCTTTTGTGCAGAAAACACTAACACTTGTTCAGAAGGAAAGAAAGCACAGAGCCCCAGATTTTATGTTGTCCTGCAGAGCTTGCAGAGCACTGGGGAAAGGCAGGCAGAGAATTCCTTGCTAGCACCTTCTCTGTGCCTGGGAAGCAGAAGTGTTCACATTGCTTCGCAAGAATCGCTTTTGTGCAGAAAACAATAACACTTGTTCAGAACGAAAGAAAGCACAGAGCCCCAGATTTTATGTTGTCCTGCAGAGCTTGCAGAGCACTGGGGAAAGGCAGGCAGAGAATTCCTTGCTAGCACCTTCTCTGTGCCTGGGAAGCAGAAGTGTTCACATTGCTTCGCAGAATCGCTTTTGTGCAGAAAACAGTAACACTTGTTCAGAACGAAAGAAAGCACAGAGCCCCAGATTTTATGTTGTCCTGGAGAGCTTGCAGAGCACTGGGGAAAGGCAGACAGAGAATTCCCTGCTAGCACCTTCTCTGTGCCTGTTCACATTGCTTCGCAGAATCGCTTTTGTGCAGAAAACAGTAACACTTGTTCAGAAGGAAAGAAAGCACAGAGCCCCAGATTCTATGTTGTCCTGGAGAGCTTGCAGAGCACTGGGGAAAGGCAGGCAGAGAATTCCCTGATAGCACCTTCTCTGTGCCTGGGAAGCAGAAGTGTTCACATTGCTTCGCAGAATCGCTTTTGTGCAGAAAACAGTAACACTTGTTCAGAAGGAAAGAAAGCACAGAGCCCCAGATTTTATGTTGTCCTGGAGAGCTTGCAGAGCACTGGGGAAAGGCAGGCAGAGAATTCCCTGCTAGCACCTTCTCTGTGCCTGGGAAGCAGAAGTGTTCACATTGCTTCGCAAGAATCGCTTTTGTGCAGAAAACAGTAACACTTGTTCAGAACGAAAGAAAGCACAGAGCCCCAGATTTTATGTTGTCCTGGAGAGCTCGCAGAGCACTGGGGAAAGGCAGGCAGAGAATTCCCTGCTAGCACCTTCTCTGTGCCCGGGAAGCAGAAGTGTTCACATTGCTTCGCAAGAATCGCTTTTGTGCAGAAAACACTAACACTTGTTCAGAAGGAAAGAAAGCACAGAGCCCCAGATTTTATGTTGTCCTGCAGAGCTTGCAGAGCACTGGGGAAAGGCAGGCAGAGAATTCCTTGCTAGCATCTTCTCTGTGCCTGGGAAGCAGAAGTGTTCACATTGCTTCGCAGAATCGCTTTTGTGCAGAAAACACTAACAGTTGTTCAGAAGGAAAGAAAGCACAGAGCCCCAGATTCTATGTTGTCCTGGAGAGCTTGCAGAGCACTGGGGAAAGGCAGGCAGAGAATTCCCTGCTAGCACCTTCTCTGTGCCTGTTCACATTGCTTCGCAGAATCGCTTTTGTGCAGAAAACAGTAACACTTGTTCAGAAGGAAAGAAAGCACAGAGCCCCAGATTCTATGTTGTCCTGGAGAGCTTGCAGAGCACTGGGGAAAGGCAGGCAGAGAATTCCCTGCTAGCACCTTCTCTGTGCCTGGGAAGCAGAAGTGTTCACATTGCTTCGCAAGAATCGCTTTTGTGCAGAAAACAGTAACACTTGTTCAGAACGAAAGAAAGCACAGAGCCCCAGATTCTATGTTGTCCTGGAGAGCTTGCAGAGCACTGGGGAAAGGCAGGCAGAGAATTCCCTGCTAGCACCTTCTCTGTGCCTGTTCACATTGCTTCGCAGAATCGCTTTTGTGCAGAAAACAGTAACACTTGTTCAGAACGAAAGAAAGCACAGAGCCCCAGATTCTATGTTGTCCTGGAGAGCTTGCAGAGCACTGGGGAAAGGCAGGCAGAGAATTCCCTGCTAGCACCTTCTCTGTGCCTGGGAAGCAGAAGTGTTCACATTGCTTCGCAAGAATCGCTTTTGTGCAGAAAACAGTAACACTTGTTCAGAAGGAAAGAAAGCACAGAGCCCCAGATTTTATGTTGTCCTGGAGAGCTTGCAGAGCACTGGGGAAAGGCAGGCAGAGAATTCCCTGCTAGCACCTTCTCTGTGCCTGGGAAGCAGAAGTGTTCACATTGCTTCGCAAGAATCGCTTTTGTGCAGAAAACAGTAACACTTGTTCAGAACGAAAGAAAGCACAGAGCCCCAGATTTTATGTTGTCCTGGAGAGCTTGCAGAGCACTGGGGAAAGGCAGGCAGAGAATTCCCTGCTAGCACCTTCTCTGTGCCCGGGAAGCAGAAGTGTTCACATTGCTTCGCAAGAATCGCTTTTGTGCAGAAAACACTAACACTTGTTCAGAAGGAAAGAAAGCACAGAGCCCCAGATTTTATGTTGTCCTGCAGAGCTTGCAGAGCACTGGGGAAAGGCAGGCAGAGAATTCCTTGCTAGCACCTTCTCTGTGCCTGGGAAGCAGAAGTGTTCACATTGCTTCGCAGAATCGCTTTTGTGCAGAAAACACTAACAGTTGTTCAGAAGGAAAGAAAGCACAGAGCCCCAGATTCTATGTTGTCCTGGAGAGCTTGCAGAGCACTGGGGAAAGGCAGGCAGAGAATTCCCTGCTAGCACCTTCTCTGTGCCTGTTCACATTGCTTCGCAGAATCGCTTTTGTGCAGAAAACAGTAACACTTGTTCAGAAGGAAAGAAAGCACAGAGCCCCAGATTCTATGTTGTCCTGGAGAGCTTGCAGAGCACTGGGGAAAGGCAGGCAGAGAATTCCCTGCTAGCACCTTCTCTGTGCCTGGGAAGCAGAAGTGTTCACATTGCTTCGCAAGAATCGCTTTTGTGCAGAAAACAGTAACACTTGTTCAGAACGAAAGAAAGCACAGAGCCCCAGATTCTATGTTGTCCTGGAGAGCTTGCAGAGCACTGGGGAAAGGCAGGCAGAGAATTCCCTGATAGCACCTTCTCTGTGCCTGTTCACATTGCTTCGCAGAATCGCTTTTGTGCAGAAAACAGTAACACTTGTTCAGAACGAAAGAAAGCACAGAGCCCCACATTCTATGTTGTCCTGGAGAGCTTGCAGAGCACTGGGGAAAGGCAGGCAGAGAATTCCTTGCTAGCACCTTCTCTGTGCCTGGGAAGCAGAAGTGTTCACATTGCTTCGCAAGAATCGCTTTTGTGCAGAAAACAGTAACACTTGTTCAGAACGAAAGAAAGCACAGAGCCCCAGATTTTATGTTGTCCTGGAGAGCTTGCAGAGCACTGGGGAAAGGCAGGCAGAGAATTCCCTGCTAGCACCTTCTCTGTGCCCGGGAAGCAGAAGTGTTCACATTGCTTCGCAAGAATCGCTTTTGTGCAGAAAACAGTAACACTTGTTCAGAACGAAAGAAAGCACAGAGCCCCAGATTCTATGTTGTCCTGGAGAGCTTGCAGAGCACTGGGGAAAGGCAGGCAGAGAATTCCTTGCTAGCACCTTCTCTGTGCCTGGGAAGCAGAAGTGTTCACATTGCTTCGCAAGAATCGCTTTTGTGCAGAAAACAGTAACACTTGTTCAGAACGAAAGAAAGCACAGAGCCCCAGATTTTATGTTGTCCTGGACAGCTTGCAGAGCACTGGGGAAAGGCAGGCAGAGAATTCCCTGCTAGCACCTTCTCTGTGCCCGGGAAGCAGAAGTGTTCACATTGCTTCGCAAGAATCGCTTTTGTGCAGAAAACACTAACACTTGTTCAGAAGGAAAGAAAGCACAGAGCCCCAGATTTTATGTTGTCCTGCAGAGCTTGCAGAGCACTGGGGAAAGGCAGGCAGAGAATTCCTTGCTAGCACCTTCTCTGTGCCTGGGAAGCAGAAGTGTTCACATTGCTTCGCAGAATCGCTTTTGTGCAGAAAACACTAACAGTTGTTCAGAAGGAAAGAAAGCACAGAGCCCCAGATTCTATGTTGTCCTGGAGAGCTTGCAGAGCACTGGGGAAAGGCAGGCAGAGAATTCCCTGCTAGCACCTTCTCTGTGCCTGTTCACATTGCTTCGCAGAATCGCTTTTGTGCAGAAAACAGTAACACTTGTTCAGAAGGAAAGAAAGCACAGAGCCCCAGATTCTATGTTGTCCTGGAGAGCTTGCAGAGCACTGGGGAAAGGCAGGCAGAGAATTCCCTGCTAGCACCTTCTCTGTGCCTGGGAAGCAGAAGTGTTCACATTGCTTCGCAAGAATCGCTTTTGTGCAGAAAACAGTAACACTTGTTCAGAACGAAAGAAAGCACAGAGCCCCAGATTCTATGTTGTCCTGGAGAGCTTGCAGAGCACTGGGGAAAGGCAGGCAGAGAATTCCCTGATAGCACCTTCTCTGTGCCTGTTCACATTGCTTCGCAGAATCGCTTTTGTGCAGAAAACAGTAACACTTGTTCAGAACGAAAGAAAGCACAGAGCCCCAGATTCTATGTTGTCCTGGAGAGCTTGCAGAGCACTGGGGAAAGGCAGGCAGAGAATTCCTTGCTAGCACCTTCTCTGTACCTGGAAGCAGAAGTGTTCACATTGCTTCGCAAGAATCGCTTTTGTGCAGAAAACAGTAACACATGTTCAGAACGAAAGACAGCACAGAGCCCCAGATTTTATGTTGTCCTGGAGAGCTTGCAGAGCACTGGGGAAAGGCAGGCAGAGAATTCCCTGCTAGCACCTTCTCTGTGCCTGGGAAGCAGAAGTGTTCACATTGCTTCGCGAGAATCGCTTTTGTGCAGAAAACACTAACACTTGTTCAGAAGGAAAGAAAGCACAGAGCCCCAGATTTTATGTTGTCCTGCAGAGCTTGCAGAGCACTGGGGAAAGGCAGGCAGAGAATTCCTTGCTAGCACCTTCTCTGTGCCTGGGAAGCAGAAGTGTTCACATTGCTTCTCAGAATCGCTTTTGTGCAGAAAACAATAACACTTGTTCAGAACGAAAGAAAGCACAGAGCCCCAGATTTTATGTTGTCCTGCAGAGCTTGCAGAGCACTGGGGAAAGGCAGGCAGAGAATTCCTTGCTAGCACCTTCTCTGTGCCTGGGAAGCCAAAGTGTTCACATTGCTTCGCAGAATCGCTTTTGTGCAGAAAACAGTAACACTTGTTCAGAACGAAAGAAAGCACAGAGCCCCAGATTTTATGTTGTCCTGGAGAGCTTGCAGAGCACTGGGGAAAGGCAGACAGAGAATTCCCTGCTAGCACCTTCTCTGTGCCTGTTCACATTGCTTCGCAGAATCGCTTTTGTGCAGAAAACAGTAACACTTGTTCAGAAGGAAAGAAAGCACAGAGCCCCAGATTCTATGTTGTCCTGGAGAGCTTGCAGAGCACTGGGGAAAGGCAGGCAGAGAATTCCCTGCTAGCACCTTCTCTGTGCCTGGGAAGCAGAAGTGTTCACATTGCTTCGCAGAATCGCTTTTGTGCAGAAAACAGTAACACTTGTTCAGAAGGAAAGAAAGCACAGAGCCCCAGATTTTATGTTGTCCTGGAGAGCTTGCAGAGCACTGGGGAAAGGCAGGCAGAGAATTCCCTGCTAGCACCTTCTCTGTGCCTGGGAAGCAGAAGTGTTCACATTGCTTCGCAAGAATCGCTTTTGTGCAGAAAACAGTAACACTTGTTCAGAACGAAAGAAAGCACAGAGCCCCAGATTCTATGTTGTCCTGGAGAGCTTGCAGAGCACTGGGGAAAGGCAGGCAGAGAATTCCCTGCTAGCACCTTCTCTGTGCCTGGGAAGCAGAAGTGTTCACATTGCTTCGCAAGAATCGCTTTTGTGCAGAAAACACTAACACTTGTTCAGAAGGAAAGAAAGCACAGAGCCCCAGATTTTATGTTGTCCTGCAGAGCTTGCAGAGCACTGGGGAAAGGCAGGCAGAGAATTCCTTGCTAGCACCTTCTCTGTGCCTGGGAAGCAGAAGTGTTCACATTGCTTCGCAGAATCGCTTTTGTGCAGAAAACACTAACACTTGTTCAGAAGGAAAGAAAGCACAGAGCCCCAGATTCTATGTTGTCCTGGAGAGCTTGCAGAGCACTGGGGAAAGGCAGGCAGAGAATTCCCTGCTAGCACCTTCTCTGTACCTGGGAAGCAGAAGTGTTCACATTGCTTCGCAAGAATCGCTTTTGTGCAGAAAACAGTAACACTTGTTCAGAAGGAAATAAAGCACAGAGCCCCAGATTTTATGTTGTCCTGGAGAGCTTGCAGAGCACTGGGGAAAGGCAGGCAGAGAATTCCTTGCTAGCACCTTCTCTGTGCCTGGGAAGCAGAAGTGTTCACATTGCTTCGCAGAATCGCTTTTGTGCAGAAAACAGTAACACTTGTTCAGAAGGAAAGAAAGCACAGAGCCCCAGATTCTATGTTGTCCTGGAGAGCTTGCAGAGCACTGGGGAAAGGCAGGCAGAGAATTCCCTGCTAGCACCTTCTCTGTGCCTGTTCACATTGCTTCGCAGAATCGCTTTTGTGCAGAAAACAGTAACACTTGTTCAGAACGAAAGAAAGCACAGAGCCCCAGATTCTATGTTGTCCTGGAGAGCTTGCAGAGCACTGGGGAAAGGCAGGCAGAGAATTCCCTGCTAGCACCTTCTCTGTGCCTGGGAAGCAGAAGTGTTCACATTGCTTCGCAAGAATCGCTTTTGTGCAGAAAACACTAACACTTGTTCAGAAGGAAAGAAAGCACAGAGCCCCAGATTTTATGTTGTCCTGGAGAGCTTGCAGAGCACTGGGGAAAGGCAGGCAGAGAATTCCCTGCTAGCACCTTCTCTGTGCCTGGGAAGCAGAAGTGTTCACATTGCTTCGCAGAAACGCTTTTGTGCAGAAAACAGTAACACTTGTTCAGAACGAAAGAAAGCACAGAGCCCCAGATTCTATGTTGTCCTGGAGAGCTTGCAGAGCACTGGGGAAAGGCAGGCAGAGAATTCCCTGCTAGCACCTTCTCTGTGCCTGTTCACATTGCTTCGCAGAATCGCTTTTGTGCAGAAAACAGTAACACTTGTTCAGAACGAAAGAAAGCACAGAGCCCCAGATTCTATGTTGTCCTGGAGAGCTTGCAGAGCACTGGGGAAAGGCAGGCAGAGAATTCCTTGCTAGCACCTTCTCTGTACCTGGAAGCAGAAGTGTTCACATTGCTTCGCAAGAATCGCTTTTGTGCAGAAAACAGTAACACATGTTCAGAACGAAAGAAAGCACAGAGCCCCAGATTTTATGTTGTCCTGGAGAGCTTGCAGAGCACTGGGGAAAGGCAGACAGAGAATTCCCTGCTAGCACCTTCTCTGTGCCTGTTCACATTGCTTCGCAGAATCGCTTTTGTGCAGAAAACAGTAACACTTGTTCAGAAGGAAAGAAAGCACAGAGCCCCAGATTCTATGTTGTCCTGGAGAGCTTGCAGAGCACTGGGGAAAGGCAGGCAGAGAATTCCCTGCTAGCACCTTCTCTGTGCCTGGGAAGCAGAAGTGTTCACATTGCTTCGCAGAATCGCTTTTGTGCAGAAAACAGTAACACTTGTTCAGAAGGAAAGAAAGCACAGAGCCCCAGATTTTATGTTGTCCTGGAGAGCTTGCAGAGCACTGGGGAAAGGCAGGCAGAGAATTCCCTGCTAGCACCTTCTCTGTGCCTGGGAAGCAGAAGTGATCACATTGCTTCGCAAGAATCGCTTTTGTGCAGAAAACAGTAACACTTGTTCAGAACGAAAGAAAGCACAGAGCCCCAGATTTTATGTTGTCCTGGAGAGCTTGCAGAGCACTGGGGAAAGGCAGGCAGAGAATTCCCTGCTAGCACCTTCTCTGTGCCCGGGAAGCAGAAGTGTTCACATTGCTTCGCAAGAATCGCTTTTGTGCAGAAAACACTAACACTTGTTCAGAAGGAAAGAAAGCACAGAGCCCCAGATTTTATGTTGTCCTGCAGAGCTTGCAGAGCACTGGGGAAAGGCAGGCAGAGAATTCCTTGCTAGCACCTTCTCTGTGCCTGGGAAGCAGAAGTGTTCACATTGCTTCGCAGAATCGCTTTTGTGCAGAAAACACTAACAGTTGTTCAGAAGGAAAGAAAGCACAGAGCCCCAGATTCTATGTTGTCCTGCAGAGCTTGCAGAGCACTGGGGAAAGGCAGGCAGAGAATTCCCTGCTAGCACCTTCTCTGTGCCTGTTCACATTGCTTCGCAGAATCGCTTTTGTGCAGAAAACAGTAACACTTGTTCAGAAGGAAAGAAAGCACAGAGCCCCAGATTCTATGTTGTCCTGGAGAGCTTGCAGAGCACTGGGGAAAGGCAGGCAGAGAATTCCCTGCTAGCACCTTCTCTGTGCCTGGGAAGCAGAAGTGTTCACATTGCTTCGCAAGAATCGCTTTTGTGCAGAAAACAGTAACACTTGTTCAGAACGAAAGAAAGCACAGAGCCCCAGATTCTATGTTGTCCTGGAGAGCTTGCAGAGCACTGGGGAAAGGCAGGCAGAGAATTCCCTGATAGCACCTTCTCTGTGCCTGTTCACATTGCTTCGCAGAATCGCTTTTGTGCAGAAAACAGTAACACTTGTTCAGAACGAAAGAAAGCACAGAGCCCCAGATTCTATGTTGTCCTGGAGAGCTTGCAGAGCACTGGGGAAAGGCAGGCAGAGAATTCCTTGCTAGCACCTTCTCTGTGCCTGGGAAGCAGAAGTGTTCACATTGCTTCGCAAGAATCGCTTTTGTGCAGAAAACAGTAACACTTGTTCAGAACGAAAGAAAGCACAGAGCCCCAGATTTTATGTTGTCCTGGAGAGCTTGCAGAGCACTGGGGAAAGGCAGGCAGAGAATTCCTTGCTAGCACCTTCTCTGTGCCCGGGAAGCAGAAGTGTTCACATTGCTTCGCAAGAATCGCTTTTGTGCAGAAAACACTAACACTTGTTCAGAAGGAAAGAAAGCACAGAGCCCCAGATTTTATGTTGTCCTGCAGAGCTTGCAGAGCACTGGGGAAAGGCAGGCAGAGAATTCCTTGCTAGCACCTTCTCTGTGCCTGGGAAGCAGAAGTGTTCACATTGCTTCGCAGAATCGCTTTTGTGCAGAAAACAC
Organism: Strix aluco; assembly: GCF_031877795.1. Taxonomy (NCBI): domain Eukaryota; kingdom Metazoa; phylum Chordata; class Aves; order Strigiformes; family Strigidae; genus Strix; species Strix aluco. The sequence continues at coordinate 662,935 of NW_027436569.1, forward strand.
TAACAGTTGTTCAGAAGGAAAGAAAGCACAGAGCCCCAGATTCTATGTTGTCCTGGAGAGCTTGCAGAGCACTGGGGAAAGGCAGACAGAGAATTCCCTGCTAGCACCTTCTCTGTGCCTGTTCACATTGCTTCGCAGAATCGCTTTTGTGCAGAAAACAGTAACACTTGTTCAGAAGGAAAGAAAGCACAGAGCCCCAGATTCTATGTTGTCCTGGAGAGCTTGCAGAGCACTGGGGAAAGGCAGGCAGAGAATTCCCTGCTAGCACCTTCTCTGTGCCTGGGAAGCAGAAGTGTTCACATTGCTTCGCAGAATCGCTTTTGTGCAGAAAACAGTAACACTTGTTCAGAAGGAAAGAAAGCACAGAGCCCCAGATTTTATGTTGTCCTGGAGAGCTTGCAGAGCACTGGGGAAAGGCAGGCAGAGAATTCCCTGCTAGCACCTTCTCTGTGCCTGGGAAGCAGAAGTGATCACATTGCTTCGCAAGAATCGCTTTTGTGCAGAAAACAGTAACACTTGTTCAGAACGAAAGAAAGCACAGAGCCCCAGATTTTATGTTGTCCTGGAGAGCTTGCAGAGCACTGGGGAAAGGCAGGCAGAGAATTCCCTGCTAGCACCTTCTCTGTGCCCGGGAAGCAGAAGTGTTCACATTGCTTCGCAAGAATCGCTTTTGTGCAGAAAACACTAACACTTGTTCAGAAGGAAAGAAAGCACAGAGCCCCAGATTTTATGTTGTCCTGCAGAGCTTGCAGAGCACTGGGGAAAGGCAGGCAGAGAATTCCTTGCTAGCACCTTCTCTGTGCCTGGGAAGCAGAAGTGTTCACATTGCTTCGCAGAATCGCTTTTGTGCAGAAAACACTAACACTTGTTCAGAAGGAAAGAAAGCACAGAGCCCCAGATTCTATGTTGTCCTGGAGAGCTTGCAGAGCACTGGGGAAAGGCAGGCAGAGAATTCCCTGCTAGCACCTTCTCTGTACCTGGGAAGCAGAAGTGTTCACATTGCTTCGCAAGAATCGCTTTTGTGCAGAAAACAGTAACACTTGTTCAGAAGGAAATAAAGCACAGAGCCCCAGATTTTATGTTGTCCTGGAGAGCTTGCAGAGCACTGGGGAAAGGCAGGCAGAGAATTCCTTGCTAGCACCTTCTCTGTGCCTGGGAAGCAGAAGTGTTCACATTGCTTCGCAGAATCGCTTTTGTGCAGAAAACAGTAACACTTGTTCAGAAGGAAAGAAAGCACAGAGCCCCAGATTCTATGTTGTCCTGGAGAGCTTGCAGAGCACTGGGGAAAGGCAGGCAGAGAATTCCCTGCTAGCACCTTCTCTGTGCCTGTTCACATTGCTTCGCAGAATCGCTTTTGTGCAGAAAACAGTAACACTTGTTCAGAACGAAAGAAAGCACAGAGCCCCAGATTCTATGTTGTCCTGGAGAGCTTGCAGAGCACTGGGGAAAGGCAGGCAGAGAATTCCCTGCTAGCACCTTCTCTGTGCCTGGGAAGCAGAAGTGTTCACATTGCTTCGCAAGAATCGCTTTTGTGCAGAAAACACTAACACTTGTTCAGAAGGAAAGAAAGCACAGAGCCCCAGATTCTATGTTGTCCTGGAGAGCTTGCAGAGCACTGGGGAAAGGCAGGCAGAGAATTCCCTGATAGCACCTTCTCTGTACCTGGGAAGCAGAAGTGTTCACATTGCTTCGCAGAAACTCTTTTGTGCAGAAAACATTAACACTTGTTCAGAACGAAAGAAAGCACAGAGCCCCAGATTCTATGTTGTCCTGGAGAGCTTGCAGAGCACTGGGGAAAGGCAGGCAGAGAATTCCCTGCTAGCACCTTCTCTGTGCCTGTTCACATTGCTTCGCAGAATCGCTTTTGTGCAGAAAACAGTAACACTTGTTCAGAACGAAAGAAAGCACAGAGCCCCAGATTCTATGTTGTCCTGGAGAGCTTGCAGAGCACTGGGGAAAGGCAGGCAGAGAATTCCCTGCTAGCACCTTCTCTGTGCCTGGGAAGCAGAAGTGTTCACATTGCTTCGCAAGAATCGCTTTTGTGCAGAAAACACTAACACTTGTTCAGCAGGAAAGAAAGCACAGAGCCCCAGATTTTATGTTGTCCTGCAGAGCCTGCAGAGCACTGGGGAAAGGCAGGCAGAGAATTCCTTGCTAGCACCTTCTCTGTGCCTGGGAAGCAGAAGTGTTCACATTGCTTCGCAGAATCGCTTTTGTGCAGAAAACAGTAACACTTGTTCAGAACGAAAGAAAGCACAGAGCCCCAGATTTTATGTTGTCCTGGAGAGCTTGCAGAGCACTGGGGAAAGGCAGGCAGAGAATTCCTTGCTAGCACCTTCTCTGTGCCTGGGAAGCAGAAGTGTTCACATTGCTTCGCAAGAATCGCTTTTGTGCAGAAAACACTAACACTTGTTCAGAAGGAAAGAAAGCACAGAGCCCCAGATTTTATGTTGTCCTGGAGAGCTTGCAGAGCACTGGGGAAAGGCAGGCAGAGAATTCCCTGCTAGCACCTTCTCTGTGCCTGGGAAGCAGAAGTGTTCACATTGTTTCGCAGAAACGCTTTTGTGCAGAAAACAGTAACACTTGTTCAGAACGAAAGAAAGCACAGAGCCCCAGATTCTATGTTGTCCTGGAGAGCTTGCAGAGCACTGGGGAAAGGCAGGCAGAGAATTCCCTGCTAGCACCTTCTCTGTACCTGGGAAGCAGAAGTGTTCACATTGCTTCGCAAGAATCGCTTTTGTGCAGAAAACACTAACACTTGTTCAGAAGGAAAGAAAGCACAGAGCCCCAGATTTTATGTTGTCCTGCAGAGCCTGCAGAGCACTGGGGAAAGGCAGGCAGAGAATTCCTTGCTAGCACCTTCTCTGTGCCTGGGAAGCAGAAGTGTTCACATTGCTTCGCAGAATCGCTTTTGTGCAGAAAACAGTAACACTTGTTCAGAGCGAAAGAAAGCACAGAGCCCCAGATTTTATGTTGTCCTGGAGAGCTTGCAGAGCACTGGGGAAAGGCAGGCAGAGAATTCCTTGCTAGCACCTTCTCTGTGCCTGGGAAGCAGAAGTGTTCACATTGCTTCGCAAGAATCGCTTTTGTGCAGAAAACACTAACACTTGTTCAGAAGGAAAGAAAGCACAGAGCCCCAGATTTTATGTTGTCCTGGAGAGCTTGCAGAGCACTGGGGAAAGGCAGGCAGAGAATTCCCTGCTAGCACCTTCTCTGTGCCTGGGAAGCAGAAGTGTTCACATTGCTTCGCAGAAACGCTTTTGTGCAGAAAACAGTAACACTTGTTCAGAACGAAAGAAAGCACAGAGCCCCAGATTCTATGTTGTCCTGGAGAGCTTGCAGAGCACTGGGGAAAGGCAGGCAGAGAATTCCCTGCTAGCACCTTCTCTGTACCTGGGAAGCAGAAGTGTTCACATTGCTTCGCAAGAATCGCTTTTGTGCAGAAAACAGTAACACTTGTTCAGAAGGAAAGAAAGCACAGAGCCCCAGATTTTATGTTGTCCTGGAGAGCTTGCAGAGCACTGGGGAAAGGCAGGCAGAGAATTCCTTGCTAGCACCTTCTCTGTGCCTGGGAAGCAGAAGTGTTCACATTGCTTCGCAGAATCGCTTTTGTGCAGAAAACAGTAACACTTGTTCAGAAGGAAAGAAAGCACAGAGCCCCAGATTCTATGTTGTCCTGGAGAGCTTGCAGAGCACTGGGGAAAGGCAGGCAGAGAATTCCCTGCTAGCACCTTCTCTGTGCCTGTTCACATTGCTTCGCAGAATCGCTTTTGTGCAGAAAACAGTAACACTTGTTCAGAACGAAAGAAAGCACAGAGCCCCAGATTCTATGTTGTCCTGGAGAGCTTGCAGAGCACTGGGGAAAGGCAGGCAGAGAATTCCCTGCTAGCACCTTCTCTGTGCCTGGGAAGCAGAAGTGTTCACATTGCTTCGCAAGAATCGCTTTTGTGCAGAAAACACTAACACTTGTTCAGAACGAAAGAAAGCACAGAGCCCCAGATTCTATGTTGTCCTGGAGAGCTTGCAGAGCACTGGGGAAAGGCAGGCAGAGAATTCCTTGCTAGCACCTTCTCTGTGCCTGGGAAGCAGAAGTGTTCACATTGCTTCGCAAGAATCGCTTTTGTGCAGAAAACACTAACACTTGTTCAGAAGGAAAGAAAGCACAGAGCCCCAGATTTTATGTTGTCCTGGAGAGCTTGCAGACCACTGGGGAAAGGCAGGCAGAGAATTCCCTGCTAGCACCTTCTCTGTGCCTGGGAAGCAGAAGTGTTCACATTGCTTCGCAGAAACGCTTTTGTGCAGAAAACATTAACACTTGTTCAGAAGGAAAGAAAGCACAGAGCCCCAGATTCTATGTTGTCCTGGAGAGCTTGCAGAGCACTGGGGAAAGGCAGGCAGAGAATTCCCTGCTAGCACCTTCTCTGTGCCTGTTCACATTGCTTCGCAGAATCGCTTTTGTGCAGAAAACACTAACACTTGTTCAGAAGGAAAGAAAGCACAGAGCCCCAGATTTGCTGTTGTCCTGGAGAGCTTGCAGAGCACTGGGGAAAGGCAGGCAGAGAATTCCCTGCTAGCACCTTCTCTGTGCCTGGGAAGCAGAAGTGTTCACATTGCTTCGCAGAATCGCTTTTGTGCAGAAAACACTAACACTTGTTCAGAAGGAAAGAAAGTACAGAGCCCCAGATTTTATGTTGTCCTGCAGAGCCTGCAGAGCACTGGGGAAAGGCAGGCAGAGAATTCCTTGCTAGCACCTTCTCTGTGCCTGGGAAGCAGAAGTGTTCACATTGCTTCGCAGAATCGCTTTTGTGCAGAAAACACTAACACTTGTTCAGAACGAAAGAAAGCACAGAGCCCCAGATTTTATGTTGTCCTGGAGAGCTTGCAGAGCACTGGGGAAAGGCAGGCAGAGAATTCCCTGCTAGCACCTTCTCTGTGCCTGGGAAGCAGAAGTGTTCACATTGCTTCGCAAGAATCGCTTTTGTGCAGAAAACAGTAACACTTGTTCAGAAGGAAAGAAAGCACAGAGCCCCAGATTTTAAGTTGTCCTGGAGAGCTTGCAGAGCACTGGGGAAAGGCAGGGAGAGAATTCCCTGCTAGCACCTTCTCTGTGCCTGTTCACATTGCTTCCCAGAATCGCTTTTGTGCAGAAAACAGTAACACTTGTTCAGAACGAAAGAAAGCACAGAGCCCCAGATTCTATGTTGTCCTGGAGAGCTTGCAGAGCACTGGGGAAAGGCAGGCAGAGAATTCCCTGCTAGCACCTTCTCTGTGCCTGGGAAGCAGAAGTGTTCACATTGCTTCGCAGAAACGCTTTTGTGCAGAAAACAGTAACACTTGTTCAGAACGAAAGAAAGCACAGAACCCCAGATTCTATGTTGTCCTGGAGAGCTTGCAGAGCACTGGGGAAAGGCAGGCAGAGAATTCCCTGATAGCACCTTCTCTGTGCCTGTTCACATTGCTTCGCAGAATCGCTTTTGTGCAGAAAACAGTAACACTTGTTCAGAATGAAAGAAAGCACAGAGCCCCAGATTCTATGTTGTCCTGGAGAGCTTGCAGAGCACTGGGGAAAGGCAGGCAGAGAATTCCCTGCTAGCACCTTCTCTGTGCCTGGGAAGCAGAAGTGTTCACATTGCTTCGCAGAAACGCTTTTGTGCAGAAAACAGTAACACTTGTTCAGAACGAAAGAAAGCACAGAGCCCCAGATTTTATGTTGTCCTGGAGAGCTTGCAGAGCACTGGGGAAAGGCAGGCAGAGAATTCCCTGCTAGCACCTTCTCTGTGCCTGGGAAGCAGAAGTGTTCACATTGCTTCGCAGAAACGCTTTTGTGCAGAAAACAGTAACACTTGTTCAGAACGAAAGAAAGCACAGAGCCCCAGATTCTATGTTGTCCTGGAGAGCTTGCAGAGCACTGGGGAAAGGCAGGCAGAGAATTCCCTGCTAGCACCTTCTCTGTACCTGGGAAGCAGAAGTGTTCACATTGCTTCGCAAGAATCGCTTTTGTGCAGAAAACAGTAACACTTGTTCAGAAGGAAATAAAGCACAGAGCCCCAGATTTTATGTTGTCCTGGAGAGCTTGCAGAGCACTGGGGAAAGGCAGGCAGAGAATTCCTTGCTAGCACCTTCTCTGTGCCTGGGAAGCAGAAGTGTTCACATTGCTTCGCAGAATCGCTTTTGTGCAGAAAACAGTAACACTTGTTCAGAAGGAAAGAAAGCACAGAGCCCCAGATTCTATGTTGTCCTGGAGAGCTTGCAGAGCACTGGGGAAAGGCAGGCAGAGAATTCCCTGCTAGCACCTTCTCTGTGCCTGTTCACATTGCTTCGCAGAATCGCTTTTGTGCAGAAAACAGTAACACTTGTTCAGAACGAAAGAAAGCACAGAGCCCCAGATTCTATGTTGTCCTGGAGAGCTTGCAGAGCACTGGGGAAAGGCAGGCAGAGAATTCCCTGCTAGCACCTTCTCTGTGCCTGGGAAGCAGAAGTGTTCACATTGCTTCGCAAGAATCGCTTTTGTGCAGAAAACACTAACACTTGTTCAGAACGAAAGAAAGCACAGAGCCCCAGATTCTATGTTGTCCTGGAGAGCTTGCAGAGCACTGGGGAAAGGCAGGCAGAGAATTCCTTGCTAGCACCTTCTCTGTGCCTGGGAAGCAGAAGTGTTCACATTGCTTCGCAAGAATCGCTTTTGTGCAGAAAACACTAACACTTGTTCAGAAGGAAAGAAAGCACAGAGCCCCAGATTTTATGTTGTCCTGGAGAGCTTGCAGACCACTGGGGAAAGGCAGGCAGAGAATTCCCTGCTAGCACCTTCTCTGTGCCTGGGAAGCAGAAGTGTTCACATTGCTTCGCAGAAACGCTTTTGTGCAGAAAACATTAACACTTGTTCAGAAGGAAAGAAAGCACAGAGCCCCAGATTCTATGTTGTCCTGGAGAGCTTGCAGAGCACTGGGGAAAGGCAGGCAGAGAATTCCCTGCTAGCACCTTCTCTGTGCCTGTTCACATTGCTTCGCAGAATCGCTTTTGTGCAGAAAACAGTAACACTTGTTCAGAAGGAAAGAAAGCACAGAGCCCCAGATTTGCTGTTGTCCTGGAGAGCTTGCAGAGCACTGGGGAAAGGCAGGCAGAGAATTCCCTGCTAGCACCTTCTCTGTGCCTGGGAAGCAGAAGTGTTCACATTGCTTCGCAGAATCGCTTTTGTGCAGAAAACACTAACACTTGTTCAGAAGGAAAGAAAGTACAGAGCCCCAGATTTTATGTTGTCCTGCAGAGCCTGCAGAGCACTGGGGAAAGGCAGGCAGAGAATTCCTTGCTAGCACCTTCTCTGTGCCTGGGAAGCAGAAGTGTTCACATTGCTTCGCAGAATCGCTTTTGTGCAGAAAACACTAACACTTGTTCAGAACGAAAGAAAGCACAGAGCCCCAGATTTTATGTTGTCCTGGAGAGCTTGCAGAGCACTGGGGAAAGGCAGGCAGAGAATTCCCTGCTAGCACCTTCTCTGTGCCTGGGAAGCAGAAGTGTTCACATTGCTTCGCAAGAATCGCTTTTGTGCAGAAAACAGTAACACTTGTTCAGAAGGAAAGAAAGCACAGAGCCCCAGATTTTAAGTTGTCCTGGAGAGCTTGCAGAGCACTGGGGAAAGGCAGGGAGAGAATTCCCTGCTAGCACCTTCTCTGTGCCTGTTCACATTGCTTCCCAGAATCGCTTTTGTGCAGAAAACAGTAACACTTGTTCAGAACGAAAGAAAGCACAGAGCCCCAGATTCTATGTTGTCCTGGAGAGCTTGCAGAGCACTGGGGAAAGGCAGGCAGAGAATTCCCTGCTAGCACCTTCTCTGTGCCTGGGAAGCAGAAGTGTTCACATTGCTTCGCAGAAACGCTTTTGTGCAGAAAACAGTAACACTTGTTCAGAACGAAAGAAAGCACAGAACCCCAGATTCTATGTTGTCCTGGAGAGCTTGCAGAGCACTGGGGAAAGGCAGGCAGAGAATTCCCTGATAGCACCTTCTCTGTGCCTGTTCACATTGCTTCGCAGAATCGCTTTTGTGCAGAAAACAGTAACACTTGTTCAGAATGAAAGAAAGCACAGAGCCCCAGATTCTATGTTGTCCTGGAGAGCTTGCAGAGCACTGGGGAAAGGCAGGCAGAGAATTCCCTGCTAGCACCTTCTCTGTGCCTGGGAAGCAGAAGTGTTCACATTGCTTCGCAGAAACGCTTTTGTGCAGAAAACAGTAACACTTGTTCAGAACGAAAGAAAGCACAGAGCCCCAGATTTTATGTTGTCCTGGAGAGCTTGCAGAGCACTGGGGAAAGGCAGGCAGAGAATTCCCTGCTAGCACCTTCTCTGTGCCTGGGAAGCAGAAGTGTTCACATTGCTTCGCAAGAATCGCTTTTGTGCAGAAAACAGTAACACTTGTTCAGAACGAAAGAAAGCACAGAGCCCCAGATTTTATGTTGTCCTGGAGAGCTTGCAGAGCACTGGGGAAAGGCAGGCAGAGAATTCCCTGCTAGCACCTTCTCTGTACCTGGGAAGCAGAAGTGTTCACATTGCTTCGCAAGAATCGCTTTTGTGCAGAAAACAGTAACACTTGTTCAGAAGGAAATAAAGCACAGAGCCCCAGATTCTATGTTGTCCTGGAGAGCTTGCAGAGCACTGGGGAAAGGCAGGCAGAGAATTCCTTGCTAGCACCTTCTCTGTGCCTGGGAAGCAGAAGTGTTCACATTGCTTCGCAGAATCGCTTTTGTGCAGAAAACAGTAACACTTGTTCAGAAGGAAAGAAAGCACAGAGCCCCAGATTCTATGTTGTCCTGGAGAGCTTGCAGAGCACTGGGGAAAGGCAGGCAGAGAATTCCCTGCTAGCACCTTCTCTGTACCTGTTCACATTGCTTCGCAGAATGGCTTTTGTGCAGAAAACAGTAACACTTGTTCAGAAGGAAAGAAAGCACAGAGCCCCAGATTCTATGTTGTCCTGGAGAGCTTGCAGAGCACTGGGGAAAGGCAGGCAGAGAATTCCCTGCTAGCACCTTCTCTGTGCCTGGGAAGCAGAAGTGTTCACATTGCTTCGCAGAATCGCTTTTGTGCAGAAAACAGTAACACTTGTTCAGAAGGAAAGAAAGCACAGAGCCCCAGATTTTATGTTGTCCTGGAGAGCTTGCAGAGCACTGGGGAAAGGCAGGCAGAGAATTCCCTGCTAGCACCTTCTCTGTGCCTGGGAAGCAGAAGTGTTCACATTGCTTCGCAAGAATCGCTTTTGTGCAGAAAACAGTAACACTTGTTCAGAACGAAAGAAAGCACAGAGCCCCAGATTTTATGTTGTCCTGGAGAGCTTGCAGAGCACTGGGGAAAGGCAGGCAGAGAATTCCCTGCTAGCACCTTCTCTGTGCCCGGGAAGCAGAAGTGTTCACATTGCTTCGCAAGAATCGCTTTTGTGCAGAAAACACTAACACTTGTTCAGAAGGAAAGAAAGCACAGAGCCCCAGATTTTATGTTGTCCTGCAGAGCTTGCAGAGCACTGGGGAAAGGCAGGCAGAGAATTCCTTGCTAGCACCTTCTCTGTGCCTGGGAAGCAGAAGTGTTCACATTGCTTCGCAGAATCGCTTTTGTGCAGAAAACACTAACACTTGTTCAGAAGGAAAGAAAGCACAGAGCCCCAGATTCTATGTTGTCCTGGAGAGCTTGCAGAGCACTGGGGAAAGGCAGGCAGAGAATTCCCTGCTAGCACCTTCTCTGTGCCTGTTCACATTGCTTCGCAGAATCGCTTTTGTGCAGAAAACAGTAACACTTGTTCAGAAGGAAAGAAAGCACAGAGCCCCAGATTCTATGTTGTCCTGGAGAGCTTGCAGAGCACTGGGGAAAGGCAGGCAGAGAATTCCCTGCTAGCACCTTCTCTGTGCCTGGGAAGCAGAAGTGTTCACATTGCTTCGCAAGAATCGCTTTTGTGCAGAAAACAGTAACACTTGTTCAGAAGGAAAGAAAGCACAGAGCCCCAGATTTTATGTTGTCCTGGAGAGCTTGCAGAGCACTGGGTAAAGGCAGGCAGAGAATTCCCTGCTAGCACCTTCTCTTTGCCTGTTCACATTGCTTCGCAGAATCGCTTTTGTGCAGAAAACAGTAACACTTGTTCAGAAGGAAAGAAAGCACAGAGCCCCAGATTCTATGTTGTCCTGGAGAGCTTGCAGAGCACTGGGGAAAGGCAGGCAGAGAATTCCCTGCTAGCACCTTCTCTGTGCCTGGGAAGCAGAAGTGTTCACATTGCTTCGCAGAAACGCTTTTGTGCAGAAAACAGTAACACTTGTTCAGAACGAAAGAAAGCACAGAGCCCCAGATTCTATGTTGTCCTGGAGAGCTTGCAGAGCACTGGGGAAAGGCAGGAGGGAATTCCCTGCTAGCACCTTCTCTGTGCCTGTTCACATTGCTTCGCAGAATCGCTTTTGTGCAGAAAACAGTAACACTTGTTCAGAACGAAAGAAAGCACAGAGCCCCAGATTCTATGTTGTCCTGGAGAGCTTGCAGAGCACTGGGGAAAGGCAGGCAGAGAATTCCCTGCTAGCACCTTCTCTGTGCCTGGGAAGCAGAAGTGTTCACATTGCTTCGCAGAATCGCTTTTGTGCAGAAAACAGTAACACATGTTCAGAACGAAAGAAAGCACAGAGCCCCAGATTTTATGTTGTCCTGGAGAGCTTGCAGAGCACTGGGGAAAGGCAGGCAGAGAATTCCCTGCTAGCACCTTCTCTGTGCCTGGGAAGCAGAAGTGTTCACATTGCTTCGCAAGAATCGCTTTTGTGCAGAAAACACTAACACTTGTTCAGAAGGAAAGAAAGCACAGAGCCCCAGATTTTATGTTGTCCTGCAGAGCTTGCAGAGCACTGGGGAAAGGCAGGCAGAGAATTCCTTGCTAGCACCTTCTCTGTGCCTGGGAAGCAGAAGTGTTCACATTGCTTCGCAGAATCGCTTTTGTGCAGAAAACAGTAACACTTGTTCAGAAGGAAAGAAAGCACAGAGCCCCAGATTTTAAGTTGTCCTGGAGAGCTTGCAGAGCACTGGGGAAAGGCAGGCAGAGAATTCCCTGATAGCACCTTCTCTGTGCCTGTTCACATTGCTTCGCAGAATCGCTTTTGTGCAGAAAACAGTAACACTTGTTCAGAAGGAAAGAAAGCACAGAGCCCCAGAATTTATGTTGTCCTGGAGAGCTTGCAGAGCACTGGGGAAAGGCAGGCAGAGAATTCCCTGATAGCACCTTCTCTGTGCCTGTTCACATTGCTTCGCAGAATCGCTTTTGTGCAGAAAACAGTAACACTTGTTCAGAAAGAAAGAAAGCACAGAGCCCCAGATTCTATGTTGTCCTGGAGAGCTTGCAGAGCACTGGGGAAAGGCAGGCAGAGAATTCCCTGCTAGCACCTTCTCTGTGCCTGGGAAGCAGAAGTGTTCACATTGCTTCGCAGAATCGCTTTTGTGCAGAAAACAGTAACACTTGTTCAGAACGAAAGAAAGCACAGAGCCCCAGATTTTATGTTGTCCTGGAGAGCTTGCAGAGCACTGGGGAAAGGCAGGCAGAGAATTCCCTGCTAGCACCTTCTCTGTGCCTGGGAAGCAGAAGTGTTCACATTGCTTCGCAAGAATCGCTTTTGTGCAGAAAACACTAACACTTGTTCAGAAGGAAAGAAAGCACAGAGCCCCAGATTTTATGTTGTCCTGGAGAGCTTGCAGAGCACTGGGGAAAGGCAGGCAGAGAATTCCCTGCTAGCACCTTCTCTGTGCCTGTTCACATTACTTCGCAGAATCGCTTTTGTGCAGAAAACAGTAACACTTGTTCAGAACGAAAGAAAGCACAGAGACCCAGATTCTATGTTGTCCTGGAGAGCTTGCAGAGCACTGGGGAAAGGCAGGCAGAGAATTCCCTGCTAGCACCTTCTCTGTGCCTGGGAAGCAGAAGTGTTCACATTGCTTCGCAAGAATCGCTTTTGTGCAGAAAACAGTAACACTTGTTCAGAAGGAAAGAAAGCACAGAGCCCCAGATTTTATGTTGTCCTGGAGAGCTTGCAGAGCACTGGGGAAAGGCAGGCAGAGAATTCCCTGCTAGCACCTTCTCTGTGCCTGTTCACATTGCTTCGCAGAATCGCTTTTGTGCAGAAAACAGTAACACTTGTTCAGAAGGAAAGAAAGCACAGAGCCCCAGAATTTATGTTGTCCTGGAGAGCTTGCAGAGCACTGGGGAAAGGCAGGCAGAGAATTCCCTGATAGCACCTTCTCTGTGCCTGTTCACATTGCTTCGCAGAATCGCTTTTGTGCAGAAAACAGTAACACTTGTTCAGAAAGAAAGAAAGCACAGAGCCCCAGATTCTATGTTGTCCTGGAGAGCTTGCAGAGCACTGGGGAAAGGCAGGCAGAGAATTCCCTGCTAGCACCTTCTCTGTGCCTGGGAAGCAGAAGTGTTCACATTGCTTCCCAGAATCGCTTTTGTGCAGAAAACAGTAACACTTGTTCAGAACGAAAGAAAGCACAGAGCCCCAGATTCTATGTTGTCCTGGAGAGCTTGCAGAGCACTGGGGAAAGGCAGGCAGAGAATTCCTTGCTAGCACCTTCTCTGTACCTGGGAAGCAGAAGTGTTCAAATTGCTTCGCAAGAATCGCTTTTGTGCAGAAAACAGTAACACTTGTTCAGAACGAAAGAAAGCACAGAGCCCCAGATTTTATGTTGTCCTGGAGAGCTTGCAGAGCACTGGGGAAAGGCAGGCAGAGAATTCCCTGCTAGCACCTTCTCTGTGCCTGGGAAGCAGAAGTGTTCACATTGCTTCGCAAGAATCGCTTTTGTGCAGAAAACACTAACACTTGTTCAGAAGGAAAGAAAGCACAGAGCCCCAGATTTTATGTTGTCCTGGAGAGCTTGCAGAGCACTGGGGAAAGGCAGGCAGAGAATTCCCTGCTAGCACCTTCTCTGTGCCTGTTCACATTGCTTCGCAGAATCGCTTTTGTGCAGAAAACAGTAACACTTGTTCAGAAGGAAAGAAAGCACAGAGCCCCAGATTTGCTGTTGTCCTGGAGAGCTTGCAGAGCACTGGGGAAAGGCAGGCAGAGAATTCCCTGCTAGCACCTTCTCTGTGCCTGGGAAGCAGAAGTGTTCACATTGCTTCGCAAGAATCGCTTTTGTGCAGAAAACACTAACACTTGTTCAGAAGGAAAGAAAGCACAGAGCCCCAGATTCTATGTTGTCCTGGAGAGCTTGCAGAGCACTGGGGAAAGGCAGGCAGAGAATTCCCTGCTAGCACCTTCTCTGTGCCTGGGAAGCAGAAGTGTTCACATTGCTTCGCAGAAACGCTTTTGTGCAGAAAACACTAACACTTGTTCAGAACGAAAGAAAGCACAGAGCCCCAGATTCTATGTTGTCCTGGAGAGCTTGCAGAGCACTGGGGAAAGGCAGGCAGAGAATTCCCTGCTAGCACCTTCTCTGTGCCTGGGAAGCAGAAGTGTTCACATTGCTTCGCAGAATCGCTTTTGTGCAGAAAACACTAACACTTGTTCAGAAGGAAAGAAAGCACAGAGCCCCAGATTTTATGTTGTCCTGCAGAGCTTGCAGAGCACTGGGGAAAGGCAGGCAGAGAATTCCTTGCTAGCACCTTCTCTGTGCCTGGGAAGCAGAAGTGTTCACATTGCTTCGCAAGAATCGCTTTTGTGCAGAAAACACTAACACTTGTTCAGAAGGAATGAAAGCACAGAGCCCCAGATTTTATGTTGTCCTGGAGAGCTTGCAGAGCACTGGGGAAAGGCAGGCAGAGAATTCCCTGCTAGCACCTTCTCTGTGCCTGTTCACATTGCTTCGCAGAATCGCTTTTGTGCAGAAAACAGTAACACTTGTTCAGAAGGAAAGAAAGCACAGAGCCCCAGATTCTATGTTGTCCTGGAGAGCTTGCAGAGCACTGGGGAAAGGCAGGCAGAGAATTCCCTGCTAGCACCTTCTCTGTGCCTGGGAAGCAGAAGTGTTCACATTGCTTCGCAGAATCGCTTTTGTGCAGAAAACAGTAACACTTGTTCAGAAGGAAAGAAAGCACAGAGCCCCAGATTCTATGTTGTCCTGGAGAGCTTGCAGAGCACTGGGGAAAGGCAGGCAGAGAATTCCCTGCTAGCACCTTCTCTGTGCCTGGGAAGCAGAAGTGTTCACATTGCTTCGCAAGAATCGCTTTTGTGCAGAAAACACTAACACTTGTTCAGAAGGAAAGAAAGCACAGAGCCCCAGATTTTATGTTGTCCTGGAGAGCTTGCAGAGCACTGGGGAAAGGCAGGCAGAGAATTCCCTGCTAGCACCTTCTCTGTGCCTGGGAAGCAGAAGTGTTCACATTGCTTCGCAGAAACGCTTTTGTGCAGAAAACAGTAACACTTGTTCAGAACGAAAGAAAGCACAGAGCCCCAGATTCTATGTTGTCCTGGAGAGCTTGCAGAGCACTGGGGAAAGGCAGGCAGAGAATTCCCTGCTAGCACCTTTTCTGTGCCTGGGAAGCAGAAGTGTTCACATTGCTTCGCAAGAATCGCTTTTGTGCAGAAAACAGTAACACTTGTTCAGAACGAAAGAAAGCACAGAGCCCCAGAGTCTATGTTGTCCTGGAGAGCTTGCAGAGCACTGGGGAAAGGCAGGCAGAGAATTCCTTGCAAGCACCTTCTCTGTGCCTGGGAAGCAGAAGTGTTCACATTGCTTCGCAAAAATCGCTTTTGTGCAGAAAACAGTAACACTTGTTCAGAAGGAAAGAAAGCACAGAGCCCCAGATTTTATGTTGTCCTGGAGAGCTTGCAGAGCACTGGGGAAAGGCAGGCAGAGAATTCCTTGCTAGCACCTTCTCTGTGCCTGGGAAGCAGAAGTGTTCACATTGCTTCGCAAGAATCGCTTTTGTGCAGAAAACACTAACACTTGTTCAGAAGGAAAGAAAGCACAGAGCCCCAGATTTTATGTTGTCCTGCAGAGCTTGCAGAGCACTGGGGAAAGGCAGGCAGAGAATTCCTTGCTAGCACCTTCTCTGTGCCTGGGAAGCAGAAGTGTTCACATTGCTTCGCAGAATCGCTTTTGTGCAGAAAACAGTAACACTTGTTCAGAACGAAAGAAAGCACAGAGCCCCAGATTTTATGTTGTCCTGGAGAGCTTGCAGAGCACTGGGGAAAGGCAGGCAGAGAATTCCCTGATAGCACCTTCTCTGTGCCTGTTCACATTGCTTCGCAGAATCGCTTTTGTGCAGAAAACAGTAACACTTGTTCAGAACGAAAGAAAGCACAGAGCCCCAGATTCTATGTTGTCCTGGAGAGCTTGCAGAGCACTGGGGAAAGGCAGGCAGAGAATTCCCTGCTAGCACCTTCTCTGTGCCTGGGAAGCAGAAGTGTTCACATTGCTTCGCAAGAATCGCTTTTGTGCAGAAAACAGTAACACTTGTTCAGAACGAAAGAAAGCACAGAGCCCCAGAGTCTATGTTGTCCTGGAGAGCTTGCAGAGCACTGGGGAAAGGCAGGCAGAGAATTCCCTGCTAGCACCTTCTCTGTGCCTGTTCACATTGCTTCGCAGAATCGCTTTTGTGCAGAAAACAGTAACACTTGTTCAGAAGGAAAGAAAGCACAGAGCCCCAGATTCTATGTTGTCCTGGAGAGCTTGCAGAGCACTGGGGAAAAGCAGGCAGAGAATTCCCTGATAGCACCTTCTCTGTGCCTGGGAAGCAGAAGTGTTCACATTGCTTCGCAAGAATCGCTTTTGTGCAGAAAACACTAACACTTGTTCAGAAGGAAAGAAAGCACAGAGCCCCAGATTCTATGTTGTCCTGGAGAGCTTGCAGAGCACTGGGGAAAGGCAGGCAGAGAATTCCCTGCTAGCACCTTCTCTGTGCCTGTTCACATTGCTTCGCAGAATCGCTTTTGTGCAGAAAACAGTAACACTTGTTCAGAAGGAAAGAAAGCACAGAGCCCCAGATTTGCTGTTGTCCTGGAGAGCTTGCAGAGCACTGGGGAAAGGCAGGCAGAGAATTCCCTGCTAGCACCTTCTCTGTGCCTGGGAAGCAGAAGTGTTCACATTGCTTCGCAGAATCGCTTTTGTGCAGAAAACACTAACACTTGTTCAGAAGGAAAGAAAGTACAGAGCCCCAGATTTTATGTTGTCCTGCAGAGCCTGCAGAGCACTGGGGAAAGGCAGGCAGAGAATTCCTTGCTAGCACCTTCTCTGTGCCTGGGAAGCAGAAGTGTTCACATTGCTTCGCAGAATCGCTTTTGTGCAGAAAACACTAACACTTGTTCAGAACGAAAGAAAGCACAGAGCCCCAGATTTTATGTTGTCCTGGAGAGCTTGCAGAGCACTGGGGAAAGGCAGGCAGAGAATTCCCTGCTAGCACCTTCTCTGTGCCTGGGAAGCAGAAGTGTTCACATTGCTTCGCAAGAATCGCTTTTGTGCAGAAAACAGTAACACTTGTTCAGAAGGAAAGAAAGCACAGAGCCCCAGATTTTAAGTTGTCCTGGAGAGCTTGCAGAGCACTGGGGAAAGGCAGGGAGAGAATTCCCTGCTAGCACCTTCTCTGTGCCTGTTCACATTGCTTCCCAGAATCGCTTTTGTGCAGAAAACAGTAACACTTGTTCAGAACGAAAGAAAGCACAGAGCCCCAGATTCTATGTTGTCCTGGAGAGCTTGCAGAGCACTGGGGAAAGGCAGGCAGAGAATTCCCTGCTAGCACCTTCTCTGTGCCTGGGAAGCAGAAGTGTTCACATTGCTTCGCAGAAACGCTTTTGTGCAGAAAACAGTAACACTTGTTCAGAACGAAAGAAAGCACAGAACCCCAGATTCTATGTTGTCCTGGAGAGCTTGCAGAGCACTGGGGAAAGGCAGGCAGAGAATTCCCTGATAGCACCTTCTCTGTGCCTGTTCACATTGCTTCGCAGAATCGCTTTTGTGCAGAAAACAGTAACACTTGTTCAGAATGAAAGAAAGCACAGAGCCCCAGATTCTATGTTGTCCTGGAGAGCTTGCAGAGCACTGGGGAAAGGCAGGCAGAGAATTCCCTGCTAGCACCTTCTCTGTGCCTGGGAAGCAGAAGTGTTCACATTGCTTCGCAGAAACGCTTTTGTGCAGAAAACAGTAACACTTGTTCAGAACGAAAGAAAGCACAGAGCCCCAGATTTTATGTTGTCCTGGAGAGCTTGCAGAGCACTGGGGAAAGGCAGGCAGAGAATTCCCTGCTAGCACCTTCTCTGTGCCTGGGAAGCAGAAGTGTTCACATTGCTTCGCAAGAATCGCTTTTGTGCAGAAAACAGTAACACTTGTTCAGAACGAAAGAAAGCACAGAGCCCCAGATTTTATGTTGTCCTGGAGAGCTTGCAGAGCACTGGGGAAAGGCAGGCAGAGAATTCCCTGCTAGCACCTTCTCTGTACCTGGGAAGCAGAAGTGTTCACATTGCTTCGCAAGAATCGCTTTTGTGCAGAAAACAGTAACACTTGTTCAGAAGGAAATAAAGCACAGAGCCCCAGATTCTATGTTGTCCTGGAGAGCTTGCAGAGCACTGGGGAAAGGCAGGCAGAGAATTCCTTGCTAGCACCTTCTCTGTGCCTGGGAAGCAGAAGTGTTCACATTGCTTCGCAGAATCGCTTTTGTGCAGAAAACAGTAACACTTGTTCAGAAGGAAAGAAAGCACAGAGCCCCAGATTCTATGTTGTCCTGGAGAGCTTGCAGAGCACTGGGGAAAGGCAGGCAGAGAATTCCCTGCTAGCACCTTCTCTGTACCTGTTCACATTGCTTCGCAGAATGGCTTTTGTGCAGAAAACAGTAACACTTGTTCAGAAGGAAAGAAAGCACAGAGCCCCAGATTCTATGTTGTCCTGGAGAGCTTGCAGAGCACTGGGGAAAGGCAGGCAGAGAATTCCCTGCTAGCACCTTCTCTGTGCCTGGGAAGCAGAAGTGTTCACATTGCTTCGCAGAATCGCTTTTGTGCAGAAAACAGTAACACTTGTTCAGAAGGAAAGAAAGCACAGAGCCCCAGATTTTATGTTGTCCTGGAGAGCTTGCAGAGCACTGGGGAAAGGCAGGCAGAGAATTCCCTGCTAGCACCTTCTCTGTGCCTGGGAAGCAGAAGTGTTCACATTGCTTCGCAAGAATCGCTTTTGTGCAGAAAACAGTAACACTTGTTCAGAACGAAAGAAAGCACAGAGCCCCAGATTTTATGTTGTCCTGGAGAGCTTGCAGAGCACTGGGGAAAGGCAGGCAGAGAATTCCCTGCTAGCACCTTCTCTGTGCCCGGGAAGCAGAAGTGTTCACATTGCTTCGCAAGAATCGCTTTTGTGCAGAAAACACTAACACTTGTTCAGAAGGAAAGAAAGCACAGAGCCCCAGATTTTATGTTGTCCTGCAGAGCTTGCAGAGCACTGGGGAAAGGCAGGCAGAGAATTCCTTGCTAGCACCTTCTCTGTGCCTGGGAAGCAGAAGTGTTCACATTGCTTCGCAGAATCGCTTTTGTGCAGAAAACACTAACACTTGTTCAGAAGGAAAGAAAGCACAGAGCCCCAGATTCTATGTTGTCCTGGAGAGCTTGCAGAGCACTGGGGAAAGGCAGGCAGAGAATTCCCTGCTAGCACCTTCTCTGTGCCTGTTCACATTGCTTCGCAGAATCGCTTTTGTGCAGAAAACAGTAACACTTGTTCAGAAGGAAAGAAAGCACAGAGCCCCAGATTCTATGTTGTCCTGGAGAGCTTGCAGAGCACTGGGGAAAGGCAGGCAGAGAATTCCCTGCTAGCACCTTCTCTGTGCCTGGGAAGCAGAAGTGTTCACATTGCTTCGCAAGAATCGCTTTTGTGCAGAAAACAGTAACACTTGTTCAGAAGGAAAGAAAGCACAGAGCCCCAGATTTTATGTTGTCCTGGAGAGCTTGCAGAGCACTGGGTAAAGGCAGGCAGAGAATTCCCTGCTAGCACCTTCTCTTTGCCTGTTCACATTGCTTCGCAGAATCGCTTTTGTGCAGAAAACAGTAACACTTGTTCAGAAGGAAAGAAAGCACAGAGCCCCAGATTCTATGTTGTCCTGGAGAGCTTGCAGAGCACTGGGGAAAGGCAGGCAGAGAATTCCCTGCTAGCACCTTCTCTGTGCCTGGGAAGCAGAAGTGTTCACATTGCTTCGCAGAAACGCTTTTGTGCAGAAAACAGTAACACTTGTTCAGAACGAAAGAAAGCACAGAGCCCCAGATTCTATGTTGTCCTGGAGAGCTTGCAGAGCACTGGGGAAAGGCAGGAGGGAATTCCCTGCTAGCACCTTCTCTGTGCCTGTTCACATTGCTTCGCAGAATCGCTTTTGTGCAGAAAACAGTAACACTTGTTCAGAACGAAAGAAAGCACAGAGCCCCAGATTCTATGTTGTCCTGGAGAGCTTGCAGAGCACTGGGGAAAGGCAGGCAGAGAATTCCCTGCTAGCACCTTCTCTGTGCCTGGGAAGCAGAAGTGTTCACATTGCTTCGCAGAATCGCTTTTGTGCAGAAAACAGTAACACATGTTCAGAACGAAAGAAAGCACAGAGCCCCAGATTTTATGTTGTCCTGGAGAGCTTGCAGAGCACTGGGGAAAGGCAGGCAGAGAATTCCCTGCTAGCACCTTCTCTGTGCCTGGGAAGCAGAAGTGTTCACATTGCTTCGCAAGAATCGCTTTTGTGCAGAAAACACTAACACTTGTTCAGAAGGAAAGAAAGCACAGAGCCCCAGATTTTATGTTGTCCTGCAGAGCTTGCAGAGCACTGGGGAAAGGCAGGCAGAGAATTCCTTGCTAGCACCTTCTCTGTGCCTGGGAAGCAGAAGTGTTCACATTGCTTCGCAGAATCGCTTTTGTGCAGAAAACAGTAACACTTGTTCAGAAGGAAAGAAAGCACAGAGCCCCAGATTTTATGTTGTCCTGGAGAGCTTGCAGAGCACTGGGGAAAGGCAGGCAGAGAATTCCCTGATAGCACCTTCTCTGTGCCTGTTCACATTGCTTCGCAGAATCGCTTTTGTGCAGAAAACAGTAACACTTGTTCAGAAGGAAAGAAAGCACAGAGCCCCAGAATTTATGTTGTCCTGGAGAGCTTGCAGAGCACTGGGGAAAGGCAGGCAGAGAATTCCCTGATAGCACCTTCTCTGTGCCTGTTCACATTGCTTCGCAGAATCGCTTTTGTGCAGAAAACAGTAACACTTGTTCAGAAAGAAAGAAAGCACAGAGCCCCAGATTCTATGTTGTCCTGGAGAGCTTGCAGAGCACTGGGGAAAGGCAGGCAGAGAATTCCCTGCTAGCACCTTCTCTGTGCCTGGGAAGCAGAAGTGTTCACATTGCTTCGCAGAATCGCTTTTGTGCAGAAAACAGTAACACTTGTTCAGAACGAAAGAAAGCACAGAGCCCCAGATTTTATGTTGTCCTGGAGAGCTTGCAGAGCACTGGGGAAAGGCAGGCAGAGAATTCCCTGCTAGCACCTTCTCTGTGCCTGGGAAGCAGAAGTGTTCACATTGCTTCGCAAGAATCGCTTTTGTGCAGAAAACACTAACACTTGTTCAGAAGGAAAGAAAGCACAGAGCCCCAGATTTTATGTTGTCCTGGAGAGCTTGCAGAGCACTGGGGAAAGGCAGGCAGAGAATTCCCTGCTAGCACCTTCTCTGTGCCTGTTCACATTGCTTCGCAGAATCGCTTTTGTGCAGAAAACAGTAACACTTGTTCAGAACGAAAGAAAGCACAGAGACCCAGATTCTATGTTGTCCTGGAGAGCTTGCAGAGCACTGGGGAAAGGCAGGCAGAGAATTCCCTGCTAGCACCTTCTCTGTGCCTGGGAAGCAGAAGTGTTCACATTGCTTCGCAAGAATCGCTTTTGTGCAGAAAACAGTAACACTTGTTCAGAAGGAAAGAAAGCACAGAGCCCCAGATTTTATGTTGTCCTGGAGAGCTTGCAGAGCACTGGGGAAAGGCAGGCAGAGAATTCCCTGCTAGCACCTTCTCTGTGCCTGTTCACATTGCTTCGCAGAATCGCTTTTGTGCAGAAAACAGTAACACTTGTTCAGAAGGAAAGAAAGCACAGAGCCCCAGAATTTATGTTGTCCTGGAGAGCTTGCAGAGCACTGGGGAAAGGCAGGCAGAGAATTCCCTGATAGCACCTTCTCTGTGCCTGTTCACATTGCTTCGCAGAATCGCTTTTGTGCAGAAAACAGTAACACTTGTTCAGAAAGAAAGAAAGCACAGAGCCCCAGATTCTATGTTGTCCTGGAGAGCTTGCAGAGCACTGGGGAAAGGCAGGCAGAGAATTCCCTGCTAGCACCTTCTCTGTGCCTGGGAAGCAGAAGTGTTCACATTGCTTCCCAGAATCGCTTTTGTGCAGAAAACAGTAACACTTGTTCAGAACGAAAGAAAGCACAGAGCCCCAGATTCTATGTTGTCCTGGAGAGCTTGCAGAGCACTGGGGAAAGGCAGGCAGAGAATTCCCTGCTAGCACCTTCTCTGTACCTGGGAAGCAGAAGTGTTCAAATTGCTTCGCAAGAATCGCTTTTGTGCAGAAAACAGTAACACTTGTTCAGAACGAAAGAAAGCACAGAGCCCCAGATTTTATGTTGTCCTGGAGAGCTTGCAGAGCACTGGGGAAAGGCAGGCAGAGAATTCCCTGCTAGCACCTTCTCTGTGCCTGGGAAGCAGAAGTGTTCACATTGCTTCGCAAGAATCGCTTTTGTGCAGAAAACACTAACACTTGTTCAGAAGGAAAGAAAGCACAGAGCCCCAGATTTTATGTTGTCCTGGAGAGCTTGCAGAGCACTGGGGAAAGGCAGGCAGAGAATTCCCTGCTAGCACCTTCTCTGTGCCTGTTCACATTGCTTCGCAGAATCGCTTTTGTGCAGAAAACAGTAACACTTGTTCAGAAGGAAAGAAAGCACAGAGCCCCAGATTTGCTGTTGTCCTGGAGAGCTTGCAGAGCACTGGGGAAAGGCAGGCAGAGAATTCCCTGCTAGCACCTTTTCTGTGCCTGGGAAGCAGAAGTGTTCACATTGCTTCGCAAGAATCGCTTTTGTGCAGAAAACACTAACACTTGTTCAGAAGGAAAGAAAGCACAGAGCCCCAGATTCTATGTTGTCCTGGAGAGCTTGCAGAGCACTGGGGAAAGGCAGGCAGAGAATTCCCTGCTAGCACCTTCTCTGTGCCTGGGAAGCAGAAGTGTTCACATTGCTTCGCAGAAACGCTTTTGTGCAGAAAACACTAACACTTGTTCAGAACGAAAGAAAGCACAGAGCCCCAGATTCTATGTTGTCCTGGAGAGCTTGCAGAGCACTGGGGAAAGGCAGGCAGAGAATTCCCTGCTAGCACCTTCTCTGTGCCTGGGAAGCAGAAGTGTTCACATTGCTTCGCAGAATCGCTTTTGTGCAGAAAACACTAACACTTGTTCAGAAGGAAAGAAAGCACAGAGCCCCAGATTTTATGTTGTCCTGCAGAGCTTGCAGAGCACTGGGGAAAGGCAGGCAGAGAATTCCTTGCTAGCACCTTCTCTGTGCCTGGGAAGCAGAAGTGTTCACATTGCTTCGCAAGAATCGCTTTTGTGCAGAAAACACTAACACTTGTTCAGAAGGAATGAAAGCACAGAGCCCCAGATTTTATGTTGTCCTGGAGAGCTTGCAGAGCACTGGGGAAAGGCAGGCAGAGAATTCCCTGCTAGCACCTTCTCTGTGCCTGTTCACATTGCTTCGCAGAATCGCTTTTGTGCAGAAAACAGTAACACTTGTTCAGAAGGAAAGAAAGCACAGAGCCCCAGATTCTATGTTGTCCTGGAGAGCTTGCAGAGCACTGGGGAAAGGCAGGCAGAGAATTCCCTGCTAGCACCTTCTCTGTGCCTGGGAAGCAGAAGTGTTCACATTGCTTCGCAGAATCGCTTTTGTGCAGAAAACAGTAACACTTGTTCAGAAGGAAAGAAAGCACAGAGCCCCAGATTCTATGTTGTCCTGGAGAGCTTGCAGAGCACTGGGGAAAGGCAGGCAGAGAATTCCCTGCTAGCACCTTCTCTGTGCCTGGGAAGCAGAAGTGTTCACATTGCTTCGCAAGAATCGCTTTTGTGCAGAAAACACTAACACTTGTTCAGAAGGAAAGAAAGCACAGAGCCCCAGATTTTATGTTGTCCTGGAGAGCTTGCAGAGCACTGGGGAAAGGCAGGCAGAGAATTCCCTGCTAGCACCTTCTCTGTGCCTGGGAAGCAGAAGTGTTCACATTGCTTCGCAGAAACGCTTTTGTGCAGAAAACAGTAACACTTGTTCAGAAGGAAAGAAAGCACAGAGCCCCAGATTCTATGTTGTCCTGGAGAGCTTGCAGAGCACTGGGGAAAGGCAGGCAGAGAATTCCCTGCTAGCACCTTCTCTGTGCCTGGGAAGCAGAAGTGTTCACATTGCTTCGCAGAATCGCTTTTGTGCAGAAAACAGTAACACTTGTTCAGAAGGAAAGAAAGCACAGAGCCCCAGATTCTATGTTGTCCTGGAGAGCTTGCAGAGCACTGGGGAAAGGCAGGCAGAGAATTCCCTGCTAGCACCTTCTCTGTGCCTGGGAAGCAGAAGTGTTCACATTGCTTCGCAAGAATCGCTTTTGTGCAGAAAACACTAACACTTGTTCAGAAGGAAAGAAAGCACAGAGCCCCAGATTTTATGTTGTCCTGGAGAGCTTGCAGAGCACTGGGGAAAGGCAGGCAGAGAATTCCCTGCTAGCACCTTCTCTGTGCCTGGGAAGCAGAAGTGTTCACATTGCTTCGCAGAAACGCTTTTGTGCAGAAAACAGTAACACTTGTTCAGAAGGAAAGAAAGCACAGAGCCCCAGATTCTATGTTGTCCTGGAGAGCTTGCAGAGCACTGGGGAAAGGCAGGCAGAGAATTCCCTGCTAGCACCTTTTCTGTGCCTGGGAAGCAGAAGTGTTCACATTGCTTCGCAAGAATCGCTTTTGTGCAGAAAACAGTAACACTTGTTCAGAACGAAAGAAAGCACAGAGCCCCAGAGTCTATGTTGTCCTGGAGAGCTTGCAGAGCACTGGGGAAAGGCAGGCAGAGAATTCCTTGCAAGCACCTTCTCTGTGCCTGGGAAGCAGAAGTGTTCACATTGCTTCGCAAAAATCGCTTTTGTGCAGAAAACAGTAACACTTGTTCAGAAGGAAAGAAAGCACAGAGCCCCAGATTTTATGTTGTCCTGGAGAGCTTGCAGAGCACTGGGGAAAGGCAGGCAGAGAATTCCTTGCTAGCACCTTCTCTGTGCCTGGGAAGCAGAAGTGTTCACATTGCTTCGCAAGAATCGCTTTTGTGCAGAAAACACTAACACTTGTTCAGAAGGAAAGAAAGCACAGAGCCCCAGATTTTATGTTGTCCTGCAGAGCTTGCAGAGCACTGGGGAAAGGCAGGCAGAGAATTCCTTGCTAGCACCTTCTCTGTGCCTGGGAAGCAGAAGTGTTCACATTGCTTCGCAGAATCGCTTTTGTGCAGAAAACAGTAACACTTGTTCAGAACGAAAGAAAGCACAGAGCCCCAGATTTTATGTTGTCCTGGAGAGCTTGCAGAGCACTGGGGAAAGGCAGGCAGAGAATTCCCTGATAGCACCTTCTCTGTGCCTGTTCACATTGCTTCGCAGAATCGCTTTTGTGCAGAAAACAGTAACACTTGTTCAGAACGAAAGAAAGCACAGAGCCCCAGATTCTATGTTGTCCTGGAGAGCTTGCAGAGCACTGGGGAAAGGCAGGCAGAGAATTCCCTGCTAGCACCTTCTCTGTGCCTGGGAAGCAGAAGTGTTCACATTGCTTCGCAAGAATCGCTTTTGTGCAGAAAACAGTAACACTTGTTCAGAACGAAAGAAAGCACAGAGCCCCAGAGTCTATGTTGTCCTGGAGAGCTTGCAGAGCACTGGGGAAAGGCAGGCAGAGAATTCCCTGCTAGCACCTTCTCTGTGCCTGTTCACATTGCTTCGCAGAATCGCTTTTGTGCAGAAAACAGTAACACTTGTTCAGAACGAAAGAAAGCACAGAGCCCCAGATTCTATGTTGTCCTGGAGAGCTTGCAGAGCACTGGGGAAAGGCAGGCAGAGAATTCCCTGATAGCACCTTCTCTGTGCCTGGGAAGCAGAAGTGTTCACATTGCTTCGCAAGAATCGCTTTTGTGCAGAAAACACTAACACTTGTTCAGAAGGAAAGAAAGCACAGAGCCCCAGATTTTATGTTGTCCTGCAGAGCTTGCAGAGCACTGGGGAAAGGCAGGCAGAGAATTCCTTGCTAGCACCTTCTCTGTGCCTGGGAAGCAGAAGTGTTCACATTGCTTCGCAGAATTGCTTTTGTGCAGAAAACAGTAACACTTGTTCAGAACGAAAGAAAGCACAGAGCCCCAGATTTTATGTTGTCCTGGAGAGCTTGCAGAGAACTGGGGAAAGGCAGGCAGAGAATTCCTTGCTAGCACCTTCTCTGTGCCTGGGAAGCAGAAGTGTTCACATTGCTTCGCAGAATCGCTTTTGTGCAGAAAACAGTAACACTTGTTCAGAAGGAAAGAAAGCACAGAGCCCCAGATTTTATGTTGTCCTGGAGAGCT
Organism: Strix aluco; assembly: GCF_031877795.1. NCBI lineage: Eukaryota > Metazoa > Chordata > Aves > Strigiformes > Strigidae > Strix > Strix aluco. The sequence goes on from NW_027436569.1 coordinate 688,455, forward strand.
TGCAGAGCACTGGGGAAAGGCAGGCAGAGAATTCCCTGCTAGCACCTTCTCTGTGCCTGTTCACATTGCTTCGCAGAATCGCTTTTGTGCAGAAAACAGTAACACTTGTTCAGAAGGAAAGAAAGCACAGAGCCCCAGATTCTATGTTGTCCTGGAGAGCTTGCAGAGCACTGGGGAAAGGCAGGCAGAGAATTCCCTGCTAGCACCTTCTCTGTGCCTGGGAAGCAGAAGTGTTCACATTGCTTCGCAAGAATCGCTTTTGTGCAGAAAACACTAACACTTGTTCAGAAGGAAAGAAAGCACAGAGCCCCAGATTTTATGTTGTCCTGCAGAGCTTGCAGAGCACTGGGGAAAGGCAGGCAGAGAATTCCTTGCTAGCACCTTCTCTGTGCCTGGGAAGCAGAAGTGTTCACATTGCTTCGCAGAATCGCTTTTGTGCAGAAAACAGTAACACTTGTTCAGAACGAAAGAAAGCACAGAGCCCCAGATTTTATGTTGTCCTGGAGAGCTTGCAGAGCACTGGGGAAAGGCAGGCAGAGAATTCCTTGCTAGCACCTTCTCTGTGCCTGGGAAGCAGAAGTGTTCACATTGCTTTGCAGAATCGCTTTTGTGCAGAAAACAGTAACACTTGTTCAGAAGGAAAGAAAGCACAGAGCCCCAGATTTTATGTTGTCCTGGAGAGCTTGCAGAGCACTGGGGAAAGGCAGGCAGAGAATTCCCTGCTAGCACCTTCTCTGTGCCTGTTCACATTGCTTCGCAGAATCGCTTTTGTGCAGAAAACAGTAACACTTGTTCAGAAGGAAAGAAAGCACAGAGCCCCAGATTCTATGTTGTCCTGGAGAGCTTGCAGAGCACTGGGGAAAGGCAGGCAGAGAATTCCCTGCTAGCACCTTCTCTGTGCCTGGGAAGCAGAAGTGTTCACATTGCTTCGCAAGAATCGCTTTTGTGCAGAAAACAGTAACACTTGTTCAGAACGAAAGAAAGCACAGAGCCCCAGATTCTATGTTGTCCTGGAGAGCTTGCAGAGCACTGGGGAAAGGCAGGCAGAGAATTCCTTGCAAGCACCTTCTCTGTGCCTGGGAAGCAGAAGTGTTCACTATGCTTCGCAGAATTGCTTTTGTGCAGAAAACAGTAACACTTGTTCAGAACGAAAGAAAGCACAGAGCCCCAGATTCTATGTTGTCCTGGAGAGCTTGCAGAGCACTGGGGAAAGGCAGGCAGAGAATTCCCTGCTAGCACCTTCTCTGTGCCTGGGAAGCAGAAGTGTTCACATTGCTTCGCAGAAACGCTTTTGTGCAGAAAACAGTAACACTTGTTCAGAACGAAAGAAAGCACAGAGCCCCAGATTCTATGTTGTCCTGGAGAGCTTGCAGAGCACTGGGGAAAGGCAGGCAGAGAATTCCCTGCTAGCACCTTCTCTGTGCCTGTTCACATTGCTTCGCAGAATCGCTTTTGTGCAGAAAACAGTAACACTTGTTCAGAACGAAAGAAAGCACAGAGCCCCAGATTCTATGTTGTCCTGGAGAGCTTGCAGAGCACTGGGGAAAGGCAGGCAGAGAATTCCTTGCTAGCACCTTCTCTGTGCCTGGGAAGCAGAAGTGTTCACATTGCTTCGCAAGAATCGCTTTTGTGCAGAAAACAGTAACACTTGTTCAGAAGGAAAGAAAGCACAGAGCCCCAGATTCTATGTTGTCCTGGAGAGCTTGCAGAGCACTGGGGAAAGGCAGGCAGAGAATTCCCTGCTAGCACCTTCTCTGTACCTGGGAAGCAGAAGTGTTCAAATTGCTTCGCAAGAATCGCTTTTGTGCAGAAAACAGTAACACTTGTTCAGAACGAAAGAAAGCACAGAGCCCCAGAGTCTATGTTGTCCTGGAGAGCTTGCAGAGCACTGGGGAAAGGCAGGCAGAGAATTCCCTGCTAGCACCTTCTCTGTGCCTGTTCACATTGCTTCGCAGAATCGCTTTTGTGCAGAAAACAGTAACACTTGTTCAGAACGAAAGAAAGCACAGAGCCCCAGATTCTATGTTGTCCTGGAGAGCTTGCAGAGCACTGGGGAAAGGCAGGCAGAGAATTCCCTGCTAGCACCTTCTCTGTGCCTGGGAAGCAGAAGTGTTCACATTGCTTCGCAAGAATCGCTTTTGTGCAGAAAACAGTAACACTTGTTCAGAAGGAAAGAAAGCACAGAGCCCCAGATTTTATGTTGTCCTGCAGAGCTTGCAGAGCACTGGGGAAAGGCAGGCAGAGAATTCCTTGCTAGCACCTTCTCTGTGCCTGGGAAGCAGAAGTGTTCACATTGCTTCGCAGAATCGCTTTTGTGCAGAAAACAGTAACACTTGTTCAGAACGAAAGAAAGCACAGAGCCCCAGATTTTATGTTGTCCTGGAGAGCTTGCAGAGAACTGGGGAAAGGCAGGCAGAGAATTCCTTGCTAGCACCTTCTCTGTGCCTGGGAAGCAGAAGTGTTCACATTGCTTTGCAGAATCGCTTTTGTGCAGAAAACAGTAACACTTGTTCAGAAGGAAAGAAAGCACAGAGCCCCAGATTTTATGTTGTCCTGGAGAGCTTGCAGAGCACTGGGGAAAGGCAGGCAGAGAATTCCCTGCTAGCACCTTCTCTGTGCCTGTTCACATTGCTTCGCAGAATCGCTTTTGTGCAGAAAACAGTAACACTTGTTCAGAAGGAAAGAAAGCACAGAGCCCCAGAATTTATGTTGTCCTGGAGAGCTTGCAGAGCACTGGGGAAAGGCAGGCAGAGAATTCCCTGATAGCACCTTCTCTGTGCCTGTTCACATTGCTTCGCAGAATCGCTTTTGTGCAGAAAACAGTAACACTTGTTCAGAAAGAAAGAAAGCACAGAGCCCCAGATTCTATGTTGTCCTGGAGAGCTTGCAGAGCACTGGGGAAAGGCAGGCAGAGAATTCCCTGCTAGCACCTTCTCTGTGCCTGGGAAGCAGAAGTGTTCACATTGCTTCCCAGAATCGCTTTTGTGCAGAAAACAGTAACACTTGTTCAGAACGAAAGAAAGCACAGAGCCCCAGATTCTATGTTGTCCTGGAGAGCTTGCAGAGCACTGGGGAAAGGCAGGCAGAGAATTCCCTGCTAGCACCTTCTCTGTACCTGGGAAGCAGAAGTGTTCAAATTGCTTCGCAAGAATCGCTTTTGTGCAGAAAACAGTAACACTTGTTCAGAACGAAAGAAAGCACAGAGCCCCAGATTTTATGTTGTCCTGGAGAGCTTGCAGAGCACTGGGGAAAGGCAGGCAGAGAATTCCCTGCTAGCACCTTCTCTGTGCCTGGGAAGCAGAAGTGTTCACATTGCTTCGCAAGAATCGCTTTTGTGCAGAAAACACTAACACTTGTTCAGAAGGAAAGAAAGCACAGAGCCCCAGATTTTATGTTGTCCTGGAGAGCTTGCAGAGCACTGGGGAAAGGCAGGCAGAGAATTCCCTGCTAGCACCTTCTCTGTGCCTGTTCACATTGCTTCGCAGAATCGCTTTTGTGCAGAAAACAGTAACACTTGTTCAGAAGGAAAGAAAGCACAGAGCCCCAGATTTGCTGTTGTCCTGGAGAGCTTGCAGAGCACTGGGGAAAGGCAGGCAGAGAATTCCCTGCTAGCACCTTCTCTGTGCCTGGGAAGCAGAAGTGTTCACATTGCTTCGCAAGAATCGCTTTTGTGCAGAAAACACTAACACTTGTTCAGAAGGAAAGAAAGCACAGAGCCCCAGATTCTATGTTGTCCTGGAGAGCTTGCAGAGCACTGGGGAAAGGCAGGCAGAGAATTCCCTGCTAGCACCTTCTCTGTGCCTGGGAAGCAGAAGTGTTCACATTGCTTCGCAGAAACGCTTTTGTGCAGAAAACACTAACACTTGTTCAGAACGAAAGAAAGCACAGAGCCCCAGATTCTATGTTGTCCTGGAGAGCTTGCAGAGCACTGGGGAAAGGCAGGCAGAGAATTCCCTGCTAGCACCTTCTCTGTGCCTGGGAAGCAGAAGTGTTCACATTGCTTCGCAGAATCGCTTTTGTGCAGAAAACACTAACACTTGTTCAGAAGGAAAGAAAGCACAGAGCCCCAGATTTTATGTTGTCCTGCAGAGCTTGCAGAGCACTGGGGAAAGGCAGGCAGAGAATTCCTTGCTAGCACCTTCTCTGTGCCTGGGAAGCAGAAGTGTTCACATTGCTTCGCAAGAATCGCTTTTGTGCAGAAAACACTAACACTTGTTCAGAAGGAATGAAAGCACAGAGCCCCAGATTTTATGTTGTCCTGGAGAGCTTGCAGAGCACTGGGGAAAGGCAGGCAGAGAATTCCCTGCTAGCACCTTCTCTGTGCCTGTTCACATTGCTTCGCAGAATCGCTTTTGTGCAGAAAACAGTAACACTTGTTCAGAAGGAAAGAAAGCACAGAGCCCCAGATTCTATGTTGTCCTGGAGAGCTTGCAGAGCACTGGGGAAAGGCAGGCAGAGAATTCCCTGCTAGCACCTTCTCTGTGCCTGGGAAGCAGAAGTGTTCACATTGCTTCGCAGAATCGCTTTTGTGCAGAAAACAGTAACACTTGTTCAGAAGGAAAGAAAGCACAGAGCCCCAGATTCTATGTTGTCCTGGAGAGCTTGCAGAGCACTGGGGAAAGGCAGGCAGAGAATTCCCTGCTAGCACCTTCTCTGTGCCTGGGAAGCAGAAGTGTTCACATTGCTTCGCAAGAATCGCTTTTGTGCAGAAAACACTAACACTTGTTCAGAAGGAAAGAAAGCACAGAGCCCCAGATTTTATGTTGTCCTGGAGAGCTTGCAGAGCACTGGGGAAAGGCAGGCAGAGAATTCCCTGCTAGCACCTTCTCTGTGCCTGGGAAGCAGAAGTGTTCACATTGCTTCGCAGAAACGCTTTTGTGCAGAAAACAGTAACACTTGTTCAGAAGGAAAGAAAGCACAGAGCCCCAGATTCTATGTTGTCCTGGAGAGCTTGCAGAGCACTGGGGAAAGGCAGGCAGAGAATTCCCTGCTAGCACCTTCTCTGTGCCTGGGAAGCAGAAGTGTTCACATTGCTTCGCAGAATCGCTTTTGTGCAGAAAACAGTAACACTTGTTCAGAAGGAAAGAAAGCACAGAGCCCCAGATTCTATGTTGTCCTGGAGAGCTTGCAGAGCACTGGGGAAAGGCAGGCAGAGAATTCCCTGCTAGCACCTTCTCTGTGCCTGGGAAGCAGAAGTGTTCACATTGCTTCGCAAGAATCGCTTTTGTGCAGAAAACACTAACACTTGTTCAGAAGGAAAGAAAGCACAGAGCCCCAGATTTTATGTTGTCCTGGAGAGCTTGCAGAGCACTGGGGAAAGGCAGGCAGAGAATTCCCTGCTAGCACCTTCTCTGTGCCTGGGAAGCAGAAGTGTTCACATTGCTTCGCAGAAACGCTTTTGTGCAGAAAACAGTAACACTTGTTCAGAAGGAAAGAAAGCACAGAGCCCCAGATTCTATGTTGTCCTGGAGAGCTTGCAGAGCACTGGGGAAAGGCAGGCAGAGAATTCCCTGCTAGCACCTTTTCTGTGCCTGGGAAGCAGAAGTGTTCACATTGCTTCGCAAGAATCGCTTTTGTGCAGAAAACAGTAACACTTGTTCAGAACGAAAGAAAGCACAGAGCCCCAGAGTCTATGTTGTCCTGGAGAGCTTGCAGAGCACTGGGGAAAGGCAGGCAGAGAATTCCTTGCAAGCACCTTCTCTGTGCCTGGGAAGCAGAAGTGTTCACATTGCTTCGCAAAAATCGCTTTTGTGCAGAAAACAGTAACACTTGTTCAGAAGGAAAGAAAGCACAGAGCCCCAGATTTTATGTTGTCCTGGAGAGCTTGCAGAGCACTGGGGAAAGGCAGGCAGAGAATTCCTTGCTAGCACCTTCTCTGTGCCTGGGAAGCAGAAGTGTTCACATTGCTTCGCAAGAATCGCTTTTGTGCAGAAAACACTAACACTTGTTCAGAAGGAAAGAAAGCACAGAGCCCCAGATTTTATGTTGTCCTGCAGAGCTTGCAGAGCACTGGGGAAAGGCAGGCAGAGAATTCCTTGCTAGCACCTTCTCTGTGCCTGGGAAGCAGAAGTGTTCACATTGCTTCGCAGAATCGCTTTTGTGCAGAAAACAGTAACACTTGTTCAGAACGAAAGAAAGCACAGAGCCCCAGATTTTATGTTGTCCTGGAGAGCTTGCAGAGCACTGGGGAAAGGCAGGCAGAGAATTCCCTGATAGCACCTTCTCTGTGCCTGTTCACATTGCTTCGCAGAATCGCTTTTGTGCAGAAAACAGTAACACTTGTTCAGAACGAAAGAAAGCACAGAGCCCCAGATTCTATGTTGTCCTGGAGAGCTTGCAGAGCACTGGGGAAAGGCAGGCAGAGAATTCCCTGCTAGCACCTTCTCTGTGCCTGGGAAGCAGAAGTGTTCACATTGCTTCGCAAGAATCGCTTTTGTGCAGAAAACAGTAACACTTGTTCAGAACGAAAGAAAGCACAGAGCCCCAGAGTCTATGTTGTCCTGGAGAGCTTGCAGAGCACTGGGGAAAGGCAGGCAGAGAATTCCCTGCTAGCACCTTCTCTGTGCCTGTTCACATTGCTTCGCAGAATCGCTTTTGTGCAGAAAACAGTAACACTTGTTCAGAACGAAAGAAAGCACAGAGCCCCAGATTCTATGTTGTCCTGGAGAGCTTGCAGAGCACTGGGGAAAGGCAGGCAGAGAATTCCCTGATAGCACCTTCTCTGTGCCTGGGAAGCAGAAGTGTTCACATTGCTTCGCAAGAATCGCTTTTGTGCAGAAAACACTAACACTTGTTCAGAAGGAAAGAAAGCACAGAGCCCCAGATTTTATGTTGTCCTGCAGAGCTTGCAGAGCACTGGGGAAAGGCAGGCAGAGAATTCCTTGCTAGCACCTTCTCTGTGCCTGGGAAGCAGAAGTGTTCACATTGCTTCGCAGAATTGCTTTTGTGCAGAAAACAGTAACACTTGTTCAGAACGAAAGAAAGCACAGAGCCCCAGATTTTATGTTGTCCTGGAGAGCTTGCAGAGAACTGGGGAAAGGCAGGCAGAGAATTCCTTGCTAGCACCTTCTCTGTGCCTGGGAAGCAGAAGTGTTCACATTGCTTCGCAGAATCGCTTTTGTGCAGAAAACAGTAACACTTGTTCAGAAGGAAAGAAAGCACAGAGCCCCAGATTTTATGTTGTCCTGGAGAGCTTGCAGAGCACTGGGGAAAGGCAGGCAGAGAATTCCCTGCTAGCACCTTCTCTGTGCCTGTTCACATTGCTTCGCAGAATCGCTTTTGTGCAGAAAACAGTAACACTTGTTCAGAAGGAAAGAAAGCACAGAGCCCCAGATTCTATGTTGTCCTGGAGAGCTTGCAGAGCACTGGGGAAAGGCAGGCAGAGAATTCCCTGCTAGCACCTTCTCTGTGCCTGGGAAGCAGAAGTGTTCACATTGCTTCGCAAGAATCGCTTTTGTGCAGAAAACACTAACACTTGTTCAGAAGGAAAGAAAGCACAGAGCCCCAGATTTTATGTTGTCCTGCAGAGCTTGCAGAGCACTGGGGAAAGGCAGGCAGAGAATTCCTTGCTAGCACCTTCTCTGTGCCTGGGAAGCAGAAGTGTTCACATTGCTTCGCAGAATCGCTTTTGTGCAGAAAACAGTAACACTTGTTCAGAACGAAAGAAAGCACAGAGCCCCAGATTTTATGTTGTCCTGGAGAGCTTGCAGAGCACTGGGGAAAGGCAGGCAGAGAATTCCTTGCTAGCACCTTCTCTGTGCCTGGGAAGCAGAAGTGTTCACATTGCTTTGCAGAATCGCTTTTGTGCAGAAAACAGTAACACTTGTTCAGAAGGAAAGAAAGCACAGAGCCCCAGATTTTATGTTGTCCTGGAGAGCTTGCAGAGCACTGGGGAAAGGCAGGCAGAGAATTCCCTGCTAGCACCTTCTCTGTGCCTGTTCACATTGCTTCGCAGAATCGCTTTTGTGCAGAAAACAGTAACACTTGTTCAGAAGGAAAGAAAGCACAGAGCCCCAGATTCTATGTTGTCCTGGAGAGCTTGCAGAGCACTGGGGAAAGGCAGGCAGAGAATTCCCTGCTAGCACCTTCTCTGTGCCTGGGAAGCAGAAGTGTTCACATTGCTTCGCAAGAATCGCTTTTGTGCAGAAAACAGTAACACTTGTTCAGAACGAAAGAAAGCACAGAGCCCCAGATTCTATGTTGTCCTGGAGAGCTTGCAGAGCACTGGGGAAAGGCAGGCAGAGAATTCCTTGCAAGCACCTTCTCTGTGCCTGGGAAGCAGAAGTGTTCACTATGCTTCGCAGAATTGCTTTTGTGCAGAAAACAGTAACACTTGTTCAGAACGAAAGAAAGCACAGAGCCCCAGATTCTATGTTGTCCTGGAGAGCTTGCAGAGCACTGGGGAAAGGCAGGCAGAGAATTCCCTGCTAGCACCTTCTCTGTGCCTGGGAAGCAGAAGTGTTCACATTGCTTCGCAGAAACGCTTTTGTGCAGAAAACAGTAACACTTGTTCAGAACGAAAGAAAGCACAGAGCCCCAGATTCTATGTTGTCCTGGAGAGCTTGCAGAGCACTGGGGAAAGGCAGGCAGAGAATTCCCTGCTAGCACCTTCTCTGTGCCTGTTCACATTGCTTCGCAGAATCGCTTTTGTGCAGAAAACAGTAACACTTGTTCAGAACGAAAGAAAGCACAGAGCCCCAGATTCTATGTTGTCCTGGAGAGCTTGCAGAGCACTGGGGAAAGGCAGGCAGAGAATTCCTTGCTAGCACCTTCTCTGTGCCTGGGAAGCAGAAGTGTTCACATTGCTTCGCAAGAATCGCTTTTGTGCAGAAAACAGTAACACTTGTTCAGAAGGAAAGAAAGCACAGAGCCCCAGATTCTATGTTGTCCTGGAGAGCTTGCAGAGCACTGGGGAAAGGCAGGCAGAGAATTCCCTGCTAGCACCTTCTCTGTACCTGGGAAGCAGAAGTGTTCAAATTGCTTCGCAAGAATCGCTTTTGTGCAGAAAACAGTAACACTTGTTCAGAACGAAAGAAAGCACAGAGCCCCAGAGTCTATGTTGTCCTGGAGAGCTTGCAGAGCACTGGGGAAAGGCAGGCAGAGAATTCCCTGCTAGCACCTTCTCTGTGCCTGTTCACATTGCTTCGCAGAATCGCTTTTGTGCAGAAAACAGTAACACTTGTTCAGAACGAAAGAAAGCACAGAGCCCCAGATTCTATGTTGTCCTGGAGAGCTTGCAGAGCACTGGGGAAAGGCAGGCAGAGAATTCCCTGCTAGCACCTTCTCTGTGCCTGGGAAGCAGAAGTGTTCACATTGCTTCGCAAGAATCGCTTTTGTGCAGAAAACAGTAACACTTGTTCAGAAGGAAAGAAAGCACAGAGCCCCAGATTTTATGTTGTCCTGCAGAGCTTGCAGAGCACTGGGGAAAGGCAGGCAGAGAATTCCTTGCTAGCACCTTCTCTGTGCCTGGGAAGCAGAAGTGTTCACATTGCTTCGCAGAATCGCTTTTGTGCAGAAAACAGTAACACTTGTTCAGAACGAAAGAAAGCACAGAGCCCCAGATTTTATGTTGTCCTGGAGAGCTTGCAGAGAACTGGGGAAAGGCAGGCAGAGAATTCCTTGCTAGCACCTTCTCTGTGCCTGGGAAGCAGAAGTGTTCACATTGCTTTGCAGAATCGCTTTTGTGCAGAAAACAGTAACACTTGTTCAGAAGGAAAGAAAGCACAGAGCCCCAGATTTTATGTTGTCCTGGAGAGCTTGCAGAGCACTGGGGAAAGGCAGGCAGAGAATTCCCTGCTAGCACCTTCTCTGTGCCTGTTCACATTGCTTCGCAGAATCGCTTTTGTGCAGAAAACAGTAACACTTGTTCAGAAGGAAAGAAAGCACAGAGCCCCAGATTCTATGTTGTCCTGGAGAGCTTGCAGAGCACTGGGGAAAGGCAGGCAGAGAATTCCCTGCTAGCACCTTCTCTGTGCCTGGGAAGCAGAAGTGTTCACATTGCTTCGCAAGAATCGCTTTTGTGCAGAAAACAGTAACACTTGTTCAGAACGAAAGAAAACACAGAGCCCCAGATTTTATGTTGTCCTGGAGAGCTTGCAGAGAACTGGGGAAAGGCAGGCAGAGAATTCCTTGCTAGCACCTTCTCTGTGCCTGGGAAGCAGAAGTGTTCACATTGCTTCGCAAGAATCGCTTTTGTGCAGAAAACAGTAACACTTGTTCAGAAGTAAAGAAAGCACAGAGCCCCAGATTTTATGTTGTCCTGGAGAGCTTGCAGAGCACTGGGGAAAGGCAGGCAGAGAATTCCCTGCTAGCACCTTCTCTGTGCCTGTTCACATTGCTTCGCAGAATCGCTTTTGTGCAGAAAACAGTAACACTTGTTCAGAAGGAAAGAAAGCACAGAGCCCCAGATTCTATGTTGTCCTGGAGAGCTTGCAGAGCACTGGGGAAAGGCAGGCAGAGAATTCCCTGCTAGCACCTTCTCTGTGCCTGGGAAGCAGAAGTGTTCACATTGCTTCGCAAGAATCGCTTTTGTGCAGAAAACAGTAACACTTGTTCAGAACGAAAGAAAGCACAGAGCCCCAGATTCTATGTTGTCCTGGAGAGCTTGCAGAGCACTGGGGAAAGGCAGGCAGAGAATTCCTTGCAAGCACCTTCTCTGTGCCTGGGAAGCAGAAGTGTTCACTATGCTTCGCAGAATTGCTTTTGTGCAGAAAACAGTAACACTTGTTCAGAACGAAAGAAAGCACAGAGCCCCAGATTCTATGTTGTCCTGGAGAGCTTGCAGAGCACTGGGGAAAGGCAGGCAGAGAATTCCCTGCTAGCACCTTCTCTGTGCCTGGGAAGCAGAAGTGTTCACATTGCTTCGCAGAAACGCTTTTGTGCAGAAAACAGTAACACTTGTTCAGAACGAAAGAAAGCACAGAGCCCCAGATTCTATGTTGTCCTGGAGAGCTTGCAGAGCACTGGGGAAAGGCAGGCAGAGAATTCCCTGATAGCACCTTCTCTGTGCCTGTTCACATTGCTTCGCAGAATCGCTTTTGTGCAGAAAACAGTAACACTTGTTCAGAACGAAAGAAAGCACAGAGCCCCAGATTCTATGTTGTCCTGGAGAGCTTGCAGAGCACTGGGGAAAGGCAGGCAGAGAATTCCCTGCTAGCACCTTCTCTGTGCCTGGGAAGCAGAAGTGTTCACATTGCTTCGCAAGAATCGCTTTTGTGCAGAAAACAGTAACACTTGTTCAGAACGAAAGAAAGCACAGAGCCCCAGATTCTATGTTGTCCTGGAGAGCTTGCAGAGCACTGGGGAAAGGCAGGCAGAGAATTCCCTGCTAGCACCTTCTCTGTGCCTGTTCACATTGCTTCGCAGAATCGCTTTTGTGCAGAAAACAGTAACACTTGTTCAGAACGAAAGAAAGCACAGAGCCCCAGATTCTATGTTGTCCTGGAGAGCTTGCAGAGCACTGGGGAAAGGCAGGCAGAGAATTCCCTGCTAGCACCTTCTCTGTGCCTGGGAAGCAGAAGTGTTCACATTGCTTCGCAAGAATCGCTTTTGTGCAGAAAACAGTAACACTTGTTCAGAAGGAAAGAAAGCACAGAGCCCCAGATTTTATGTTGTCCTGGAGAGCTTGCAGAGCACTGGGGAAAGGCAGGCAGAGAATTCCCTGCTAGCACCTTCTCTGTGCCTGGGAAGCAGAAGTGTTCACATTGCTTCGCAAGAATCGCTTTTGTGCAGAAAACACTAACACTTGTTCAGAAGGAAAGAAAGCACAGAGCCCCAGATTTTATGTTGTCCTGGAGAGCTTGCAGAGCACTGGGGAAAGGCAGGCAGAGAATTCCCTGCTAGCACCTTCTCTGTGCCTGTTCACATTGCTTCGCAGAATCGCTTTTGTGCAGAAAACAGTAACACATGTTCAGAAGGAAAGAAAGCACAGAGCCCCAGATTTGCTGTTGTCCTGGAGAGCTTGCAGAGCACTGGGGAAAGGCAGGCAGAGAATTCCCTGCTAGCACCTTCTCTGTGCCTGGGAAGCAGAAGTGTTCACATTGCTTCGCAAGAATCGCTTTTGTGCAGAAAACACTAACACTTGTTCAGAAGGAAAGAAAGCACAGAGCCCCAGATTCTATGTTGTCCTGGAGAGCTTGCAGAGCACTGGGGAAAGGCAGGCAGAGAATTCCCTGCTAGCACCTTCTCTGTGCCTGGGAAGCAGAAGTGTTCACATTGCTTCGCAGAAACGCTTTTGTGCAGAAAACACTAACACTTGTTCAGAACGAAAGAAAGCACAGAGCCCCAGATTCTATGTTGTCCTGGAGAGCTTGCAGAGCACTGGGGAAAGGCAGGCAGAGAATTCCCTGCTAGCACCTTCTCTGTGCCTGGGAAGCAGAAGTGTTCACATTGCTTCGCAAGAATCGCTTTTGTGCAGAAAACACTAACACTTGTTCAGAAGGAAAGAAAGCACAGAGCCCCAGATTTTATGTTGTCCTGCAGAGCTTGCAGAGCACTGGGGAAAGGCAGGCAGAGAATTCCTTGCTAGCACCTTCTCTGTGCCTGGGAAGCAGAAGTGTTCACATTGCTTCGCAAGAATCGCTTTTGTGCAGAAAACACTAACACTTGTTCAGAAGGAATGAAAGCACAGAGCCCCAGATTTTATGTTGTCCTGGAGAGCTTGCAGAGCACTGGGGAAAGGCAGGCAGAGAATTCCCTGCTAGCACCTTCTCTGTGCCTGTTCACATTGCTTCGCAGAATCGCTTTTGTGCAGAAAACAGTAACACTTGTTCAGAAGGAAAGAAAGCACAGAGCCCCAGATTCTATGTTGTCCTGGAGAGCTTGCAGAGCACTGGGGAAAGGCAGGCAGAGAATTCCCTGCTAGCACCTTCTCTGTGCCTGGGAAGCAGAAGTGTTCACATTGCTTCGCAGAATCGCTTTTGTGCAGAAAACAGTAACACTTGTTCAGAATGAAAGAAAGCACAGAGCCCCAGATTCTATGTTGTCCAGGAGAGCTTGCAGAGCACTGGGGAAAGGCAGGCAGAGAATTCCCTGCTAGCACCTTCTCTGTGCCTGGGAAGCAGAAGTGTTCACATTGCTTCGCAAGAATCGCTTTTGTGCAGAAAACACTAACACTTGTTCAGAAGGAAAGAAAGCACAGAGCCCCAGATTTTATGTTGTCCTGGAGAGCTTGCAGAGCACTGGGGAAAGGCAGGCAGAGAATTCCCTGCTAGCACCTTCTCTGTGCCTGGGAAGCAGAAGTGTTCACATTGCTTCGCAGAAACGCTTTTGTGCAGAAAACAGTAACACTTGTTCATAAGGAAAGAAAGCACAGAGCCCCAGATTCTATGTTGTCCTGGAGAGCTTGCAGAGCACTGGGGAAAGGCAGGCAGAGAATTCCCTGCTAGCACCTTCTCTGTGCCTTGGAAGCAGAAGTGTTCACATTGCTTCACAGAATCGCTTTTGTGCAGAAAACACTAACACTTGTTCAGAAGGAAAGAAAGCACAGAGCCCCAGATTCTATGTTGTCCTGGAGAGCTTGCAGAGCACTGGGGAAAGGCAGGCAGAGAATACCCTGCTAGCACCTTCTCTGTGCCTGGGAAGCAGAAGTGTTCACATTGCTTCGCAAGAATCGCTTTTGTGCAGAAAACAGTAACACTTGTTCAGAACGAAAGAAAGCACAGAGCCCCAGAGTCTATGTTGTCCTGGAGAGCTTGCAGAGCACTGGGGAAAGGCAGGCAGAGAATTCCTTGCAAGCACCTTCTCTGTGCCTGGGAAGCAGAAGTGTTCACATTGCTTCGCAAAAATCGCTTTTGTGCAGAAAACACTAACACTTGTTCAGAAGGAAAGAAAGCACAGAGCCCCAGATTTTATGTTGTCCTGGAGAGCTTGCAGAGCACTGGGGAAAGGCAGGCAGAGAATTCCCTGCTAGCACCTTCTCTGTGCCTGGGAAGCAGAAGTGTTCACATTGCTTCGCAGAATCGCTTTTGTGCAGAAAACAGTAACACTTGTTCAGAAGGAAAGAAAGCACAGAGCCCCAGATTCTATGTTGTCCTGGAGAGCTTGCAGAGCACTGGGGAAAGGCAGGCAGAGAATTCCCTGCTAGCACCTTCTCTGTGCCTGTTCACATTGCTTCGCAGAATCGCTTTTGTGCAGAAAACAGTAACACTTGTTCAGAAGGAAAGAAAGCACAGAGCCCCAGATTCTATGTTGTCCTGGAGAGCTTGCAGAGCACTGGGGAAAGGCAGGCAGAGAATTCCCTGCTAGCACCTTCTCTGTGCCTGGGAAGCAGAAGTGTTCACATTGCTTCGCAGAATCGCTTTTGTGCAGAAAACAGTAACACTTGTTCAGAAGGAAAGAAAGCACAGAGCCCCAGATTTTATGTTGTCCTGGAGAGCTTGCAGAGCACTGGGGAAAGGCAGGCAGAGAATTCCCTGCTAGCACCTTCTCTGTGCCTGGGAAGCAGAAGTGTTCACATTGCTTCGCAAGAATCGCTTTTGTGCAGAAAACAGTAACACTTGTTCAGAACGAAAGAAAGCACAGAGCCCCAGATTTTATGTTGTCCTGGAGAGCTTGCAGAGCACTGGGGAAAGGCAGGCAGAGAATTCCCTGCTAGCACCTTCTCTGTGCCCGGGAAGCAGAAGTGTTCACATTGCTTCGCAAGAATCGCTTTTGTGCAGAAAACACTAACACTTGTTCAGAAGGAAAGAAAGCACAGAGCCCCAGATTTTATGTTGTCCTGCAGAGCTTGCAGAGCACTGGGGAAAGGCAGGCAGAGAATTCCTTGCTAGCACCTTCTCTGTGCCTGGGAAGCAGAAGTGTTCACATTGCTTCGCAGAATCGCTTTTGTGCAGAAAACACTAACACTTGTTCAGAACGAAAGAAAGCACAGAGCCCCAGATTCTATGTTGTCCTGGAGAGCTTGCAGAGCACTGGGGAAAGGCAGGCAGAGAATTCCCTGCTAGCACTTTCTCTGTGCCTGTTCACATTGCTTCGCAGAATCGCTTTTGTGCAGAAAACAGTAACACTTGTTCAGAAGGAAAGAAAGCACAGAGCCCCAGATTCTATGTTGTCCTGGAGAGCTTGCAGAGCACTGGGGAAAGGCAGGCAGAGAATTCCCTGCTAGCACCTTCTCTGTGCCTGGGAAGCAGAAGTGTTCACATTGCTTCGCAAGAATCGCTTTTGTGCAGAAAACAGTAACACTTGTTCAGAACGAAAGAAAGCACAGAGCCCCAGATTTTATGTTGTCCTGGAGAGCTTGCAGAGCACTGGGTAAAGGCAGGCAGAGAATTCCCTGCTAGCACCTTCTCTTTGCCTGTTCACATTGCTTCGCAGAATCGCTTTTGTGCAGAAAACAGTAACACTTGTTCAGAAGGAAAGAAAGCACAGAGCCCCAGAATTTATGTTGTCCTGGAGAGCTTGCAGAGCACTGGGGAAAGGCAGGCAGAGAATTCCCTGCTAGCACCTTCTCTGTGCCTGGGAAGCAGAAGTGTTCACATTGCTTCGCAAGAATCGCTTTTGTGCAGAAAACACTAACACTTGTTCAGAAGGAAAGAAAGCACAGAGCCCCAGATTTTATGTTGTCCTGGAGAGCTTGCAGAGCACTGGGGAAAGGCAGGCAGAGAATTCCCTGCTAGCACCTTCTCTGTGCCTGGGAAGCAGAAGTGTTCACATTGCTTCGCAGAAACGCTTTTGTGCAGAAAACAGTAACACTTGTTCAGAACGAAAGAAAGCACAGAGCCCCAGATTCTCTGTTGTCCTGGAGAGCTTGCAGAGCACTGGGGAAAGGCAGGAGGGAATTCCCTGCTAGCACCTTCTCTGTGCCTGTTCACATTGCTTCGCAGAATCGCTTTTGTGCAGAAAACAGTAACACTTGTTCAGAACGAAAGAAAGCACATAGCCCCAAATTCTATGTTGTCCTGGAGAGCTTGCAGAGCACTGGGGAAAGGCAGGCAGAGAATTCCCTGCTAGCACCTTCTCTGTGCCTGGGAAGCAGAAGTGTTCACATTGCTTCGCAGAATCGCTTTTGTGCAGAAAACAGTAACACTTGTTCAGAAGGAAAGAAAGCACAGAGCCCCAGATTTTATGTTGTCCTGGAGACTTGCAGAGCACTGGGGAAAGGCAGGCAGAGAATTCCCTGCTAGCACCTTCTCTGTGCCTGGGAAGCAGAAGTGTTCACATTGCTTCGCAAGAATCGCTTTTGTGCAGAAAACACTAACACTTGTTCAGAAGGAAAGAAAGCACAGAGCCCCAGATTTTATGTTGTCCTGCAGAGCTTGCAGAGCACTGGGGAAAGGCAGGCAGAGAATTCCTTGCTAGCACCTTCTCTGTGCCTGGGAAGCAGAAGTGTTCACATTGCTTCGCAGAATCGCTTTTGTGCAGAAAACAGTAACACTTGTTCAGAAGGAAAGAAAGCACAGAGCCCCAGATTTTATGTTGTCCTGGAGAGCTTGCAGAGCACTGGGGAAAGGCAGGCAGAGAATTCCCTGCTAGAACCTTCTCTGTGCCTGTTCACATTGCTTCGCAGAATCGCTTTTGTGCAGAAAACAGTAACACTTGTTCAGAAGGAAAGAAAGCACAGAGCCCCAGAATTTATGTTGTCCTGGAGAGCTTGCAGAGCACTGGGGAAAGGCAGGCAGAGAATTCCCTGATAGCACCTTCTCTGTGCCTGTTCACATTGCTTCGCAGAATCGCTTTTGTGCAGAAAACAGTAACACTTGTTCAGAAAGAAAGAAAGCACAGAGCCCCAGATTCTATGTTGTCCTGGAGAGCTTGCAGAGCACTGGGGAAAGGCAGGCAGAGAATTCCCTGCTAGCACCTTCTCTGTGCCTGGGAAGCAGAAGTGTTCACATTGCTTCGCAGAATCGCTTTTGTGCAGAAAACAGTAACACTTGTTCAGAAGGAAAGAAAGCACAGAGCCCCAGATTTTATGTTGTCCTGGAGAGCTTGCAGAGCACTGGGGAAAGGCAGGCAGAGAATTCCCTGCTAGCACCTTCTCTGTGCCTGGGAAGCAGAAGTGTTCACATTGCTTCGCAAGAATCGCTTTTGTGCAGAAAACACTAACACTTGTTCAGAAGGAAAGAAAGCACAGAGCCCCAGATTTTATGTTGTCCTGGAGAGCTTGCAGAGCACTGGGGAAAGGCAGGCAGAGAATTCCTTGCTAGCACCTTCTCTGTGCCTGGGAAGCAGAAGTGTTCACATTGCTTCGCAAGAATCGCTTTTGTGCAGAAAACAGTAACACTTGTTCAGAAGGAAAGAAAGCACAGAGCCCCAGATTCTATGTTGTCCTGGAGAGCTTGCAGAGCACTGGGGAAAGGCAGGCAGAGAATTCCCTGCTAGCACCTTCTCTGTGCCTGGGAAGCAGAAGTGTTCACATTGCTTCGCCGAATCGCTTTTGTGCAGAAAACAGTAACACTTGTTCAGAAGGAAAGAAAGCACAGAGCCCCAGATTTTATGTTGTCCTGGAGAGCTTGCAGAGCACTGGGGAAAGGCAGGCAGAGAATTCCCTGCTAGCACCTTCTCTGTGCCTGTTCACATTGCTTCGCAGAATCGCTTTTGTGCAGAAAACAGTAACACTTGTTCAGAAGGAAAGAAAGCACAGAGCCCCAGAATTTATGTTGTCCTGGAGAGCTTGCAGAGCACTGGGGAAAGGCAGGCAGAGAATTCCCTGCTAGCACCTTCTCTGTGCCTGTTCACATTGCTTCGCAGAATCGCTTTTGTGCAGAAAACAGTAACACTTGTTCAGAACGAAAGAAAGCACAGAGCCCCAGATTCTATGTTGTCCTGGAGAGCTTGCAGAGCACTGGGGAAAGGCAGGCAGAGAATTCCCTGCTAGCACCTTCTCTGTGCCTGGGAAGCAGAAGTGTTCACATTGCTTCGCAGAATCGCTTTTGTGCAGAAAACAGTAACACTTGTTCAGAACGAAAGAAAGCACAGAGCCCCAGATTTTATGTTGTCCTGGAGAGCTTGCAGAGCACTGGGGAAAGGCAGGCAGAGAATTCCCTGCTAGCACCTTCTCTGTGCCTGGGAAGCAGAAGTGTTCACATTGCTTCGCAGAAACGCTTTTGTGCAGAAAACAGTAACACTTGTTCAGAACGAAAGAAAGCACAGAGCCCCAGATTCTATGTTGTCCTGGAGAGCTTGCAGAGTACTGGGGAAAGGCAGGCAGAGAATTCCCTGCTAGCACCTTCTCTGTGCCTGTTCACATTGCTTCGCAGAATCGCTTTTGTGCAGAAAACAGTAACACTTGTTCAGAACGAAAGAAAGCACAGAGCCCCAGATTCTATGTTGTCCTGGAGAGCTTGCAGAGCACTGGGGAAAGGCAGGCAGAGAATTCCCTGCTAGCACCTTCTCTGTGCCTGGGAAGCAGAAGTGTTCACATTGCTTCGCAAGAATCGCTTTTGTGCAGAAAACAGTAACACTTGTTCAGAACGAAAGAAAGCACAGAGCCCCAGATTCTATGTTGTCCTGGAGAGCTTGCAGAGCACTGGGGAAAGGCAGGCAGAGAATTCCCTGCTAGCACCTTCTCTGTACCTGGGAAGCAGAAGTGTTCACATTGCTTCGCAAGAATCGCTTTTGTGCAGAAAACAGTAACACTTGTTCAGAACGAAAGAAAGCACAGAGCCCCAGATTTTATGTTGTCCTGCAGAGCTTGCAGAGCACTGGGGAAAGGCAGGCAGAGAATTCCTTGCTAGCACCTTCTCTGTGCCTGGGAAGCAGAAGTGTTCACATTGCTTCGCAAGAATCGCTTTTGTGCAGAAAACACTAACACTTGTTCAGAAGGAAAGAAAGCACAGAGCCCCAGATTCTATGTTGTCCTGGAGAGCTTGCAGAGCACTGGGGAAAGGCAGGCAGAGAATTCCCTGCTAGCACCTTCTCTGTGCCTGGGAAGCAGAAGTGTTCACATTGCTTCGCCGAATCGCTTTTGTGCAGAAAACAGTAACACTTGTTCAGAAGGAAAGAAAGCACAGAGCCCCAGAATTTATGTTGTCCTGGAGAGCTTGCAGAGCACTGGGGAAAGGCAGGCAGAGAATTCCCTGATAGCACCTTCTCTGTGCCTGTTCACATTGCTTCGCAGAATCGCTTTTGTGCAGAAAACAGTAACACTTGTTCAGAAAGAAAGAAAGCACAGAGCCCCAGATTCTATGTTGTCCTGGAGAGCTTGCAGAGCACTGGGGAAAGGCAGGCAGAGAATTCCCTGCTAGCACCTTCTCTGTGCCTGGGAAGCAGAAGTGTTCACATTGCTTCGCAGAATCGCTTTTGTGCAGAAAACAGTAACACTTGTTCAGAAGGAAAGAAAGCACAGAGCCCCAGATTTTATGTTGTCCTGGAGAGCTTGCAGAGCACTGGGGAAAGGCAGGCAGAGAATTCCCTGCTAGCACCTTCTCTGTGCCTGGGAAGCAGAAGTGTTCACATTGCTTCGCAGAAACGCTTTTGTGCAGAAAACAGTAACACTTGTTCAGAACGAAAGAAAGCACAGAGCCCCAGATTCTATGTTGTCCTGGAGAGCTTGCAGAGCACTGGGGAAAGGCAGGCAGAGAATTCCCTGCTAGCACCTTCTCTGTGCCTGTTCACATTGCTTCGCAGAATCGCTTTTGTGCAGAAAACAGTAACACTTGTTCAGAAGGAAAGAAAGCACAGAGCCCCAGATTCTATGTTGTCCTGGAGAGCTTGCAGAGCACTGGGGAAAGGCAGGCAGAGAATTCCCTGCTAGCACCTTCTCTGTGCCTGGGAAGCAGAAGTGTTCACATTGCTTCGCAAGAATCGCTTTTGTGCAGAAAACAGTAACACTTGTTCAGAACGAAAGAAAGCACAGAGCCCCAGATTTTATGTTGTCCTGCAGAGCTTGCAGAGCACTGGGGAAAGGCAGGCAGAGAATTCCTTGCTAGCACCTTCTCTGTGCCTGGGAAGCAGAAGTGTTCACATTGCTTCGCAAGAATCGCTTTTGTGCAGAAAACAGTAACACTTGTTCAGAAGGAAAGAAAGCACAGAGCCCCAGATTCTATGTTGTCCTGGAGAGCTTGCAGAGCACTGGGGAAAGGCAGGCAGAGAATTCCCTGCTAGCACCTTCTCTGTGCCTGGGAAGCAGAAGTGTTCACATTGCTTCGCCGAATCGCTTTTGTGCAGAAAACAGTAACACTTGTTCAGAAGGAAAGAAAGCACAGAGCCCCAGATTTTATGTTGTCCTGGAGAGCTTGCAGAGCACTGGGGAAAGGCAGGCAGAGAATTCCCTGCTAGCACCTTCTCTGTGCCTGTTCACATTGCTTCGCAGAATCGCTTTTGTGCAGAAAACAGTAACACTTGTTCAGAAGGAAAGAAAGCACAGAGCCCCAGAATTTATGTTGTCCTGGAGAGCTTGCAGAGCACTGGGGAAAGGCAGGCAGAGAATTCCCTGCTAGCACCTTCTCTGTGCCTGTTCACATTGCTTCGCAGAATCGCTTTTGTGCAGAAAACAGTAACACTTGTTCAGAACGAAAGAAAGCACAGAGCCCCAGATTCTATGTTGTCCTGGAGAGCTTGCAGAGCACTGGGGAAAGGCAGGCAGAGAATTCCCTGCTAGCACCTTCTCTGTGCCTGGGAAGCAGAAGTGTTCACATTGCTTCGCAGAATCGCTTTTGTGCAGAAAACAGTAACACTTGTTCAGAACGAAAGAAAGCACAGAGCCCCAGATTTTATGTTGTCCTGGAGAGCTTGCAGAGCACTGGGGAAAGGCAGGCAGAGAATTCCCTGCTAGCACCTTCTCTGTGCCTGGGAAGCAGAAGTGTTCACATTGCTTCGCAGAAACGCTTTTGTGCAGAAAACAGTAACACTTGTTCAGAACGAAAGAAAGCACAGAGCCCCAGATTCTATGTTGTCCTGGAGAGCTTGCAGAGTACTGGGGAAAGGCAGGCAGAGAATTCCCTGCTAGCACCTTCTCTGTGCCTGTTCACATTGCTTCGCAGAATCGCTTTTGTGCAGAAAACAGTAACACTTGTTCAGAACGAAAGAAAGCACAGAGCCCCAGATTCTATGTTGTCCTGGAGAGCTTGCAGAGCACTGGGGAAAGGCAGGCAGAGAATTCCCTGCTAGCACCTTCTCTGTGCCTGGGAAGCAGAAGTGTTCACATTGCTTCGCAAGAATCGCTTTTGTGCAGAAAACAGTAACACTTGTTCAGAACGAAAGAAAGCACAGAGCCCCAGATTCTATGTTGTCCTGGAGAGCTTGCAGAGCACTGGGGAAAGGCAGGCAGAGAATTCCCTGCTAGCACCTTCTCTGTACCTGGGAAGCAGAAGTGTTCACATTGCTTCGCAAGAATCGCTTTTGTGCAGAAAACAGTAACACTTGTTCAGAACGAAAGAAAGCACAGAGCCCCAGATTTTATGTTGTCCTGCAGAGCTTGCAGAGCACTGGGGAAAGGCAGGCAGAGAATTCCTTGCTAGCACCTTCTCTGTGCCTGGGAAGCAGAAGTGTTCACATTGCTTCGCAAGAATCGCTTTTGTGCAGAAAACAGTAACACTTGTTCAGAAGGAAAGAAAGCACAGAGCCCCAGATTCTATGTTGTCCTGGAGAGCTTGCAGAGCACTGGGGAAAGGCAGGCAGAGAATTCCCTGCTAGCACCTTCTCTGTGCCTGGGAAGCAGAAGTGTTCACATTGCTTCGCAGAATCGCTTTTGTGCAGAAAACAGTAACACTTGTTCAGAAGGAAAGAAAGCACAGAGCCCCAGATTTTATGTTGTCCTGGAGAGCTTGCAGAGCACTGGGGAAAGGCAGGCAGAGAATTCCCTGCTAGCACCTTCTCTGTGCCTGGGAAGCAGAAGTGTTCACATTGCTTCGCAGAAACGCTTTTGTGCAGAAAACAGTAACACTTGTTCAGAACGAAAGAAAGCACAGAGTCCCAGATTCTATGTTGTCCTGGAGAGCTTGCAGAGCACTGGGGAAAGGCAGGCAGAGAATTCCCTGCTAGCACCTTCTCTGTGCCTGTTCACATTGCTTCGCAGAATCGCTTTTGTGCAGAAAACAGTAACACTTGTTCAGAACGAAAGAAAGCACAGAGCCCCAGATTCTATGTTGTCCTGGAGAGCTTGCAGAGCACTGGGGAAAGGCAGGCAGAGAATTCCCTGCTAGCACCTTCTCTGTGCCTGGGAAGCAGAAGTGTTCACATTGCTTCGCAAGAATCGCTTTTGTGCAGAAAACAGTAACACTTGTTCAGAACGAAAGAAAGCACAGAGCCCCAGATTCTATGTTGTCCTGGAGAGCTTGCAGAGCACTGGGGAAAGGCAGGCAGAGAATTCCCTGCTAGCACCTTCTCTGTACCTGGGAAGCAGAAGTGTTCAAATTGCTTCGCAAGAATCGCTTTTGTGCAGAAAACAGTAACACTTGTTCAGAACGAAAGAAAGCACAGAGCCCCAGATTTTATGTTGTCCTGGAGAGCTTGCAGAGCACTGGGGAAAGGCAGGCAGAGAATTCCCTGCTAGCACCTTCTCTGTGCCTGGGAAGCAGAAGTGTTCACATTGCTTCGCAAGAATCGCTTTTGTGCAGAAAACACTAACACTTGTTCAGAAGGAAAGAAAGCACAGAGCCCCAGATTTTATGTTGTCCTGGAGAGCTTGCAGAGCACTGGGGAAAGGCAGGCAGAGAATTCCCTGCTAGCACCTTCTCTGTGCCTGTTCACATTGCTTCGCAGAATCGCTTTTGTGCAGAAAACAGTAACACTTGTTCAGAAGGAAAGAAAGCACAGAGCCCCAGATTTGCTGTTGTCCTGGAGAGCTTGCAGAGCACTGGGGAAAGGCAGGCAGAGAATTCCCTGCTAGCACCTTCTCTGTGCCTGGGAAGCAGAAGTGTTCACATTGCTTCGCAAGAATCGCTTTTGTGCAGAAAACACTAACACTTGTTCAGAAGGAAAGAAAGCACAGAGCCCCAGATTTTATGTTGTCCTGCAGAGCTTGCAGAGCACTGGGGAAAGGCAGGCAGAGAATTCCTTGCTAGCACCTTCTCTGTGCCTGGGAAGCAGAAGTGTTCACATTGCTTCGCAAGAATCGCTTTTGTGCAGAAAACACTAACACTTGTTCAGAAGGAATGAAAGCACAGAGCCCCAGATTCTATGTTGTCCTGGAGAGCTTGCAGAGCACTGGGGAAAGGCAGGCAGAGAATTCCCTGCTAGCACCTTCTCTGTGCCTGTTCACATTGCTTCGCAGAATCGCTTTTGTGCAGAAAACAGTAACACTTGTTCAGAAGGAAAGCAAGCACAGAGCCCCAGATTCTATGTTGTCCTGGAGAGCTTGCAGAGCACTGGGGAAAGGCAGGCAGAGAATTCCCTGCTAGCACCTTCTCTGTGCCTGGGAAGCAGAAGTGTTCACATTGCTTCGCAAGAATCGCTTTTGTGCAGAAAACAGTAACACTTGTTCAGAACGAAAGAAAGCACAGAGCCCCAGATTCTATGTTGTCCTGGAGAGCTTGCAGAGCACTGGGGAAAGGCAGGCAGAGAATTCCCTGCTAGCACCTTCTCTGTACCTGGGAAGCAGAAGTGTTCACATTGCTTCGCAAGAATAGCTTTTGTGCAGAAAACAGTAACACTTGTTCAGAACGAAAGAAAGCACAGAGCCCCAGATTTTATGTTGTCCTGCAGAGCTTGCAGAGCACTGGGGAAAGGCAGGCAGAGAATTCCTTGCTAGCACCTTCTCTGTGCCTGGGAAGCAGAAGTGTTCACATTGCTTCGCAAGAATCGCTTTTGTGCAGAAAACAGTAACACTTGTTCAGAAGGAAAGAAAGCACAGAGCCCCAGATTCTATGTTGTCCTGGAGAGCTTGCAGAGCACTGGGGAAAGGCAGGCAGAGAATTCCCTGCTAGCACCTTCTCTGTGCCTGGGAAGCAGAAGTGTTCACATTGCTTCGCCGAATCGCTTTTGTGCAGAAAACAGTAACACTTGTTCAGAAGGAAAGAAAGCACAGAGCCCCAGAATTTATGTTGTCCTGGAGAGCTTGCAGAGCACTGGGGAAAGGCAGGCAGAGAATTCCCTGATAGCACCTTCTCTGTGCCTGTTCACATTGCTTCGCAGAATCGCTTTTGTGCAGAAAACAGTAACACTTGTTCAGAAAGAAAGAAAGCACAGAGCCCCAGATTCTATGTTGTCCTGGAGAGCTTGCAGAGCACTGGGGAAAGGCAGGCAGAGAATTCCCTGCTAGCACCTTCTCTGTGCCTGGGAAGCAGAAGTGTTCACATTGCTTCGCAGAATCGCTTTTGTGCAGAAAACAGTAACACTTGTTCAGAAGGAAAGAAAGCACAGAGCCCCAGATTTTATGTTGTCCTGGAGAGCTTGCAGAGCACTGGGGAAAGGCAGGCAGAGAATTCCCTGCTAGCACCTTCTCTGTGCCTGGGAAGCAGAAGTGTTCACATTGCTTCGCAGAAACGCTTTTGTGCAGAAAACAGTAACACTTGTTCAGAACGAAAGAAAGCACAGAGCCCCAGATTCTATGTTGTCCTGGAGAGCTTGCAGAGCACTGGGGAAAGGCAGGCAGAGAATTCCCTGCTAGCACCTTCTCTGTGCCTGTTCACATTGCTTCGCAGAATCGCTTTTGTGCAGAAAACAGTAACACTTGTTCAGAACGAAAGAAAGCACAGAGCCCCAGATTCTATGTTGTCCTGGAGAGCTTGCAGAGCACTGGGGAAAGGCAGGCAGAGAATTCCCTGCTAGCACCTTCTCTGTGCCTGGGAAGCAGAAGTGTTCACATTGCTTCGCAAGAATCGCTTTTGTGCAGAAAACAGTAACACTTGTTCAGAACGAAAGAAAGCACAGAGCCCCAGATTTTATGTTGTCCTGGAGAGCTTGCAGAGCACTGGGGAAAGGCAGGCAGAGAATTCCCTGCTAGCACCTTCTCTGTGCCTGGGAAGCAGAAGTGTTCACATTGCTTCGCAGAAACGCTTTTGTGCAGAAAACAGTAACACTTGTTCAGAACGAAAGAAAGCACAGAGCCCCAGATTCTATGTTGTCCTGGAGAGCTTGCAGAGCACTGGGGAAAGGCAGGCAGAGAATTCCCTGCTAGCACCTTCTCTGTGCCTGTTCACATTGCTTCGCAGAATCGCTTTTGTGCAGAAAACAGTAACACTTGTTCAGAACGAAAGAAAGCACAGAGCCCCAGATTCTATGTTGTCCTGGAGAGCTTGCAGAGCACTGGGGAAAGGCAGGCAGAGAATTCCTTGCTAGCACCTTCTCTGTGCCTGGGAAGCAGAAGTGTTCACATTGCTTCGCAAGAATCGCTTTTGTGCAGAAAACAGTAACACTTGTTCAGAAGGAAAGAAAGCACAGAGCCCCAGATTCTATGTTGTCCTGGAGAGCTTGCAGAGCACTGGGGAAAGGCAGGCAGAGAATTCCCTGCTAGCACCTTCTCTGTACCTGGGAAGCAGAAGTGTTCAAATTGCTTCGCAAGAATCGCTTTTGTGCAGAAAACAGTAACACTTGTTCAGAACGAAAGAAAGCACAGAGCCCCAGATTTTATGTTGTCCTGGAGAGCCTGCAGAGCACTGGGGAAAGGCAGGCAGAGAATTCCCTGCTAGCACCTTCTCTGTGCCTGTTCACATTGCTTCGCAGAATCGCTTTTGTGCAGAAAACAGTAACACTTGTTCAGAAGGAAAGAAAGCACAGAGCCCCAGATTTGCTGTTGTCCTGGAGAGCTTGCAGAGCACTGGGGAAAGGCAGGCAGAGAATTCCCTGCTAGCACCTTCTCTGTGCCTGGGAAGCAGAAGTGTTCACATTGCTTCGCAAGAATCGCTTTTGTGCAGAAAACACTAACACTTGTTCAGAAGGAAAGAAAGCACAGAGCCCCAGATTTTATGTTGTCCTGCAGAGCTTGCAGAGCACTGGGGAAAGGCAGGCAGAGAATTCCTTGCTAGCACCTTCTCTGTGCCTGGGAAGCAGAAGTGTTCACATTGCTTCGCAAGAATCGCTTTTGTGCAGAAAACACTAACACTTGTTCAGAAGGAAAGAAAGCACAGAGCCCCAGATTCTATGTTGTCCTGGAGAGCTTGCAGAGCACTGGGGAAAGGCAGGCAGAGAATTCCCTGCTAGCACCTTCTCTGTGCCTGTTCACATTGCTTCGCAGAATCGCTTTTGTGCAGAAAACAGTAACACTTGTTCAGAAGGAAAGCAAGCACAGAGCCCCAGATTCTATGTTGTCCTGGAGAGCTTGCAGAGCACTGGGGAAAGGCAGGCAGAGAATTCCCTGCTAGCACCTTCTCTGTGCCTGGGAAGCAGAAGTGTTCACATTGCTTCGCAGAATCGCTTTTGTGCAGAAAACAGTAACACTTGTTCAGAACGAAAGAAAGCACAGAGCCCCAGATTCTATGTTGTCCTGGAGAGCTTGCAGAGCACTGGGGAAAGGCAGGCAGAGAATTCCCTGCTAGCACCTTCTCTGTGCCTGGGAAGCAGAAGTGTTCACATTGCTTCGCAAGAATCGCTTTTGTGCAGAAAACAGTAACACTTGTTCAGAAGTAAAGAAAGCACAGAGCCCCAGATTTTATGTTGTCCTGGAGAGCTTGCAGAGCACTGGGGAAAGGCAGGCAGAGAATTCCCTGCTAGCACCTTCTCTGTGCCTGGGAAGCAGAAGTGTTCACATTGCTTCGCAGAAACGCTTTTGTGCAGAAAACAGTAACACTTGTTCAGAACGAAAGAAAGCACAGAGCCCCAGATTTTATGTTGTCCTGGAGAGCTTGCAGAGCACTGGGGAAAGGCAGGCAGAGAATTCCCTGCTAGCACCTTCTCTGTGCCTGGGAAGCAGAAGTGTTCACATTGCTTCGCAGAATCGCTTTTGTGCAGAAAACACTAACACTTGTTCAGAAGGAAAGAAAGCACAGAGCCCCAGATTCTATGTTGTCCTGGAGAGCTTGCAGAGCACTGGGGAAAGGCAGGCAGAGAATTCCCTGCTAGCACCTTCTCTGTGCCTGGGAAGCAGAAGTGTTCACATTGCTTCGCAAAAATCGCTTTTGAGCAGAAAACAGTAACACTTGTTCAGAAGGAAAGAAAGCACAGAGCCCCAGATTTTATGTTGTCCTGGAGAGCTTGCAGAGCACTGGGGAAAGGCAGGCAGAGAATTCCTTGCTAGCACCTTCTCTGTGCCTGGGAAGCAGAAGTGTTCACATTGCTTCGCAGAATCGCTTTTGTGCAGAAAACAGTAACACTTGTTCAGAACGAAAGAAAGCACAGAGCCCCAGATTTTATGTTGTCCTGGAGAGCTTGCAGAGCACTGGGGAAAGGCAGGCAGAGAATTCCCTGCTAGCACCTTCTCTGTGCCTGGGAAGCAGAAGTGTTCACATTGCTTCGCAAGAATCGCTTTTGTGCAGAAAACAGTAACACTTGTTCAGAACGAAAGAAAGCACAGAGCCCCAGAGTCTATGTTGTCCTGGAGAGCTTGCAGAGCACTGGGGAAAGGCAGGCAGAGAATTCCCTGCTAGCACCTTCTCTGTGCCTGTTCACATTGCTTCGCAGAATCGCTTTTGTGCAGAAAACAGTAACACTTGTTCAGAAGGAAAGAAAGCACAGAGCCCCAGATTTTATGTTGTCCTGGAGAGCTTGCAGAGCACTGGGGAAAGGCAGGCAGAGAATTCCCTGCTAGCACCTTCTCTGTGCCTGGGAAGCAGAAGTGTTCACATTGCTTCGCAAGAATCGCTTTTGTGCAGAAAACACTAACACTTGTTCAGAAGGAAAGAAAGCACAGAGCCCCAGATTTTATGTTGTCCTGCAGAGCTTGCAGAGCACTGGGGAAAGGCAGGCAGAGAATTCCTTGCTAGCACCTTCTCTGTGCCTGGGAAGCAGAAGTGTTCACATTGCTTCGCAGAATCGCTTTTGTGCAGAAAACAGTAACACTTGTTCAGAACGAAAGAAAGCACAGAGCCCCAGATTTTATGTTGTCCTGGAGAGCTTGCAGAGAACTGGGGAAAGGCAGGCAGAGAATTCCTTGCTAGCACCTTCTCTGTGCCTGGGAAGCAGAAGTGTTCACATTGCTTTGCAGAATCGCTTTTGTGCAGAAAACAGTAACACTTGTTCAGAAGGAAAGAAAGCACAGAGCCCCAGATTTTATGTTGTCCTGGAGAGCTTGCAGAGCACTGGGGAAAGGCAGGCAGAGAATTCCCTGCTAGCACCTTCTCTGTGCCTGTTCACATTGCTTCGCAGAATCGCTTTTGTGCAGAAAACAGTAACACTTGTTCAGAAGGAAAGAAAGCACAGAGCCCCAGATTCTATGTTGTCCTGGAGAGCTTGCAGAGCACTGGGGAAAGGCAGGCAGAGAATTCCCTGCTAGCACCTTCTCTGTGCCTGGGAAGCAGAAGTGTTCACATTGCTTCACAAGAATCGCTTTTGTGCAGAAAACAGTAACACTTGTTCAGAACGAAAGAAAGCACAGAGCCCCAGATTCTATGTTGTCCTGGAGAGCTTGCAGAGCACTGGGGAAAGGCAGGCAGAGAATTCCTTGCAAGCACCTTCTCTGTGCCTGGGAAGCAGAAGTGTTCACTATGCTTCGCAGAATTGCTTTTGTGCAGAAAACAGTAACACTTGTTCAGAACGAAAGAAAGCACAGAGCCCCAGATTCTATGTTGTCCTGGAGAGCTTGCAGAGCACTGGGGAAAGGCAGGCAGAGAATTCCCTGCTAGCACCTTCTCTGTGCCTGGGAAGCAGAAGTGTTCACATTGCTTCGCAGAAACGCTTTTGTGCAGAAAACAGTAACACTTGTTCAGAACGAAAGAAAGCACAGAGCCCCAGATTCTATGTTGTCCTGGAGAGCTTGCAGAGCACTGGGGAAAGGCAGGCAGAGAATTCCCTGCTAGCACCTTCTCTGTACCTGGGAAGCAGAAGTGTTCAAATTGCTTCGCAAGAATCGCTTTTGTGCAGAAAACAGTAACACTTGTTCAGAAGGAAAGAAAGCACAGAGCCCCAGATTTGCTGTTGTCCTGGAGAGCTTGCAGAGCACTGGGGAAAGGCAGGCAGAGAATTCCCTGCTAGCACCTTCTCTGTGCCTGGGAAGCAGAAGTGTTCACATTGCTTCGCAAGAATCGCTTTTGTGCAGAAAACACTAACACTTGTTCAGAAGGAAAGAAAGCACAGAGCCCCAGATTCTATGTTGTCCTGGAGAGCTTGCAGAGCACTGGGGAAAGGCAGGCAGAGAATTCCCTGCTAGCACCTTCTCTGTGCCTGGGAAGCAGAATTGTTCACATTGCTTCGCAGAAACGCTTTTGTGCAGAAAACACTAACACTTGTTCAGAACGAAAGAAAGCACAGAGCCCCAGATTCTATGTTGTCCTGGAGAGCTTGCAGAGCACTGGGGAAAGGCAGGCAGAGAATTCCCTGCTAGCACCTTCTCTGTGCCTGGGAAGCAGAAGTGTTCACATTGCTTCGCAAGAATCGCTTTTGTGCAGAAAACACTAACACTTGTTCAGAAGGAAAGAAAGCACAGAGCCCCAGATTTTATGTTGTCCTGGAGAGCTTGCAGAGCACTGGGGAAAGGCAGGCAGAGAATTCCCTGCTAGCACCTTCTCTGTGCCTGTTCACATTGCTTCGCAGAATCGCTTTTGTGCAGAAAACACTAACACTTGTTCAGAAGGAAAGAAAGCACAGAGCCCCAGATTCTATGTTGTCCTGGAGAGCTTGCAGAGCACTGGGGAAAGGCAGGCAGAGAATTCCCTGCTAGCACCTTCTCTGTGCCTGGGAAGCAGAAGTGTTCACATTGCTTCGCAGAATCGCTTTTGTGCAGAAAACAGTAACACTTGTTCAGAACGAAAGAAAGCACAGAGACCCAGATTCTATGTTGTCCTGGAGAGCTTGCAGAGCACTGGGGAAAGGCAGGCAGAGAATTCCCTGCTAGCACCTTCTCTGTGCCTGGGAAGCAGAAGTGTTCACATTGCTTCGCAAGAATCGCTTTTGTGCAGAAAACAGTAACACTTGTTCAGAAGTAAAGAAAGCACAGAGCCCCAGATTTTATGTTGTCCTGGAGAGCTTGCAGAGCACTGGGGAAAGGCAGGCAGAGAATTCCCTGCTAGCACCTTCTCTGTGCCTGGGAAGCAGAAGTGTTCACATTGCTTCGCAGAAACGCTTTTGTGCAGAAAACAGTAACACTTGTTCATAAGGAAAGAAAGCACAGAGCCCCAGATTCTATGTTGTCCTGGAGAGCTTGCAGAGCACTGGGGAAAGGCAGGCAGAGAATTCCCTGCTAGCACCTTCTCTGTGCCTGGGAAGCAGAAGTGTTCACATTGCTTCGCAGAATCGCTTTTGTGCAGAAAACACTAACACTTGTTCAGAAGGAAAGAAAGCACAGAGCCCCAGATTCTATGTTGTCCTGGAGAGCTTGCAGAGCACTGGGGAAAGGCAGGCAGAGAATTCCCTGCTAGCACCTTCTCTGTGCCTGGGAAGCAGAAGTGTTCACATTGCTTCGCAAGAATCGCTTTTGTGCAGAAAACAGTAACACTTGTTCAGAACGAAAGAAAGCACAGAGCCCCAGAGTCTATGTTGTCCTGGAGAGCTTGCAGAGCACTGGGGAAAGGCAGGCAGAGAATTCCCTGCTAGCACCTTCTCTGTGCCTGGGAAGCAGAAGTGTTCACATTGCTTCGCAAGAATCGCTTTTGTGCAGAAAACACTAACACTTGTTCAGAAGGAAAGAAAGCACAGAGCCCCAGATTCTATGTTGTCCTGCAGAGCTTGCAGAGCACTGGGGAAAGGCAGGCAGAGAATTCCTTGCTAGCACCTTCTCTGTGCCTGGGAAGCAGAAGTGTTCACATTGCTTCGCAGAATCGCTTTTGTGCAGAAAACAGTAACACTTGTTCAGAACGAAAGAAAGCACAGAGCCCCAGATTTTATGTTGTCCTGGAGAGCTTGCAGAGCACTGGGGAAAGGCAGGCAGAGAATTCCCTGATAGCACCTTCTCTGTGCCTGTTCACATTGCTTCGCAGAATCGCTTTTGTGCAGAAAACAGTAACACTTGTTCAGAACGAAAGAAAGCACAGAGCCCCAGATTCTATGTTGTCCTGGAGAGCTTGCAGAGCACTGGGGAAAGGCAGGCAGAGAATTCCCTGCTAGCACCTTCTCTGTGCCTGGGAAGCAGAAGTGTTCACATTGCTTCACAAGAATCGCTTTTGTGCAGAAAACAGTAACACTTGTTCATAAGGAAAGAAAGCACAGAGCCCCAGATTTTATGTTGTCCTGGAGAGCTTGCAGAGCACTGGGGAAAGGCAGGCAGAGAATTCCCTGCTAGCACCTTCTCTGTGCCTGTTCACATTGCTTCGCAGAATCGCTTTTGTGCAGAAAACAGTAACACTTGTTCAGAACGAAAGAAAGCACAGAGCCCCAGATTCTATGTTGTCCTGGAGAGCTTGCAGAGCACTGGGGAAAGGCAGGCAGAGAATTCCCTGCTAGCACCTTCTCTGTGCCTGGGAAGCAGAAGTGTTCACATTGCTTCGCAAGAATCGCTTTTGTGCAGAAAACACTAACACTTGTTCAGAAGGAAAGAAAGCACAGAGCCCCAGATTTTATGTTGTCCTGGAGAGCTTGCAGAGCACTGGGTAAAGGCAGGCAGAGAATTCCCTGCTAGCACCTTCTCTGTGCCTGGGAAGCAGAAGTGTTCACATTGCTTCGCAGAATCGCTTTTGTGCAGAAAACAGTAACACTTGTTCAGAACGAAAGAAAGCACAGAGCCCCAGAGTCTATGTTGTCCTGGAGAGCTTGCAGAGCACTGGGGAAAGGCAGGCAGAGAATTCCCTGCTAGCACCTTCTCTGTGCCTGTTCACATTGCTTCGCAGAATCGCTTTTGTGCAGAAAACAGTAACACTTGTTCAGAACGAAAGAAAGCACAGAGCCCCAGATTCTATGTTGTCCTGGAGAGCTTGCAGAGCACTGGGGAAAGGCAGGCAGAGAATTCCCTGCTAGCACCTTCTCTGTGCCTGGGAAGCAGAAGTGTTCACATTGCTTCGCAGAAACGCTTTTGTGCAGAAAACAGTAACACTTGTTCATAAGGAAAGAAAGCACAGAGCCCCAGATTTTATGTTGTCCTGGAGAGCTTGCAGAGCACTGGGGAAAGGCAGGCAGAGAATTCCCTGATAGCACCTTCTCTGTGCCTGTTCACATTGCTTCGCAGAATCGCTTTTGTGCAGAAAACAGTAACACTTGTTCAGAACGAAAGAAAGCACAGAGCCCCAGATTCTATGTTGTCCTGGAGAGCTTGCAGAGCACTGGGGAAAGGCAGGCAGAGAATTCCCTGCTAGCACCTTCTCTGTGCCTGGGAAGCAGAAGTGTTCACATTGCTTCGCAAGAATCGCTTTTGTGCAGAAAACACTAACACTTGTTCAGAAGGAAAGAAAGCACAGAGCCCCAGATTTTATGTTGTCCTGCAGAGCTTGCAGAGCACTGGGTAAAGGCAGGCAGAGAATTCCCTGCTAGCACCTTCTCTGTGCCTGGGAAGCAGAAGTGTTCACATTGCTTCGCAGAATCGCTTTTGTGCAGAAAACAGTAACACTTGTTCAGAACGAAAGAAAGCACAGAGCCCCAGATTTTATGTTGTCCTGGAGAGCTTGCAGAGAACTGGGGAAAGGCAGGCAGAGAATTCCTTGCTAGCACCTTCTCTGTGCCTGGGAAGCAGAAGTGTTCACATTGCTTCGCAGAATCGCTTTTGTGCAGAAAACAGTAACACTTGTTCATAAGGAAAGAAAGCACAGAGCCCCAGATTTTATGTTGTCCTGGAGAGCTTGCAGAGCACTGGGGAAAGGCAGGCAGAGAATTCCCTGCTAGCACCTTCTCTGTGCCTGTTCACATTGCTTCGCAGAATCGCTTTTGTGCAGAAAACAGTAACACTTGTTCAGAACGAAAGAAAGCACAGAGCCCCAGATTCTATGTTGTCCTGGAGAGCTTGCAGAGCACTGGGGAAAGGCAGGCAGAGAATTCCCTGCTAGCACCTTCTCTGTGCCTGGGAAGCAGAAGTGTTCACATTGCTTCGCAAGAATCGCTTTTGTGCAGAAAACAGTAACACTTGTTCAGAACGAAAGACAGCACAGAGCCCCAGATTTTATGTTGTCCTGGAGAGCTTGCAGAGCACTGGGGAAAGGCAGGCAGAGAATTCCTTGCAAGCACCTTCTCTGTGCCTGGGAAGCAGAAGTGTTCACTATGCTTCGCAGAATTGCTTTTGTGCAGAAAACAGTAACACTTGTTCAGAACGAAAGAAAGCACAGAGCCCCAGATTCTATGTTGTCCTGGAGAGCTTGCAGAGCACTGGGGAAAGGCAGGCAGAGAATTCCCTGCTAGCACCTTCTCTGTGCCTGTTCACATTGCTTCGCGGAATCGCTTTTGTGCAGAAAACAGTAACACTTGTTCAGAACGAAAGAAAGCACAGAGCCCCAGATTCTATGTTGTCCTGGAGAGCTTGCAGAGCACTGGGGAAAGGCAGGCAGAGAATTCCCTGCTAGCACCTTCTCTGTGCCTGGGAAGCAGAAGTGTTCACATTGCTTCGCAAGAATCGCTTTTGTGCAGAAAACACTAACACTTGTTCAGAAGGAAAGAAAGCACAGAGCCCCAGATTTTATGTTGTCCTGGAGAGCTTGCAGAGCACTGGGGAAAGGCAGGCAGAGAATTCCCTGCTAGCACCTTCTCTGTGCCTGTTCACATTGCTTCGCAGAATCGCTTTTGTGCAGAAAACAGTAACACTTGTTCAGAAGGAAAGAAAGCACAGAGCCCCAGATTCTATGTTGTCCTGGAGAGCTTGCAGAGCACTGGGGAAAGGCAGGCAGAGAATTCCCTGCTAGCACCTTCTCTGTGCCTGGGAAGCAGAAGTGTTCACATTGCTTCGCAAGAATCGCTTTTGTGCAGAAAACACTAACACTTGTTCAGAAGGAAAGAAAGCACAGAGCCCCAGATTTTATGTTGTCCTGCAGAGCTTGCAGAGCACTGGGGAAAGGCAGGCAGAGAATTCCCTGCTAGCACCTTCTCTGTGCCTGGGAAGCAGAAGTGTTCACATTGCTTCGCAAGAATCGCTTTTGTGCAGAAAACACTAACACTTGTTCAGAAGCAATGAAAGCACAGACCCCCAGATTTTATGTTGTCCTGGAGAGCTTGCAGAGCACTGGGGAAAGGCAGGCAGAGAATTCCCTGCTAGCACCTTCTCTGTGCCTGTTCACATTGCTTCGCAGAATCGCTTTTGTGCAGAAAACAGTAACACTTGTTCAGAACGAAAGAAAGCACAGAGCCCCAGAATTTATGTTGTCCTGGAGAGCTTGCAGAGCACTGGGGAAAGGCAGGCAGAGAATTCCCTGCTAGCACCTTCTCTGTGCCTGGGAAGCAGAAGTGTTCACATTGCTTCGCAGAATCGCTTTTGTGCAGAAAACACTAACACTTGTTCAGAAGGAAAGAAAGCACAGAGCCCCAGATTCTATGTTGTCCTGGAGAGCTTGCAGAGCACTGGGGAAAGGCAGGCAGAGAATTCCCTGCTAGCACCTTCTCTGTGCCTGGGAAGCAGAAGTGTTCACATTGCTTCGCAAGAATCGCTTTTGTGCAGAAAACACTAACACTTGTTCAGAAGGAAAGAAAGCACAGAGCCCCAGATTCTATGTTGTCCTGGAGAGCTTGCAGAGCACTGGGGAAAGGCAGGCAGAGAATTCCCTGCTAGCACCTTCTCTGTGCCTGGGAAGCAGAAGTGTTCACATTGCTTCGCAAGAATCGCTTTTGTGCAGAAAACAGTAACACTTGTTCAGAACGAAAGAAAGCACAGAGCCCCAGAGTCTATGTTGTCCTGGAGAGCTTGCAGAGCACTGGGGAAAGGCAGGCAGAGAATCCCTTGCAAGCACCTTCTCTGTGCCTGGGAAGCAGAAGTGTTCACATTGCTTCGCAAAAATCGCTTTTGTGCAGAAAACACTAACACTTGTTCAGAAGGAAAGAAAGCACAGAGCCCCAGATTTTATGTTGTCCTGGAGAGCTTGCAGAGCACTGGGGAAAGGCAGGCAGAGAATTCCTTGCTAGCACCTTCTCTGTGCCTGGGAAGCAGAAGTGTTCACATTGCTTCGCAAGAATCGCTTTTGTGCAGAAAACACTAACACTTGTTCAGAAGGAAAGAAAGCACAGAGCCCCAGATTCTATGTTGTCCTGGAGAGCTTGCAGAGCACTGGGGAAAGGCAGGCAGAGAATTCCCTGCTAGCACCTTCTCTGTGCCTGGGAAGCAGAAGTGTTCACATTGCTTCGCAAGAATCGCTTTTGTGCAGAAAACAGTAACACTTGTTCAGAACGAAAGAAAGCACAGAGCCCCAGAGTCTATGTTGTCCTGGAGAGCTTGCAGAGCACTGGGGAAAGGCAGGCAGAGAATTCCCTGCTAGCACCTTCTCTGTGCCTGGGAAGC
Source organism: Strix aluco (assembly GCF_031877795.1). Lineage (NCBI taxonomy): Eukaryota > Metazoa > Chordata > Aves > Strigiformes > Strigidae > Strix > Strix aluco. The sequence continues at coordinate 723,757 of NW_027436569.1, forward strand.
AGAAGTGTTCACATTGCTTCGCAACAATCGCTTTTGTGCAGAAAACACTAACACTTGTTCAGAAGGAAAGAAAGCACAGAGCCCCAGAGTCTATGTTGTCCTGGAGAGCTTGCAGAGCACTGGGGAAAGGCAGGCAGAGAATTCCCTGCTAGCACCTTCTCTGTACCTGGGAAGCAGAAGTGTTCACATTGCTTCGCAGAATCGCTTTTGTGCAGAAAACAGTAACACTTGTTCAGAACGAAAGAAAGCACAGAGCCCCAGATTTTATGTTGTCCTGGAGAGCTTGCAGAGCACTGGGGAAAGGCAGGCAGAGAATTCCTTGCTAGCACCTTCTCTGTGCCTGGGAAGCAGAAGTGTTCACATTGCTTTGCAGAATCGCTTTTGTGCAGAAAACAGTAACACTTGTTCATAAGGAAAGAAAGCACAGAGCCCCAGATTTTATGTTGTCCTGGAGAGCTTGCAGAGCACTGGGGAAAGGCAGGCAGAGAATTCCCTGCTAGCACCTTCTCTGTGCCTGTTCACATTGCTTCGCAGAATCGCTTTTGTGCAGAAAACAGTAACACTTGTTCAGAAGGAAAGAAAGCACAGAGCCCCAGATTCTATGTTGTCCTGGAGAGCTTGCAGAGCACTGGGGAAAGGCAGGCAGAGAATTCCCTGCTAGCACCTTCTCTGTGCCTGGGAAGCAGAAGTGTTCACATTGCTTCGCAAGAATCGCTTTTGTGCAGAAAACAGTAACACTTGTTCAGAACAAAAGACAGCACAGAGCCCCAGATTTTATGTTGTCCTGGAGAGCTTGCAGAGCACTGGGGAAAGGCAGGCAGAGAATTCCTTGCAAGCACCTTCTCTGTGCCTGGGAAGCAGAAGTGTTCACTATGCTTCGCAGAATTGCTTTTGTGCAGAAAACAGTAACACTTGTTCAGAACGAAAGAAAGCACAGAGCCCCAGATTCTATGTTGTCCTGGAGAGCTTGCAGAGCACTGGGGAAAGGCAGGCAGAGAATTCCCTGCTAGCACCTTCTCTGTGCCTGTTAACATTGCTTCGCAGAATCGCTTTTGTGCAGAAAACAGTAACACTTGTTCAGAACGAAAGAAAGCACAGAGCCCCAGATTCTATGTTGTCCTGGAGAGCTTGCAGAGCACTGGGGAAAGGCAGGCAGAGAATTCCCTGCTAGCACCTTCTCTGTGCCTGGGAAGCAGAAGTGTTCACATTGCTTCGCAAGAATCGCTTTTGTGCAGAAAACACTAACACTTGTTCAGAAGGAAAGAAAGCACAGAGCCCCAGATTTTATGTTGTCCTGGAGAGCTTGCAGAGCACTGGGGAAAGGCAGGCAGAGAATTCCCTGCTAGCACCTTCTCTGTGCCTGTTCACATTGCTTCGCAGAATCGCTTTTGTGCAGAAAACAGTAACACTTGTTCAGAAGGAAAGAAAGCACAGAGCCCCAGATTTGCTGTTGTCCTGGAGAGCTTGCAGAGCACTGGGGAAAGGCAGGCAGAGAATTCCCTGCTAGCACCTTCTCTGTGCCTGGGAAGCAGAAGTGTTCACATTGCTTCGCAAGAATCGCTTTTGTGCAGAAAACACTAACACTTGTTCAGAAGGAAAGAAAGCACAGAGCCCCAGATTCTATGTTGTCCTGGAGAGCTTGCAGAGCACTGGGGAAAGGCAGGCAGAGAATTCCCTGCTAGCACCTTCTCTGTGCCTGGGAAGCAGAAGTGTTCACATTGCTTCGCAGAATCGCTTTTGTGCAGAAAACAGTAACACTTGTTCAGAACGAAAGAAAGCACAGAGCCCCAGATTCTATGTTGTCCTGGAGAGCTTGCAGAGCACTGGGGAAAGGCAGGCAGAGAATTCCCTGCTAGCACCTTCTCTGTGCCTGGGAAGCAGAAGTGTTCACATTGCTTCGCAAGAATCGCTTTTGTGCAGAAAACAGTAACACTTGTTCAGAACGAAAGAAAGCACAGAGCCCCAGAGTCTATGTTGTCCTGGAGAGCTTGCAGAGCACTGGGGAAAGGCAGGCAGAGAATCCCTTGCAAGCACCTTCTCTGTGCCTGGGAAGCAGAAGTGTTCACATTGCTTCGCAAAAATCGCTTTTGTGCAGAAAACACTAACACTTGTTCAGAAGGAAAGAAAGCACAGAGCCCCAGATTTTATGTTGTCCTGGAGAGCTTGCAGAGCACTGGGGAAAGGCAGGCAGAGAATTCCTTGCTAGCACCTTCTCTGTGCCTGGGAAGCAGAAGTGTTCACATTGCTTCGCAAGAATCGCTTTTGTGCAGAAAACACTAACACTTGTTCAGAAGGAAAGAAAGCACAGAGCCCCAGATTCTATGTTGTCCTGGAGAGCTTGCAGAGCACTGGGGAAAGGCAGGCAGAGAATTCCCTGCTAGCACCTTCTCTGTGCCTGGGAAGCAGAAGTGTTCACATTGCTTCGCAAGAATCGCTTTTGTGCAGAAAACAGTAACACTTGTTCAGAACGAAAGAAAGCACAGAGCCCCAGAGTCTATGTTGTCCTGGAGAGCTTGCAGAGCACTGGGGAAAGGCAGGCAGAGAATTCCCTGCTAGCACCTTCTCTGTGCCTGGGAAGCAGAAGTGTTCACATTGCTTCGCAACAATCGCTTTTGTGCAGAAAACACTAACACTTGTTCAGAAGGAAAGAAAGCACAGAGCCCCAGAGTCTATGTTGTCCTGGAGAGCTTGCAGAGCACTGGGGAAAGGCAGGCAGAGAATTCCCTGCTAGCACCTTCTCTGTACCTGGGAAGCAGAAGTGTTCACATTGCTTCGCAGAATCGCTTTTGTGCAGAAAACAGTAACACTTGTTCAGAACGAAAGAAAGCACAGAGCCCCAGATTTTATGTTGTCCTGGAGAGCTTGCAGAGCACTGGGGAAAGGCAGGCAGAGAATTCCTTGCTAGCACCTTCTCTGTGCCTGGGAAGCAGAAGTGTTCACATTGCTTTGCAGAATCGCTTTTGTGCAGAAAACAGTAACACTTGTTCATAAGGAAAGAAAGCACAGAGCCCCAGATTTTATGTTGTCCTGGAGAGCTTGCAGAGCACTGGGGAAAGGCAGGCAGAGAATTCCCTGCTAGCACCTTCTCTGTGCCTGTTCACATTGCTTCGCAGAATCGCTTTTGTGCAGAAAACAGTAACACTTGTTCAGAAGGAAAGAAAGCACAGAGCCCCAGATTCTATGTTGTCCTGGAGAGCTTGCAGAGCACTGGGGAAAGGCAGGCAGAGAATTCCCTGCTAGCACCTTCTCTGTGCCTGGGAAGCAGAAGTGTTCACATTGCTTCGCAAGAATCGCTTTTGTGCAGAAAACAGTAACACTTGTTCAGAACAAAAGACAGCACAGAGCCCCAGATTTTATGTTGTCCTGGAGAGCTTGCAGAGCACTGGGGAAAGGCAGGCAGAGAATTCCTTGCAAGCACCTTCTCTGTGCCTGGGAAGCAGAAGTGTTCACTATGCTTCGCAGAATTGCTTTTGTGCAGAAAACAGTAACACTTGTTCAGAACGAAAGAAAGCACAGAGCCCCAGATTCTATGTTGTCCTGGAGAGCTTGCAGAGCACTGGGGAAAGGCAGGCAGAGAATTCCCTGCTAGCACCTTCTCTGTGCCTGTTAACATTGCTTCGCAGAATCGCTTTTGTGCAGAAAACAGTAACACTTGTTCAGAACGAAAGAAAGCACAGAGCCCCAGATTCTATGTTGTCCTGGAGAGCTTGCAGAGCACTGGGGAAAGGCAGGCAGAGAATTCCCTGCTAGCACCTTCTCTGTGCCTGGGAAGCAGAAGTGTTCACATTGCTTCGCAAGAATCGCTTTTGTGCAGAAAACACTAACACTTGTTCAGAAGGAAAGAAAGCACAGAGCCCCAGATTTTATGTTGTCCTGGAGAGCTTGCAGAGCACTGGGGAAAGGCAGGCAGAGAATTCCCTGCTAGCACCTTCTCTGTGCCTGTTCACATTGCTTCGCAGAATCGCTTTTGTGCAGAAAACAGTAACACTTGTTCAGAAGGAAAGAAAGCACAGAGCCCCAGATTTGCTGTTGTCCTGGAGAGCTTGCAGAGCACTGGGGAAAGGCAGGCAGAGAATTCCCTGCTAGCACCTTCTCTGTGCCTGGGAAGCAGAAGTGTTCACATTGCTTCGCAAGAATCGCTTTTGTGCAGAAAACACTAACACTTGTTCAGAAGGAAAGAAAGCACAGAGCCCCAGATTCTATGTTGTCCTGGAGAGCTTGCAGAGCACTGGGGAAAGGCAGGCAGAGAATTCCCTGCTAGCACCTTCTCTGTGCCTGGGAAGCAGAAGTGTTCACATTGCTTCGCAGAATCGCTTTTGTGCAGAAAACAGTAACACTTGTTCAGAACGAAAGAAAGCACAGAGCCCCAGATTCTATGTTGTCCTGGAGAGCTTGCAGAGCACTGGGGAAAGGCAGGCAGAGAATTCCCTGCTAGCACCTTCTCTGTGCCTGGGAAGCAGAAGTGTTCACATTGCTTCGCAAGAATCGCTTTTGTGCAGAAAACACTAACACTTGTTCAGAAGGAAAGAAAGCACAGAGCCCCAGATTTTATGTTGTCCTGCAGAGCTTGCAGAGCACTGGGGAAAGGCAGGCAGAGAATTCCCTGCTAGCACCTTCTCTGTGCCTGGGAAGCAGAAGTGTTCACATTGCTTCGCAAGAATCGCTTTTGTGCAGAAAACACTAACACTTGTTCAGAAGGAATGAAAGCACAGACCCCCAGATTTTATGTTGTCCTGGAGAGCTTGCAGAGCACTGGGGAAAGGCAGGCAGAGAATTCCCTGCTAGCACCTTCTCTGTGCCTGTTCACATTGCTTCGCAGAATCGCTTTTGTGCAGAAAACAGTAACACTTGTTCAGAAGGAAAGAAAGCACAGAGCCCCAGAATTTATGTTGTCCTGGAGAGCTTGCAGAGCACTGGGGAAAGGCAGGCAGAGAATTCCCTGCTAGCACCTTCTCTGTGCCTGGGAAGCAGAAGTGTTCACATTGCTTCGCAGAATCGCTTTTGTGCAGAAAACACTAACACTTGTTCAGAAGGAAAGAAAGCACAGAGCCCCAGATTCTATGTTGTCCTGGAGAGCTTGCAGAGCACTGGGGAAAGGCAGGCAGAGAATTCCCTGCTAGCACCTTCTCTGTGCCTGGGAAGCAGAAGTGTTCACATTGCTTCGCAAGAATCGCTTTTGTGCAGAAAACACTAACACTTGTTCAGAAGGAAAGAAAGCACAGAGCCCCAGATTCTATGTTGTCCTGGAGAGCTTGCAGAGCACTGGGGAAAGGCAGGCAGAGAATTCCCTGCTAGCACCTTCTCTGTGCCTGGGAAGCAGAAGTGTTCACATTGCTTCGCAAGAATCGCTTTTGTGCAGAAAACAGTAACACTTGTTCAGAACGAAAGAAAGCACAGAGCCCCAGAGTCTATGTTGTCCTGGAGAGCTTGCAGAGCACTGGGGAAAGGCAGGCAGAGAATTCCCTGCTAGCACCTTCTCTGTGCCTGGGAAGCAGAAGTGTTCACATTGCTTCGCAACAATCGCTTTTGTGCAGAAAACACTAACACTTGTTCAGAAGGAAAGAAAGCACAGAGCCCCAGAGTCTATGTTGTCCTGGAGAGCTTGCAGAGCACTGGGGAAAGGCAGGCAGAGAATTCCCTGCTAGCACCTTCTCTGTACCTGGGAAGCAGAAGTGTTCACATTGCTTCGCAGAATCGCTTTTGTGCAGAAAACAGTAACACTTGTTCAGAACGAAAGAAAGCACAGAGCCCCAGATTTTATGTTGTCCTGGAGAGCTTGCAGAGCACTGGGGAAAGGCAGGCAGAGAATTCCTTGCTAGCACCTTCTCTGTGCCTGGGAAGCAGAAGTGTTCACATTGCTTTGCAGAATCGCTTTTGTGCAGAAAACAGTAACACTTGTTCATAAGGAAAGAAAGCACAGAGCCCCAGATTTTATGTTGTCCTGGAGAGCTTGCAGAGCAGTGGGGAAAGGCAGGCAGAGAATTCCCTGCTAGCACCTTCTCTGTGCCTGTTCACATTGCTTCGCAGAATCGCTTTTGTGCAGAAAACAGTAACACTTGTTCAGAAGGAAAGAAAGCACAGAGCCCCAGATTCTATGTTGTCCTGGAGAGCTTGCAGAGCACTGGGGAAAGGCAGGCAGAGAATTCCCTGCTAGCACCTTCTCTGTGCCTGGGAAGCAGAAGTGTTCACATTGCTTCGCAAGAATCGCTTTTGTGCAGAAAACAGTAACACTTGTTCAGAACAAAAGACAGCACAGAGCCCCAGATTTTATGTTGTCCTGGAGAGCTTGCAGAGCACTGGGGAAAGGCAGGCAGAGAATTCCTTGCAAGCACCTTCTCTGTGCCTGGGAAGCAGAAGTGTTCACTATGCTTCGCAGAATTGCTTTTGTGCAGAAAACAGTAACACTTGTTCAGAACGAAAGAAAGCACAGAGCCCCAGATTCTATGTTGTCCTGGAGAGCTTGCAGAGCACTGGGGAAAGGCAGGCAGAGAATTCCCTGCTAGCACCTTCTCTGTGCCTGTTCACATTGCTTCGCAGAATCGCTTTTGTGCAGAAAACAGTAACACTTGTTCAGAACGAAAGAAAGCACAGAGCCCCAGATTCTATGTTGTCCTGGAGAGCTTGCAGAGCACTGGGGAAAGGCAGGCAGAGAATTCCCTGCTAGCACCTTCTCTGTGCCTGGGAAGCAGAAGTGTTCACATTGCTTCGCAAGAATCGCTTTTGTGCAGAAAACACTAACACTTGTTCAGAAGGAAAGAAAGCACAGAGCCCCAGATTTTATGTTGTCCTGGAGAGCTTGCAGAGCACTGGGGAAAGGCAGGCAGAGAATTCCCTGCTAGCACCTTCTCTGTGCCTGGGAAGCAGAAGTGTTCACATTGCTTCGCAACAATCGCTTTTGTGCAGAAAACACTAACACTTGTTCAGAAGGAAAGAAAGCACAGAGCCCCAGAGTCTATGTTGTCCTGGAGAGCTTGCAGAGCACTGGGGAAAGGCAGGCAGAGAATTCCCTGCTAGCACCTTCTCTGTACCTGGGAAGCAGAAGTGTTCACATTGCTTCGCAGAATCGCTTTTGTGCAGAAAACAGTAACACTTGTTCAGAACGAAAGAAAGCACAGAGCCCCAGATTCTATGTTGTCCTGGAGAGCTTGCAGAGCACTGGGGAAAGGCAGGCAGAGAATTCCTTGCTAGCACCTTCTCTGTGCCTGGGAAGCAGAAGTGTTCACATTGCTTTGCAGAATCGCTTTTGTGCAGAAAACAGTAACACTTGTTCATAAGGAAAGAAAGCACAGAGCCCCAGATTTTATGTTGTCCTGGAGAGCTTGCAGAGCACTGGGGAAAGGCAGGCAGAGAATTCCCTGCTAGCACCTTCTCTGTGCCTGTTCACATTGCTTCGCAGAATCGCTTTTGTGCAGAAAACAGTAACACTTGTTCAGAAGGAAAGAAAGCACAGAGCCCCAGATTCTATGTTGTCCTGGAGAGCTTGCAGAGCACTGGGGAAAGGCAGGCAGAGAATTCCCTGCTAGCACCTTCTCTGTGCCTGGGAAGCAGAAGTGTTCACATTGCTTCGCAAGAATCGCTTTTGTGCAGAAAACAGTAACACTTGTTCAGAACAAAAGACAGCACAGAGCCCCAGATTTTATGTTGTCCTGGAGAGCTTGCAGAGCACTGGGGAAAGGCAGGCAGAGAATTCCTTGCTAGCACCTTCTCTGTGCCTGGGAAGCAGAAGTGTTCACTATGCTTCGCAGAATTGCTTTTGTGCAGAAAACAGTAACACTTGTTCAGAACGAAAGAAAGCACAGAGCCCCAGATTCTATGTTGTCCTGGAGAGCTTGCAGAGCACTGGGGAAAGGCAGGCAGAGAATTCCCTGCTAGCACCTTCTCTGTGCCTGTTCACATTGCTTCGCAGAATCGCTTTTGTGCAGAAAACAGTAACACTTGTTCAGAACGAAAGAAAGCACAGAGCCCCAGATTCTATGTTGTCCTGGAGAGCTTGCAGAGCACTGGGGAAAGGCAGGCAGAGAATTCCCTGCTAGCACCTTCTCTGTGCCTGGGAAGCAGAAGTGTTCACATTGCTTCGCAAGAATCGCTTTTGTGCAGAAAACACTAACACTTGTTCAGAAGGAAAGAAAGCACAGAGCCCCAGATTTTATGTTGTCCTGGAGAGCTTGCAGAGCACTGGGGAAAGGCAGGCAGAGAATTCCCTGCTAGCACCTTCTCTGTGCCTGTTCACATTGCTTCGCAGAATCGCTTTTGTGCAGAAAACAGTAACACTTGTTCAGAAGGAAAGAAAGCACAGAGCCCCAGATTTGCTGTTGTCCTGGAGAGCTTGCAGAGCACTGGGGAAAGGCAGGCAGAGAATTCCCTGCTAGCACCTTCTCTGTGCCTGGGAAGCAGAAGTGTTCACATTGCTTCGCAAGAATCGCTTTTGTGCAGAAAACACTAACACTTGTTCAGAAGGAAAGAAAGCACAGAGCCCCAGATTCTATGTTGTCCTGGAGAGCTTGCAGAGCACTGGGGAAAGGCAGGCAGAGAATTCCCTGCTAGCACCTTCTCTGTGCCTGGGAAGCAGAAGTGTTCACATTGCTTCGCAGAAACGCTTTTGTGCAGAAAACAGTAACACTTGTTCAGAAGGAAAGAAAGCACAGAGCCCCAGATTCTATGTTGTCCTGGAGAGCTTGCAGAGCACTGGGGAAAGGCAGGCAGAGAATTCCCTGCTAGCACCTTCTCTGTGCCTGGGAAGCAGAAGTGTTCACATTGCTTCGCAAGAATCGCTTTTGTGCAGAAAACACTAACACTTGTTCAGAAGGAAAGAAAGCACAGAGCCCCAGATTTTATGTTGTCCTGCAGAGCTTGCAGAGCACTGGGGAAAGGCAGGCAGAGAATTCCCTGCTAGCACCTTCTCTGTGCCTGGGAAGCAGAAGTGTTCACATTGCTTCGCAAGAATCGCTTTTGTGCAGAAAACACTAACACTTGTTCAGAAGGAATGAAAGCACAGACCCCCAGATTTTATGTTGTCCTGGAGAGCTTGCAGAGCACTGGGGAAAGGCAGGCAGAGAATTCCCTGCTAGCACCTTCTCTGTGCCTGTTCACATTGCTTCGCAGAATCGCTTTTGTGCAGAAAACAGTAACACTTGTTCAGAACGAAAGAAAGCACAGAGCCCCAGATTCTATGTTGTCCTGGAGAGCTTGCAGAGCACTGGGGAAAGGCAGGCAGAGAATTCCCTGCTAGCACCTTCTCTGTGCCTGGGAAGCAGAAGTGTTCACATTGCTTCGCAAGAATCGCTTTTGTGCAGAAAACAGTAACACTTGTTCAGAACGAAAGAAAGCACAGAGCCCCAGAGTCTATGTTGTCCTGGAGAGCTTGCAGAGCACTGGGGAAAGGCAGGCAGAGAATTCCCTGCTAGCACCTTCTCTGTGCCTGTTCACATTGCTTCGCAGAATCGCTTTTGTGCAGAAAACAGTAACACTTGTTCAGAACGAAAGAAAGCACAGAGCCCCAGATTCTATGTTGTCCTGGAGAGCTTGCAGAGCACTGGGGAAAGGCAGGCAGAGAATTCCCTGCTAGCACCTTCTCTGTGCCTGGGAAGCAGAAGTGTTCACATTGCTTCGCAAGAATCGCTTTTGTGCAGAAAACACTAACACTTGTTCAGAAGGAAAGAAAGCACAGAGCCCCAGATTTTATGTTGTCCTGCAGAGCTTGCAGAGCACTGGGGAAAGGCAGGCAGAGAATTCCCTGCTAGCACCTTCTCTGTGCCTGGGAAGCAGAAGTGTTCACATTGCTTCGCAGAATCGCTTTTGTGCAGAAAACAGTAACACTTGTTCAGAACGAAAGAAAGCACAGAGCCCCAGATTTTATGTTGTCCTGGAGAGCTTGCAGAGAACTGGGGAAAGGCAGGCAGAGAATTCCTTGCTAGCACCTTCTCTGTGCCTGGGAAGCAGAAGTGTTCACATTGCTTTGCAGAATCGCTTTTGTGCAGAAAACACTAACACTTGTTCATAAGGAAAGAAAGCACAGAGCCCCAGATTTTATGTTGTCCTGGAGAGCTTGCAGAGCACTGGGGAAAGGCAGGCAGAGAATTCCCTGCTAGCACCTTCTCTGTGCCTGTTCACATTGCTTCGCAGAATCGCTTTTGTGCAGAAAACAGTAACACTTGTTCAGAAGGAAAGAAAGCACAGAGCCCCAGTTTCTATGTTGTCCTGGAGAGCTTGCAGAGCACTGGGGAAAGGCAGGCAGAGAATTCCCTGCTAGCACCTTCTCTGTGCCTGGGAAGCAGAAGTGTTCACATTGCTTCGCAGAAACGCTTTTGTGCAGAAAACAGTAACACTTGTTCAGAAGGAAAGAAAGCACAGAGCCCCAGATTCTATGTTGTCCTGGAGAGCTTGCAGAGCACTGGGGAAAGGCAGGCAGAGAATTCCCTGCTAGCACCTTCTCTGTGCCTGGGAAGCAGAAGTGTTCACATTGCTTCGCAAGAATCGCTTTTGTGCAGAAAACACTAACACTTGTTCAGAAGGAAAGAAAGCACAGAGCCCCAGATTTTATGTTGTCCTGCAGAGCTTGCAGAGCACTGGGGAAAGGCAGGCAGAGAATTCCTTGCTAGCACCTTCTCTGTGCCTGGGAAGCAGAAGTGTTCACATTGCTTCGCAAGAATCGCTTTTGTGCAGAAAACACTAACACTTGTTCAGAAGGAATGAAAGCACAGACCCCCAGATTTTATGTTGTCCTGGAGAGCTTGCAGAGCACTGGGGAAAGGCAGGCAGAGAATTCCCTGCTAGCACCTTCTCTGTGCCTGTTCACATTGCTTCGCAGAATCGCTTTTGTGCAGAAAACAGTAACACTTGTTCAGAAGGAAAGAAAGCACAGAGCCCCAGATTCTATGTTGTCCTGGAGAGCTTGCAGAGCACTGGGGAAAGGCAGGCAGAGAATTCCTTGCAAGCACCTTCTCTGTGCCTGGGAAGCAGAAGTGTTCACTATGCTTCGCAGAATTGCTTTTGTGCAGAAAACAGTAACACTTGTTCAGAACGAAAGAAAGCACAGAGCCCCAGATTCTATGTTGTCCTGGAGAGCTTGCAGAGCACTGGGGAAAGGCAGGCAGAGAATTCCCTGATAGCACCTTCTCTGTGCCTGTTCACATTGCTTCGCAGAATCGCTTTTGTGCAGAAAACAGTAACACTTGTTCAGAACGAAAGAAAGCACAGAGCCCCAGATTCTATGTTGTCCTGGAGAGCTTGCAGAGCACTGGGGAAAGGCAGGCAGAGAATTCCCTGCTAGCACCTTCTCTGTGCCTGGGAAGCAGAAGTGTTCACATTGCTTCGCAAAAATCGCTTTTGTGCAGAAAACACTAACACTTGTTCAGAAGGAAAGAAAGCACAGAGCCCCAGATTTTATGTTGTCCTGCAGAGCTTGCAGAGCACTGGGGAAAGGCAGGCAGAGAATTCCTTGCTAGCACCTTCTCTGTGCCTGGGAAGCAGAAGTGTTCACATTGCTTCGCAAGAATCGCTTTTGTGCAGAAAACAGTAACACTTGTTCAGAAGGAAAGAAAGCACAGAGCCCCAGATTCTATGTTGTCCTGGAGAGCTTGCAGAGCACTGGGGAAAGGCAGGCAGAGAATTCCTTGCAAGCACCTTCTCTGTGCCTGGGAAGCAGAAGTGTTCACTATGCTTCGCAGAATTGCTTTTGTGCAGAAAACACTAACACTTGTTCAGAAGGAAAGAAAGCACAGAGCCCCAGATTTTATGTTGTCCTGGAGAGCTTGCAGAGCACTGGGGAAAGGCAGGCAGAGAATTCCTTGCTAGCACCTTCTCTGTGCCTGGGAAGCCGAAGTGTTCACATTGCTTCGCAAGAATCGCTTTTGTGCAGAAAACACTAACACTTGTTCAGAACGAAAGACAGCACAGAGCCCCAGATTCTATGTTGTCCTGGAGAGCTTGCAGAGCACTGGGGAAAGGCAGGCAGAGAATTCCCTGCTAGCACCTTCTCTGTGCCTGTTCACATTGCTTCGCAGAATCGCTTTTGTGCAGAAAACAGTAACACTTGTTCAGAAGGAAAGAAAGCACAGAGCCCCAGAATTTATGTTGTCCTGGAGAGCTTGCAGAGCACTGGGGAAAGGCAGGCAGAGAATTCCCTGCTAGCACCTTCTCTGTGCCTGGGAAGCAGAAGTGTTCACATTGCTTCGCAGAATCGCTTTTGTGCAGAAAACACTAACACTTGTTCAGAACGAAAGAAAGCACAGAGCCCCAGATTCTATGTTGTCCTGTAGAGCTTGCAGAGCACTGGGGAAAGGCAGGCAGAGAATTCCCTGCTAGCACCTTCTCTGTGCCTGGGAAGCAGAAGTGTTCACATTGCTTCGCAAGAATCGCTTTTGTGCAGAAAACACTAACACTTGTTCAGAAGGAAAGAAAGCACAGAGCCCCAGATTTTATGTTGTCCTGCAGAGCTTGCAGAGCACTGGGGAAAGGCAGGCAGAGAATTCCCTGCTAGCACCTTCTCTGTGCCTGGGAAGCAGAAGTGTTCACATTGCTTCGCAAGAATCGCTTTTGTGCAGAAAACAGTAACACTTGTTCAGAACGAAAGAAAGCACAGAGCCCCAGAGTCTATGTTGTCCTGGAGAGCTTGCAGAGCACTGGGGAAAGGCAGGCAGAGAATTCCTTGCAAGCACCTTCTCTGTGCCTGGGAAGCAGAAGTGTTCACATTGCTTCGCAAAAATCGCTTTTGTGCAGAAAACACTAACACTTGTTCAGAAGGAAAGAAAGCACAGAGCCCCAGATTTTATGTTGTCCTGGAGAGCTTGCAGAGCACTGGGGAAAGGCAGGCAGAGAATTCCTTGCTAGCACCTTCTCTGTGCCTGGGAAGCAGAAGTGTTCACATTGCTTCGCAAGAATCGCTTTTGTGCAGAAAACACTAACACTTGTTCAGAAGGAAAGAAAGCACAGAGCCCCAGATTCTATGTTGTCCTGGAGAGCTTGCAGAGCACTGGGGAAAGGCAGGCAGAGAATTCCCTGCTAGCACCTTCTCTGTGCCTGGGAAGCAGAAATGTTCACATTGCTTCGCAAGAATCGCTTTTGTGCAGAAAACAGTAACACTTGTTCAGAACGAAAGAAAGCACAGAGCCCCAGAGTCTATGTTGTCCTGGAGAGCTTGCAGAGCACTGGGGAAAGGCAGGCAGAGAATTCCCTGCTAGCACCTTCTCTGTGCCTGGGAAGCAGAAGTGTTCACATTGCTTCGCAACAATCGCTTTTGTGCAGAAAACACTAACACTTGTTCAGAAGGAAAGAAAGCACAGAGCCCCAGAGTCTATGTTGTCCTGGAGAGCTTGCAGAGCACTGGGGAAAGGCAGGCAGAGAATTCCCTGCTAGCACCTTCTCTGTACCTGGGAAGCAGAAGTGTTCACATTGCTTCGCAGAATCGCTTTTGTGCAGAAAACAGTAACACTTGTTCAGAACGAAAGAAAGCACAGAGCCCCAGATTTTATGTTGTCCTGGAGAGCTTGCAGAGCACTGGGGAAAGGCAGGCAGAGAATTCCTTGCTAGCACCTTCTCTGTGCCTGGGAAGCAGAAGTGTTCACATTGCTTTGCAGAATCGCTTTTGTGCAGAAAACAGTAACACTTGTTCATAAGGAAAGAAAGCACAGAGCCCCAGATTTTATGTTGTCCTGGAGAGATTGCAGAGCACTGGGGAAAGGCAGGCAGAGAATTCCCTGATAGCACCTTCTCTGTGCCTGTTCACATTGCTTCGCAGAATCGCTTTTGTGCAGAAAACAGTAACACTTGTTCAGAACGAAAGAAAGCACAGAGCCCCAGATTCTATGTTGTCCTGGAGAGCTTGCAGAGCACTGGGGAAAGGCAGGCAGAGAATTCCCTGCTAGCACCTTCTCTGTGCCTGGGAAGCAGAAGTGTTCACATTGCTTCGCAAGAATCGCTTTTGTGCAGAAAACAGTAACACTTGTTCAGAACGAAAGAAAGCACAGAGCCCCAGAGTCTATGTTGTCCTGGAGAGCTTGCAGAGCACTGGGGAAAGGCAGGCAGAGAATTCCCTGCTAGCACCTTCTCTGTGCCTGTTCACATTGCTTCGCAGAATCGCTTTTGTGCAGAAAACAGTAACACTTGTTCAGAACGAAAGAAAGCACAGAGCCCCAGATTCTATGTTGTCCTGGAGAGCTTGCAGAGCACTGGGGAAAGGCAGGCAGAGAATTCCCTGCTAGCACCTTCTCTGTGCCTGGGAAGCAGAAGTGTTCACATTGCTTCGCAAGAATCGCTTTTGTGCAGAAAACAGTAACACTTGTTCAGAAGGAAAGAAAGCACAGAGCCCCAGATTTTATGTTGTCCTGCAGAGCTTGCAGAGCACTGGGGAAAGGCAGGCAGAGAATTCCTTGCTAGCACCTTCTCTGTGCCTGGGAAGCAGAAGTGTTCACATTGCTTCGCAAAAATCGCTTTTGTGCAGAAAACACTAACACTTGTTCAGAAGGAAAGAAAGCACAGAGCCCCAGATTTTATGTTGTCCTGGAGAGCTTGCAGAGAACTGGGGAAAGGCAGGCAGAGAATTCCTTGCTAGCACCTTCTCTGTGCCTGGGAAGCAGAAGTGTTCACATTGCTTTGCAGAATCGCTTTTGTGCAGAAAACAGTAACACTTGTTCAGAAGGAAAGAAAGCACAGAGCCCCAGATTTTATGTTGTCCTGGAGAGCTTGCAGAGCACTGGGGAAAGGCAGGCAGAGAATTCCCTGCTAGCACCTTCTCTGTGCCTGTTCACATTGCTTCGCAGAATCGCTTTTGTGCAGAAAACATTAACACTTGTTCAGAAGGAAAGAAAGCACAGAGCCCCAGATTCTATGTTGTCCTGGAGAGCTTGCAGAGCACTGGGGAAAGGCAGGCAGAGAATTCCCTGCTAGCACCTTCTCTGTGCCTGGGAAGCAGAAGTGTTCACATTGCTTCGCAAGAATCGCTTTTGTGCAGAAAACAGTAACACTTGTTCAGAACGAAAGAAAGCACAGAGCCCCAGATTCTATGTTGTCCTGGAGAGCTTGCAGAGCACTGGGGAAAGGCAGGCAGAGAATTCCTTGCAAGCACCTTCTCTGTGCCTGGGAAGCAGAAGTGTTCACTATGCTTCGCAGAATTGCTTTTGTGCAGAAAACAGTAACACTTGTTCAGAACGAAAGAAAGCACAGAGCCCCAGATTCTATGTTGTCCTGGAGAGCTTGCAGAGCACTGGGGAAAGGCAGGCAGAGAATTCCCTGATAGCACCTTCTCTGTGCCTGTTCACATTGCTTCGCAGAATCGCTTTTGTGCAGAAAACAGTAACACTTGTTCAGAACGAAAGAAAGCACAGAGCCCCAGATTCTATGTTGTCCTGGAGAGCTTGCAGAGCACTGGGGAAAGGCAGGCAGAGAATTCCCTGCTAGCACCTTCTCTGTGCCTGGGAAGCAGAAGTGTTCACATTGCTTCGCAAGAATCGCTTTTGTGCAGAAAACACTAACACTTGTTCAGAAGGAAAGAAAGCACAGAGCCCCAGATTTTATGTTGTCCTGCAGAGCTTGCAGAGCACTGGGGAAAGGCAGGCAGAGAATTCCTTGCTAGCACCTTCTCTGTGCCTGGGAAGCAGAAGTGTTCACATTGCTTCGCAAGAATCGCTTTTGTGCAGAAAACAGTAACACTTGTTCAGAAGGAAAGAAAGCACAGAGCCCCAGATTTTATGTTGTCCTGGAGAGCTTGCAGAGCACTGGGGAAAGGCAGGCAGAGAATTCCTTGCAAGCACCTTCTCTGTGCCTGGGAAGCAGAAGTGTTCACTATGCTTTGCAGAATTGCTTTTGTGCAGAAAACACTAACACTTGTTCAGAAGGAAAGAAAGCACAGAGCCCCAGATTTTATGTTGTCCTGGAGAGCTTGCAGAGCACTGGGGAAAGGCAGGCAGAGAATTCCTTGCTAGCACCTTCTCTGTGCCTGGGAAGCCGAAGTGTTCACATTGCTTCGCAAGAATCGCTTTTGTGCAGAAAACACTAACACTTGTTCAGAACGAAAGACAGCACAGAGCCCCAGATTTTATGTTGTCCTGGAGAGCTTGCAGAGCACTGGGGAAAGGCAGGCAGAGAATTCCCTGCTAGCACCTTCTCTGTGCCTGTTCACATTGCTTCGCAGAATCGCTTTTGTGCAGAAAACAGTAACACTTGTTCAGAAGGAAAGAAAGCACAGAGCCCCAGAATTTATGTTGTCCTGGAGAGCTTGCAGAGCACTGGGGAAAGGCAGGCAGAGAATTCCCTGATAGCACCTTCTCTGTGCCTGTTCACATTGCTTCGCAGAATCGCTTTTGTGCAGAAAACAGTAACACTTGTTCAGAACGAAAGAAAGCACAGAGCCCCAGATTCTATGTTGTCCTGGAGAGCTTGCAGAGCACTGGGGAAAGGCAGGCAGAGAATTCCCTGCTAGCACCTTCTCTGTGCCTGGGAAGCAGAAGTGTTCACATTGCTTCGCAAGAATCGCTTTTGTGCAGAAAACAGTAACACTTGTTCAGAAGTAAAGAAAGCACAGAGCCCCAGATTTTATGTTGTCCTGGAGAGCTTGCAGAGCACTGGGGAAAGGCAGGCAGAGAATTCCCTGCTAGCACCTTCTCTGTGCCTGGGAAGCAGAAGTGTTCACATTGCTTCGCAGAAACGCTTTTGTGCAGAAAACAGTAACACTTGTTCAGAAGGAAAGAAAGCACAGAGCCCCAGATTCTATGTTGTCCTGGAGAGCTTGCAGAGCACTGGGGAAAGGCAGGCAGAGAATTCCCTGATAGCACCTTCTCTGTGCCTGTTCACATTGCTTCGCAGAATCGCTTTTGTGCAGAAAACAGTAACACTTGTTCAGAAGGAAAGAAAGCACAGAGCCCCAGATTCTATGTTGTCCTGGAGAGCTTGCAGAGCACTGGGGAAAGGCAGGCAGAGAATTCCCTGCTAGCACCTTCTCTGTGCCTGGGAAGCAGAAGTGTTCACATTGCTTCGCAAGAATCGCTTTTGTGCAGAAAACACTAACACTTGTTCAGAAGGAAAGAAAGCACAGAGCCCCAGATTTTATGTTGTCCTGCAGAGCTTGCAGAGCACTGGGGAAAGGCAGGCAGAGAATTCCTTGCTAGCACCTTCTCTGTGCCTGGGAAGCAGAAGTGTTCACATTGCTTCGCAAGAATCGCTTTTGTGCAGAAAACAGTAACACTTGTTCAGAAGGAAAGAAAGCACAGAGCCCCAGATTTTATGTTGTCCTGGAGAGCTTGCAGAGCACTGGGGAAAGGCAGGCAGAGAATTCCCTGCTAGCACCTTCTCTGTGCCTGGGAAGCAGAAGTGTTCACATTGCTTCGCAGAATCGCTTTTGTGCAGAAAACAGTAACACTTGTTCAGAAGGAAAGAAAGCACAGAGCCCCAGATTTTATGTTGTCCTGGAGAGCTTGCAGAGCACTGGGGAAAGGCAGGCAGAGAATTCCCTGCTAGCACCTTCTCTGTGCCTGTTCACATTGCTTCGCAGAATCGCTTTTGTGCAGAAAACAGTAACACTTGTTCAGAACGAAAGAAAGCACAGAGCCCCAGAATTTATGTTGTCCTGGAGAGCTTGCAGAGCACTGGGGAAAGGCAGGCAGAGAATTCCCTGATAGCACCTTCTCTGTGCCTGTTCACATTGCTTCGCAGAATCGCTTTTGTGCAGAAAACAGTAACACTTGTTCAGAACGAAAGAAAGCACAGAGCCCCAGATTCTATGTTGTCCTGGAGAGCTTGCAGAGCACTGGGGAAAGGCAGGCAGAGAATTCCCTGCTAGCACCTTCTCTGTGCCTGGGAAGCAGAAGTGTTCACATTGCTTCGCAAGAATCGCTTTTGTGCAGAAAACACTAACACTTGTTCAGAAGGAAAGAAAGCACAGAGCCCCAGATTTTATGTTGTCCTGGAGAGCTTGCAGAGCACTGGGGAAAGGCAGGCAGAGAATTCCCTGCTAGCACCTTCTCTGTGCCTGGGAAGCAGAAGTGTTCACATTGCTTCGCAGAAACGCTTTTGTGCAGAAAACAGTAACACTTGTTCAGAACGAAAGAAAGCACAGAGCCCCAGATTCTATGTTGTCCTGCAGAGCTTGCAGAGCACTGGGGAAAGGCAGGCAGAGAATTCCCTGCTAGCACCTTCTCTGTGCCTGGGAAGCAGAAGTGTTCACATTGCTTCGCAGAATCGCTTTTGTGCAGAAAACACTAACACTTGTTCAGAAGGAAAGAAAGCACAGAGCCCCAGATTCTATGTTGTCCTGGAGAGCTTGCAGAGCACTGGGGAAAGGCAGGCAGAGAATTCCCTGCTAGCACCTTCTCTGTGCCTGGGAAGCAGAAGTGTTCACATTGCTTCGCAAAAATCGCTTTTGTGCAGAAAACACTAACACTTGTTCAGAAGGAAAGAAAGCACAGAGCCCCAGATTTTATGTTGTCCTGGAGAGCTTGCAGAGCACTGGGGAAAGGCAGGCAGAGAATTCCTTGCTAGCACCTTCTCTGTGCCTGGGAAGCAGAAGTGTTCACATTGCTTCGCAAGAATCGCTTTTGTGCAGAAAACACTAACACTTGTTCAGAAGGAAAGAAAGCACAGAGCCCCAGATTTTATGTTGTCCTGCAGAGCTTGCAGAGCACTGGGGAAAGGCAGGCAGAGAATTCCTTGCTAGCACCTTCTCTGTGCCTGGGAAGCAGAAGTGTTCACATTGCTTCGCAGAATCGCTTTTGTGCAGAAAACAGTAACACTTGTTCAGAACGAAAGAAAGCACAGAGCCCCAGATTTTATGTTGTCCTGGAGAGCTTGCAGAGCACTGGGGAAAGGCAGGCAGAGAATTCCTTGCTAGCACCTTCTCTGTGCCTGGGAAGCAGAAGTGTTCACATTGCTTTGCAGAATCGCTTTTGTGCAGAAAACAGTAACACTTGTTCATAAGGAAAGAAAGCACAGAGCCCCAGATTTTATGTTGTCCTGGAGAGCTTGCAGAGCACTGGGGAAAGGCAGGCAGAGAATTCCCTGATAGCACCTTCTCTGTTCCTGTTCACATTGCTTCGCAGAATCGCTTTTGTGCAGAAAACACTAACACTTGTTCAGAACGAAAGAAAGCACAGAGCCCCAGATTCTATGTTGTCCTGGAGAGCTTGCAGAGCACTGGGGAAAGGCAGGCAGAGAATTCCCTGCTAGCACCTTCTCTGTGCCTGGGAAGCAGAAGTGTTCACATTGCTTCGCAAGAATCGCTTTTGTGCAGAAAACAGTAACACTTGTTCAGAACGAAAGAAAGCACAGAGCCCCAGATTCTATGTTGTCCTGGAGAGCTTGCAGAGCACTGGGGAAAGGCAGGCAGAGAATTCCTTGCAAGCACCTTCTCTGTGCCTGGGAAGCAGAAGTGTTCACTATGCTTCGCAGAATTGCTTTTGTGCAGAAAACAGTAAGACTTGTTCAGAACGAAAGAAAGCACAGAGCCCCAGATTCTATGTTGTCCTGGAGAGCTTGCAGAGCACTGGGGAAAGGCAGGCAGAGAATTCCCTGATAGCACCTTCTCTGTGCCTGTTCACATTGCTTCGCAGAATCGCTTTTGTGCAGAAAACAGTAACACTTGTTCAGAACGAAAGAAAGCACAGAGCCCCAGATTCTATGTTGTCCTGGAGAGCTTGCAGAGCACTGGGGAAAGGCAGGCAGAGAATTCCCTGCTAGCACCTTCTCTGTGCCTGGGAAGCAGAAGTGTTCACATTGCTTCGCAAGAATCGCTTTTGTGCAGAAAACAGTAACACTTGTTCAGAAGGAAAGAAAGCACAGAGCCCCAGATTTTATGTTGTCCTGCAGAGCTTGCAGAGCACTGGGGAAAGGCAGGCAGAGAATTCCTTGCTAGCACCTTCTCTGTGCCTGGGAAGCAGAAGTGTTCACATTGCTTCGCAAGAATCGCTTTTGTGCAGAAAACAGTAACACTTGTTCAGAAGGAAAGAAAGCACAGAGCCCCAGATTTTATGTTGTCCTGGAGAGCTTGCAGAGCACTGGGGAAAGGCAGGCAGAGAATTCCTTGCAAGCACCTTCTCTGTGCCTGGGAAGCAGAAGTGTTCACTATGCTTCGCAGAATTGCTTTTGTGCAGAAAACACTAACACTTGTTCAGAAGGAAAGAAAGCACAGAGCCCCAGATTTTATGTTGTCCTGGAGAGCTTGCAGAGCACTGGGGAAAGGCAGGCAGAGAATTCCTTGCTAGCACCTTCTCTGTGCCTGGGAAGCCGAAGTGTTCACATTGCTTCGCAAGAATCGCTTTTGTGCAGAAAACACTAACACTTGTTCAGAACGAAAGACAGCACAGAGCCCCAGATTTTATGTTGTCCTGGAGAGCTTGCAGAGCACTGGGGAAAGGCAGGCAGAGAATTCCCTGCTAGCACCTTCTCTGTGCCTGGGAAGCAGAAGTGTTCACATTGCTTTGCAGAAACGCTTTTGTGCAGAAAACAGTAACACTTGTTCAGAACGAAAGAAAGCACAGAGCCCCAGATTTTATGTTGTCCTGGAGAGCTTGCAGAGCACTGGGGAAAGGCAGGCAGAGAATTCCTTGCTAGCACCTTCTCTGTGCCTGGGAAGCAGAAGTGTTCACATTGCTTCGCAAGAATCGCTTTTGTGCAGAAAACACTAACACTTGTTCAGAACGAAAGACAGCACAGAGCCCCAGATTTTATGTTGTCCTGGAGAGCTTGCAGAGCACTGGGGAAAGGCAGGCAGAGAATTCCCTGCTAGCACCTTCTCTGTGCCTGGGAAGCAGAAGTGTTCACATTGCTTTGCAGAAACGCTTTTGTGCAGAAAACAGTAACACTTGTTCAGAAGGAAAGAAAGCACAGAGCCCCAGATTTTATGTTGTCCTGGAGAGCTTGCAGAGCACTGGGGAAAGGCAGGCAGAGAATTCCCTGCTAGCACCTTCTCTGTGCCTGGGAAGCAGAAGTGTTCACATTGCTTCGCAGAAACGCTTTTGTGCAGAAAACATTAACACTTGTTCAGAACGAAAGAAAGCACAGAGCCCCAGATTCTATGTTGTCCTGGAGAGCTTGCAGAGCACTGGGGAAAGGCAGGCAGAGAATTCCCTGCTAGCACCTTCTCTGTGCCTGGGAAGCAGAAGTGTTCACATTGCTTCGCAGAATCGCTTTTGTGCAGAAAACACTAACACTTGTTCAGAAGGAAAGAAAGCACAGAGCCCCAGATTCTATGTTGTCCTGGAGAGCTTGCAGAGCACTGGGGAAAGGCAGGCAGAGAATTCCCTGCTAGCACCTTCTCTGTGCCTGGGAAGCAGAAGTGTTCACATTGCTTCGCAAGAATCGCTTTTGTGCAGAAAACAGTAACACTTGTTCAGAAGGAAAGAAAGCACAGAGCCCCAGATTTTATGTTGTCCTGCAGAGCTTGCAGAGCACTGGGGAAAGGCAGGCAGAGAATTCCTTGCTAGCACCTTCTCTGTGCCTGGGAAGCAGAAGTGTTCACATTGCTTCGCAAGAATCGCTTTTGTGCAGAAAACAGTAACACTTGTTCAGAAGGAAAGAAAGCACAGAGCCCCAGATTTTATGTTGTCCTGGAGAGCTTGCAGAGCACTGGGGAAAGGCAGGCAGAGAATTCCCTGCTAGCACCTTCTCTGTGCCTGGGAAGCAGAAGTGTTCACATTGCTTCGCAGAATCGCTTTTGTGCAGAAAACAGTAACACTTGTTCAGAAGGAAAGAAAGCACAGAGCCCCAGATTTTATGTTGTCCTGGAGAGCTTGCAGAGCACTGGGGAAAGGCAGGCAGAGAATTCCCTGATAGCACCTTCTCTGTGCCTGTTCACATTGCTTCGCAGAATCGCTTTTGTGCAGAAAACAGTAACACTTGTTCAGAACGAAAGAAAGCACAGAGCCCCAGATTCTATGTTGTCCTGGAGAGCTTGCAGAGCACTGGGGAAAGGCAGGCAGAGAATTCCCTGCTAGCACCTTCTCTGTGCCTGGGAAGCAGAAGTGTTCACATTGCTTCGCAAGAATCGCTTTTGTGCAGAAAACAGTAACACTTGTTCAGAAGTAAAGAAAGCACAGAGCCCCAGATTTTATGTTGTCCTGGAGAGCTTGCAGAGCACTGGGGAAAGGCAGGCAGAGAATTCCCTGCTAGCACCTTCTCTGTGCCTGTTCACATTGCTTCGCAGAATCGCTTTTGTGCAGAAAACAGTAACACTTGTTCAGAAGGAAAGAAAGCACAGAGCCCCAGAATTTATGTTGTCCTGGAGAGCTTGCAGAGCACTGGGGAAAGGCAGGCAGAGAATTCCCTGATAGCACCTTCTCTGTGCCTGTTCACATTGCTTCGCAGAATCGCTTTTGTGCAGAAAACAGTAACACTTGTTCAGAACGAAAGAAAGCACAGAGCCCCAGATTCTATGTTGTCCTGGAGAGCTTGCAGAGCACTGGGGAAAGGCAGGCAGAGAATTCCCTGCTAGCACCTTCTCTGTGCCTGGGAAGCAGAAGTGTTCACATTGCTTCGCAAGAATCGCTTTTGTGCAGAAAACAGTAACACTTGTTCAGAAGTAAAGAAAGCACAGAGCCCCAGATTTTATGTTGTCCTGGAGAGCTTGCAGAGCACTGGGGAAAGGCAGGCAGAGAATTCCCTGCTAGCACCTTCTCTGTGCCTGGGAAGCAGAAGTGTTCACATTGCTTCGCAGAAACGCTTTTGTGCAGAAAACAGTAACACTTGTTCAGAAGGAAAGAAAGCACAGAGCCCCAGATTCTATGTTGTCCTGGAGAGCTTGCAGAGCACTGGGGAAAGGCAGGCAGAGAATTCCCTGATAGCACCTTCTCTGTGCCTGTTCACATTGCTTCGCAGAATCGCTTTTGTGCAGAAAACAGTAACACTTGTTCAGAAGGAAAGAAAGCACAGAGCCCCAGATTCTATGTTGTCCTGGAGAGCTTGCAGAGCACTGGGGAAAGGCAGGCAGAGAATTCCCTGCTAGCACCTTCTCTGTGCCTGGGAAGCAGAAGTGTTCACATTGCTTCGCAAGAATCGCTTTTGTGCAGAAAACACTAACACTTGTTCAGAAGGAAAGAAAGCACAGAGCCCCAGATTTTATGTTGTCCTGCAGAGCTTGCAGAGCACTGGGGAAAGGCAGGCAGAGAATTCCTTGCTAGCACCTTCTCTGTGCCTGGGAAGCAGAAGTGTTCACATTGCTTCGCAAGAATCGCTTTTGTGCAGAAAACAGTAACACTTGTTCAGAAGGAAAGAAAGCACAGAGCCCCAGATTTTATGTTGTCCTGGAGAGCTTGCAGAGCACTGGGGAAAGGCAGGCAGAGAATTCCCTGCTAGCACCTTCTCTGTGCCTGGGAAGCAGAAGTGTTCACATTGCTTCGCAGAATCGCTTTTGTGCAGAAAACAGTAACACTTGTTCAGAAGGAAAGAAAGCACAGAGCCCCAGATTTTATGTTGTCCTGGAGAGCTTGCAGAGCACTGGGGAAAGGCAGGCAGAGAATTCCCTGCTAGCACCTTCTCTGTGCCTGTTCACATTGCTTCGCAGAATCGCTTTTGTGCAGAAAACAGTAACACTTGTTCAGAACGAAAGAAAGCACAGAGCCCCAGAATTTATGTTGTCCTGGAGAGCTTGCAGAGCACTGGGGAAAGGCAGGCAGAGAATTCCCTGATAGCACCTTCTCTGTGCCTGTTCACATTGCTTCGCAGAATCGCTTTTGTGCAGAAAACAGTAACACTTGTTCAGAACGAAAGAAAGCACAGAGCCCCAGATTCTATGTTGTCCTGGAGAGCTTGCAGAGCACTGGGGAAAGGCAGGCAGAGAATTCCCTGCTAGCACCTTCTCTGTGCCTGGGAAGCAGAAGTGTTCACATTGCTTCGCAAGAATCGCTTTTGTGCAGAAAACACTAACACTTGTTCAGAAGGAAAGAAAGCACAGAGCCCCAGATTTTATGTTGTCCTGGAGAGCTTGCAGAGCACTGGGGAAAGGCAGGCAGAGAATTCCCTGCTAGCACCTTCTCTGTGCCTGGGAAGCAGAAGTGTTCACATTGCTTCGCAGAAACGCTTTTGTGCAGAAAACAGTAACACTTGTTCAGAACGAAAGAAAGCACAGAGCCCCAGATTCTATGTTGTCCTGCAGAGCTTGCAGAGCACTGGGGAAAGGCAGGCAGAGAATTCCCTGCTAGCACCTTCTCTGTGCCTGGGAAGCAGAAGTGTTCACATTGCTTCGCAGAATCGCTTTTGTGCAGAAAACACTAACACTTGTTCAGAAGGAAAGAAAGCACAGAGCCCCAGATTCTATGTTGTCCTGGAGAGCTTGCAGAGCACTGGGGAAAGGCAGGCAGAGAATTCCCTGCTAGCACCTTCTCTGTGCCTGGGAAGCAGAAGTGTTCACATTGCTTCGCAAAAATCGCTTTTGTGCAGAAAACACTAACACTTGTTCAGAAGGAAAGAAAGCACAGAGCCCCAGATTTTATGTTGTCCTGGAGAGCTTGCAGAGCACTGGGGAAAGGCAGGCAGAGAATTCCTTGCTAGCACCTTCTCTGTGCCTGGGAAGCAGAAGTGTTCACATTGCTTCGCAAGAATCGCTTTTGTGCAGAAAACACTAACACTTGTTCAGAAGGAAAGAAAGCACAGAGCCCCAGATTTTATGTTGTCCTGCAGAGCTTGCAGAGCACTGGGGAAAGGCAGGCAGAGAATTCCTTGCTAGCACCTTCTCTGTGCCTGGGAAGCAGAAGTGTTCACATTGCTTCGCAGAATCGCTTTTGTGCAGAAAACAGTAACACTTGTTCAGAACGAAAGAAAGCACAGAGCCCCAGATTTTATGTTGTCCTGGAGAGCTTGCAGAGCACTGGGGAAAGGCAGGCAGAGAATTCCTTGCTAGCACCTTCTCTGTGCCTGGGAAGCAGAAGTGTTCACATTGCTTTGCAGAATCGCTTTTGTGCAGAAAACAGTAACACTTGTTCATAAGGAAAGAAAGCACAGAGCCCCAGATTTTATGTTGTCCTGGAGAGCTTGCAGAGCACTGGGGAAAGGCAGGCAGAGAATTCCCTGATAGCACCTTCTCTGTTCCTGTTCACATTGCTTCGCAGAATCGCTTTTGTGCAGAAAACACTAACACTTGTTCAGAACGAAAGAAAGCACAGAGCCCCAGATTCTATGTTGTCCTGGAGAGCTTGCAGAGCACTGGGGAAAGGCAGGCAGAGAATTCCCTGCTAGCACCTTCTCTGTGCCTGGGAAGCAGAAGTGTTCACATTGCTTCGCAAGAATCGCTTTTGTGCAGAAAACAGTAACACTTGTTCAGAACGAAAGAAAGCACAGAGCCCCAGATTCTATGTTGTCCTGGAGAGCTTGCAGAGCACTGGGGAAAGGCAGGCAGAGAATTCCTTGCAAGCACCTTCTCTGTGCCTGGGAAGCAGAAGTGTTCACTATGCTTCGCAGAATTGCTTTTGTGCAGAAAACAGTAAGACTTGTTCAGAACGAAAGAAAGCACAGAGCCCCAGATTCTATGTTGTCCTGGAGAGCTTGCAGAGCACTGGGGAAAGGCAGGCAGAGAATTCCCTGATAGCACCTTCTCTGTGCCTGTTCACATTGCTTCGCAGAATCGCTTTTGTGCAGAAAACAGTAACACTTGTTCAGAACGAAAGAAAGCACAGAGCCCCAGATTCTATGTTGTCCTGGAGAGCTTGCAGAGCACTGGGGAAAGGCAGGCAGAGAATTCCCTGCTAGCACCTTCTCTGTGCCTGGGAAGCAGAAGTGTTCACATTGCTTCGCAAGAATCGCTTTTGTGCAGAAAACAGTAACACTTGTTCAGAAGGAAAGAAAGCACAGAGCCCCAGATTTTATGTTGTCCTGCAGAGCTTGCAGAGCACTGGGGAAAGGCAGGCAGAGAATTCCTTGCTAGCACCTTCTCTGTGCCTGGGAAGCAGAAGTGTTCACATTGCTTCGCAAGAATCGCTTTTGTGCAGAAAACAGTAACACTTGTTCAGAAGGAAAGAAAGCACAGAGCCCCAGATTTTATGTTGTCCTGGAGAGCTTGCAGAGCACTGGGGAAAGGCAGGCAGAGAATTCCTTGCAAGCACCTTCTCTGTGCCTGGGAAGCAGAAGTGTTCACTATGCTTCGCAGAATTGCTTTTGTGCAGAAAACACTAACACTTGTTCAGAAGGAAAGAAAGCACAGAGCCCCAGATTTTATGTTGTCCTGGAGAGCTTGCAGAGCACTGGGGAAAGGCAGGCAGAGAATTCCTTGCTAGCACCTTCTCTGTGCCTGGGAAGCCGAAGTGTTCACATTGCTTCGCAAGAATCGCTTTTGTGCAGAAAACACTAACACTTGTTCAGAACGAAAGACAGCACAGAGCCCCAGATTTTATGTTGTCCTGGAGAGCTTGCAGAGCACTGGGGAAAGGCAGGCAGAGAATTCCCTGCTAGCACCTTCTCTGTGCCTGGGAAGCAGAAGTGTTCACATTGCTTTGCAGAAACGCTTTTGTGCAGAAAACAGTAACACTTGTTCAGAACGAAAGAAAGCACAGAGCCCCAGATTTTATGTTGTCCTGGAGAGCTTGCAGAGCACTGGGGAAAGGCAGGCAGAGAATTCCTTGCTAGCACCTTCTCTGTGCCTGGGAAGCAGAAGTGTTCACATTGCTTCGCAAGAATCGCTTTTGTGCAGAAAACACTAACACTTGTTCAGAACGAAAGACAGCACAGAGCCCCAGATTTTATGTTGTCCTGGAGAGCTTGCAGAGCACTGGGGAAAGGCAGGCAGAGAATTCCCTGCTAGCACCTTCTCTGTGCCTGGGAAGCAGAAGTGTTCACATTGCTTTGCAGAAACGCTTTTGTGCAGAAAACAGTAACACTTGTTCAGAAGGAAAGAAAGCACAGAGCCCCAGATTTTATGTTGTCCTGGAGAGCTTGCAGAGCACTGGGGAAAGGCAGGCAGAGAATTCCCTGCTAGCACCTTCTCTGTGCCTGGGAAGCAGAAGTGTTCACATTGCTTCGCAGAAACGCTTTTGTGCAGAAAACATTAACACTTGTTCAGAACGAAAGAAAGCACAGAGCCCCAGATTCTATGTTGTCCTGGAGAGCTTGCAGAGCACTGGGGAAAGGCAGGCAGAGAATTCCCTGCTAGCACCTTCTCTGTGCCTGGGAAGCAGAAGTGTTCACATTGCTTCGCAGAATCGCTTTTGTGCAGAAAACACTAACACTTGTTCAGAAGGAAAGAAAGCACAGAGCCCCAGATTCTATGTTGTCCTGGAGAGCTTGCAGAGCACTGGGGAAAGGCAGGCAGAGAATTCCCTGCTAGCACCTTCTCTGTGCCTGGGAAGCAGAAGTGTTCACATTGCTTCGCAAGAATCGCTTTTGTGCAGAAAACAGTAACACTTGTTCAGAAGGAAAGAAAGCACAGAGCCCCAGATTTTATGTTGTCCTGCAGAGCTTGCAGAGCACTGGGGAAAGGCAGGCAGAGAATTCCTTGCTAGCACCTTCTCTGTGCCTGGGAAGCAGAAGTGTTCACATTGCTTCGCAAGAATCGCTTTTGTGCAGAAAACAGTAACACTTGTTCAGAAGGAAAGAAAGCACAGAGCCCCAGATTTTATGTTGTCCTGGAGAGCTTGCAGAGCACTGGGGAAAGGCAGGCAGAGAATTCCCTGCTAGCACCTTCTCTGTGCCTGGGAAGCAGAAGTGTTCACATTGCTTCGCAGAATCGCTTTTGTGCAGAAAACAGTAACACTTGTTCAGAAGGAAAGAAAGCACAGAGCCCCAGATTTTATGTTGTCCTGGAGAGCTTGCAGAGCACTGGGGAAAGGCAGGCAGAGAATTCCCTGATAGCACCTTCTCTGTGCCTGTTCACATTGCTTCGCAGAATCGCTTTTGTGCAGAAAACAGTAACACTTGTTCAGAACGAAAGAAAGCACAGAGCCCCAGATTCTATGTTGTCCTGGAGAGCTTGCAGAGCACTGGGGAAAGGCAGGCAGAGAATTCCCTGCTAGCACCTTCTCTGTGCCTGGGAAGCAGAAGTGTTCACATTGCTTCGCAAGAATCGCTTTTGTGCAGAAAACACTAACACTTGTTCAGAAGGAAAGAAAGCACAGAGCCCCAGATTTTATGTTGTCCTGGAGAGCTTGCAGAGCACTGGGGAAAGGCAGGCAGAGAATTCCCTGCTAGCACCTTCTCTGTGCCTGGGAAGCAGAAGTGTTCACATTGCTTCGCAGAAACGCTTTTGTGCAGAAAACAGTAACACTTGTTCAGAACGAAAGAAAGCACAGAGCCCCAGATTCTATGTTGTCCTGGAGAGCTTGCAGAGCACTGGGGAAAGGCAGGCAGAGAATTCCCTGCTAGCACCTTCTCTGTGCCTGGGAAGCAGAAGTGTTCACATTGCTTCGCAGAATCGCTTTTGTGCAGAAAACACTAACACTTGTTCAGAAGGAAAGAAAGCACAGAGCCCCAGATTCTATGTTGTCCTGGAGAGCTTGCAGAGCACTGGGGAAAGGCAGGCAGAGAATTCCCTGCTAGCACCTTCTCTGTGCCTGGGAAGCAGAAGTGTTCACATTGCTTCGCAAGAATCGCTTTTGTGCAGAAAACAGTAACACTTGTTCAGAACGAAAGAAAGCACAGAGCCCCAGAGTCTATGTTGTCCTGGAGAGCTTGCAGAGCACTGGGGAAAGGCAGGCAGAGAATTCCTTGCAAGCACCTTCTCTGTGCCTGGGAAGCAGAAGTGTTCACATTGCTTCGCAAAAATCGCTTTTGTGCAGAAAACACTAACACTTGTTCAGAAGGAAAGAAAGCACAGAGCCCCAGATTTTATGTTGTCCTGGAGAGCTTGCAGAGCACTGGGGAAAGGCAGGCAGAGAATTCCTTGCTAGCACCTTCTCTGTGCCTGGGAAGCAGAAGTGTTCACATTGCTTCGCAAGAATCGCTTTTGTGCAGAAAACACTAACACTTGTTCAGAAGGAAAGAAAGCACAGAGCCCCAGATTTTATGTTGTCCTGCAGAGCTTGCAGAGCACTGGGGAAAGGCAGGCAGAGAATTCCTTGCTAGCACCTTCTCTGTGCCTGGGAAGCAGAAGTGTTCACATTGCTTCGCAGAATCGCTTTTGTGCAGAAAACAGTAACACTTGTTCAGAACGAAAGAAAGCACAGAGCCCCAGATTTTATGTTGTCCTGGAGAGCTTGCAGAGCACTGGGGAAAGGCAGGCAGAGAATTCCTTGCTAGCACCTTCTCTGTGCCTGGGAAGCAGAAGTGTTCACATTGCTTTGCAGAATCGCTTTTGTGCAGAAAACAGTAACACTTGTTCATAAGGAAAGAAAGCACAGAGCCCCAGATTTTATGTTGTCCTGGAGAGCTTGCAGAGCACTGGGGAAAGGCAGGCAGAGAATTCCCTGATAGCACCTTCTCTGTTCCTGTTCACATTGCTTCGCAGAATCGCTTTTGTGCAGAAAACACTAACACTTGTTCAGAACGAAAGAAAGCACAGAGCCCCAGATTCTATGTTGTCCTGGAGAGCTTGCAGAGCACTGGGGAAAGGCAGGCAGAGAATTCCCTGCTAGCACCTTCTCTGTGCCTGGGAAGCAGAAGTGTTCACATTGCTTCGCAAGAATCGCTTTTGTGCAGAAAACAGTAACACTTGTTCAGAACGAAAGAAAGCACAGAGCCCCAGATTCTATGTTGTCCTGGAGAGCTTGCAGAGCACTGGGGAAAGGCAGGCAGAGAATTCCTTGCAAGCACCTTCTCTGTGCCTGGGAAGCAGAAGTGTTCACTATGCTTCGCAGAATTGCTTTTGTGCAGAAAACAGTAAGACTTGTTCAGAACGAAAGAAAGCACAGAGCCCCAGATTCTATGTTGTCCTGGAGAGCTTGCAGAGCACTGGGGAAAGGCAGGCAGAGAATTCCCTGATAGCACCTTCTCTGTGCCTGTTCACATTGCTTCGCAGAATCGCTTTTGTGCAGAAAACAGTAACACTTGTTCAGAACGAAAGAAAGCACAGAGCCCCAGATTCTATGTTGTCCTGGAGAGCTTGCAGAGCACTGGGGAAAGGCAGGCAGAGAATTCCCTGCTAGCACCTTCTCTGTGCCTGGGAAGCAGAAGTGTTCACATTGCTTCGCAAGAATCGCTTTTGTGCAGAAAACAGTAACACTTGTTCAGAAGGAAAGAAAGCACAGAGCCCCAGATTTTATGTTGTCCTGCAGAGCTTGCAGAGCACTGGGGAAAGGCAGGCAGAGAATTCCTTGCTAGCACCTTCTCTGTGCCTGGGAAGCAGAAGTGTTCACATTGCTTCGCAAGAATCGCTTTTGTGCAGAAAACAGTAACACTTGTTCAGAAGGAAAGAAAGCACAGAGCCCCAGATTTTATGTTGTCCTGGAGAGCTTGCAGAGCACTGGGGAAAGGCAGGCAGAGAATTCCCTGCTAGCACCTTCTCTGTGCCTGGGAAGCAGAAGTGTTCACTATGCTTCGCAGAATTGCTTTTGTGCAGAAAACACTAACACTTGTTCAGAAGGAAAGAAAGCACAGAGCCCCAGATTTTATGTTGTCCTGGAGAGCTTGCAGAGCACTGGGGAAAGGCAGGCAGAGAATTCCTTGCTAGCACCTTCTCTGTGCCTGGGAAGCCGAAGTGTTCACATTGCTTCGCAAGAATCGCTTTTGTGCAGAAAACACTAACACTTGTTCAGAACGAAAGACAGCACAGAGCCCCAGATTTTATGTTGTCCTGGAGAGCTTGCAGAGCACTGGGGAAAGGCAGGCAGAGAATTCCCTGCTAGCACCTTCTCTGTGCCTGGGAAGCAGAAGTGTTCACATTGCTTTGCAGAAACGCTTTTGTGCAGAAAACAGTAACACTTGTTCAGAACGAAAGAAAGCACAGAGCCCCAGATTTTATGTTGTCCTGGAGAGCTTGCAGAGCACTGGGGAAAGGCAGGCAGAGAATTCCTTGCTAGCACCTTCTCTGTGCCTGGGAAGCAGAAGTGTTCACATTGCTTCGCAAGAATCGCTTTTGTGCAGAAAACACTAACACTTGTTCAGAACGAAAGACAGCACAGAGCCCCAGATTTTATGTTGTCCTGGAGAGCTTGCAGAGCACTGGGGAAAGGCAGGCAGAGAATTCCCTGCTAGCACCTTCTCTGTGCCTGGGAAGCAGAAGTGTTCACATTGCTTTGCAGAAACGCTTTTGTGCAGAAAACAGTAACACTTGTTCAGAAGGAAAGAAAGCACAGAGCCCCAGATTTTATGTTGTCCTGGAGAGCTTGCAGAGCACTGGGGAAAGGCAGGCAGAGAATTCCCTGCTAGCACCTTCTCTGTGCCTGGGAAGCAGAAGTGTTCACATTGCTTCGCAGAAACGCTTTTGTGCAGAAAACATTAACACTTGTTCAGAACGAAAGAAAGCACAGAGCCCCAGATTCTATGTTGTCCTGGAGAGCTTGCAGAGCACTGGGGAAAGGCAGGCAGAGAATTCCCTGCTAGCACCTTCTCTGTGCCTGGGAAGCAGAAGTGTTCACATTGCTTCGCAGAATCGCTTTTGTGCAGAAAACACTAACACTTGTTCAGAAGGAAAGAAAGCACAGAGCCCCAGATTCTATGTTGTCCTGGAGAGCTTGCAGAGCACTGGGGAAAGGCAGGCAGAGAATTCCCTGCTAGCACCTTCTCTGTGCCTGGGAAGCAGAAGTGTTCACATTGCTTCGCAAGAATCGCTTTTGTGCAGAAAACAGTAACACTTGTTCAGAAGGAAAGAAAGCACAGAGCCCCAGAGTCTATGTTGTCCTGGAGAGCTTGCAGAGCACTGGGGAAAGGCAGGCAGAGAATTCCTTGCAAGCACCTTCTCTGTGCCTGGGAAGCAGAAGTGTTCACATTGCTTCGCAAAAATCGCTTTTGTGCAGAAAACACTAACACTTGTTCAGAAGGAAAGAAAGCACAGAGCCCCAGATTTTATGTTGTCCTGGAGAGCTTGCAGAGCACTGGGGAAAGGCAGGCAGAGAATTCCTTGCTAGCACCTTCTCTGTGCCTGGGAAGCAGACGTGTTCACATTGCTTCGCAGAATCGCTTTTGTGCAGAAAACAGTAACACTTGTTCAGAAGGAAAGAAAGCACAGAGCCCCAGATTTTATGTTGTCCTGCAGAGCTTGCAGAGCACTGGGGAAAGGCAGGCAGAGAATTCCTTGCTAGCACCTTCTCTGTGCCTGGGAAGCAGAAGTGTTCACATTGCTTCGCAGAATCGCTTTTGTGCAGAAAACAGTAACACTTGTTCAGAACGAAAGAAAGCACAGAGCCCCAGATTTTATGTTGTCCTGGAGAGCTTGCAGAGCACTGGGGAAAGGCAGGCAGAGAATTCCTTGCTAGCACCTTCTCTGTGCCTGGGAAGCAGAAGTGTTCACATTGCTTTGCAGAATCGCTTTTGTGCAGAAAACAGTAACACTTGTTCATAAGGAAAGAAAGCACAGAGCCCCAGATTTTATGTTGTCCTGGAGAGCTTGCAGAGCACTGGGGAAAGGCAGGCAGAGAATTCCCTGATAGCACCTTCTCTGTTCCTGTTCACATTGCTTCGCCGAATCGCTTTTGTGCAGAAAACAGTAACACTTGTTCAGAAGGAAAGAAAGCACAGAGCCCCAGATTCTATGTTGTCCTGGAGAGCTTGCAGAGCACTGGGGAAAGGCAGGCAGAGAATTCCCTGCTAGCACCTTCTCTGTGCCTGGGAAGCAGAAGTGTTCACATTGCTTCGCAAGAATCGCTTTTGTGCAGAAAACAGTAACACTTGTTCAGAACGAAAGAAAGCACAGAGCCCCAGATTTTATGTTGTCCTGGAGAGCTTGCAGAGCACTGGGGAAAGGCAGGCAGAGAATTCCCTGCTAGCACCTTCTCTGTGCCTGTTCACATTGCTTCGCAGAATCGCTTTTGTGCAGAAAACAGTAACACTTGTTCAGAAGGAAAGAAAGCACAGAGCCCCAGATTCTATGTTGTCCTGGAGAGCTTGCAGAGCACTGGGGAAAGGCAGGCAGAGAATTCCCTGCTAGCACCTTCTCTGTGCCTGGGAAGCAGAAGTGTTCACATTCCTTCGCAAGAATCGCTTTTGTGCAGAAAACACTAACACTTGTTCAGAAGGAAAGAAAGCACAGAGCCCCAGATTTTATGTTGTCCTGCAGAGCTTGCAGAGCACTGGGGAAAGGCAGGCAGAGAATTCCTTGCTAGCACCTTCTCTGTGCCTGGGAAGCAGAAGTGTTCACATTGCTTCGCAAGAATCGCTTTTGTGCAGAAAACAGTAACACTTGTTCAGAAGGAAAGAAAGCACAGAGCCCCAGATTTTATGTTGTCCTGGAGAGCTTGCAGAGCACTGGGGAAAGGCAGGCAGAGAATTCCTTGCAAGCACCTTCTCTGTGCCTGGGAAGCAGAAGTGTTCACTATGCTTCGCAGAATTGCTTTTGTGCAGAAAACACTAACACTTGTTCAGAAGGAAAGAAAGCACAGAGCCCCAGATTTTATGTTGTCCTGGAGAGCTTGCAGAGCACTGGGGAAAGGCAGGCAGAGAATTCCTTGCTAGCACCTTCTCTGTGCCTGGGAAGCCGAAGTGTTCACATTGCTTCGCAAGAATCGCTTTTGTGCAGAAAACACTAACACTTGTTCAGAACGAAAGACAGCACAGAGCCCCAGATTTTATGTTGTCCTGGAGAGCTTGCAGAGCACTGGGGAAAGGCAGGCAGAGAATTCCCTGCTAGCACCTTCTCTGTGCCTGGGAAGCAGAAGTGTTCACATTGCTTTGCAGAAACGCTTTTGTGCAGAAAACAGTAACACTTGTTCAGAACGAAAGAAAGCACAGAGCCCCAGATTCTATGTTGTCCTGGAGAGCTTGCAGAGCACTGGGGAAAGGCAGGCAGAGAATTCCCTGCTAGCACCTTCTCTGTGCCTGGGAAGCAGAAGTGTTCACATTGCTTCGCAGAATCGCTTTTGTGCAGAAAACACTAACACTTGTTCAGAAGGAAAGAAAGCACAGAGCCCCAGATTCTATGTTGTCCTGGAGAGCTTGCAGAGCACTGGGGAAAGGCAGGCAGAGAATTCCCTGCTAGCACCTTCTCTGTGCCTGGGAAGCAGAAGTGTTCACATTGCTTCGCAAGAATCGCTTTTGTGCAGAAAACAGTAACACTTGTTCAGAACGAAAGAAAGCACAGAGCCCCAGAGTCTATGTTGTCCTGGAGAGCTTGCAGAGCACTGGGGAAAGGCAGGCAGAGAATTCCCTGCTAGCACCTTCTCTGTACCTGGGAAGCAGAAGTGTTCACATTGCTTCGCAAGAATCGCTTTTGTGCAGAAAACAGTAACACTTGTTCAGAACGAAAGAAAGCACAGAGCCCCAGATTCTATGTTGTCCTGGAGAGCTTGCAGAGCACTGGGGAAAGGCAGGCAGAGAATTCCCTGCTAGCACCTTCTCTGTGCCTGGGAAGCAGAAGTGTTCACATTGCTTCGCAAGAATCGCTTTTGTGCAGAAAACACTAACACTTGTTCAGAAGTAAAGAAAGCACAGAGCCCCAGATTTTATGTTGTCCTGGAGAGCTTGCAGAGCACTGGGGAAAGGCAGGCAGAGAATTCCCTGCTAGCACCTTCTCTGTGCCTGGGAAGCAGAAGTGTTCACATTGCTTCGCAGAAACGCTTTTGTGCAGAAAACAGTAACACTTGTTCAGAACGAAAGAAAGCACAGAGCCCCAGATTCTATGTTGTCCTGGAGAGCTTGCAGAGCACTGGGGAAAGGCAGGCAGAGAATTCCCTGCTAGCACCTTCTCTGTGCCTGGGAAGCAGAAGTGTTCACATTGCTTCGCAGAATCGCTTTTGTGCAGAAAACAGTAACACTTGTTCAGAACGAAAGAAAGCACAGAGCCCCAGAGTCTATGTTGTCCTGGAGAGCTTGCAGAGCACTGGGGAAAGGCAGGCAGAGAATTCCTTGCTAGCACCTTCTCTGTGCCTGGGAAGCAGAAGTGTTCACATTGCTTCGCAAAAATCGCTTTTGTGCAGAAAACACTAACACTTGTTCAGAAGGAAAGAAAGCACAGAGCCCCAGATTTTATGTTGTCCTGGAGAGCTTGCAGAGCACTGGGGAAAGGCAGGCAGAGAATTCCTTGCTAGCACCTTCTCTGTGCCTGGGAAGCAGAAGTGTTCACATTGCTTCGCAAGAATCGCTTTTGTGCAGAAAACACTAACACTTGTTCAGAAGGAAAGAAAGCACAGAGCCCCAGATTTTATGTTGTCCTGCAGAGCTTGCAGAGCACTGGGGAAAGGCAGGCAGAGAATTCCTTGCTAGCACCTTCTCTGTGCCTGGGAAGCAGAAGTGTTCACATTGCTTCGCAGAATCGCTTTTGTGCAGAAAACAGTAACACTTGTTCAGAACGAAAGAAAGCACAGAGCCCCAGATTTTATGTTGTCCTGGAGAGCTTGCAGAGCACTGGGGAAAGGCAGGCAGAGAATTCCTTGCTAGCACCTTCTCTGTGCCTGGGAAGCAGAAGTGTTCACATTGCTTTGCAGAATCGCTTTTGTGCAGAAAACAGTAACACTTGTTCATAAGGAAAGAAAGCACAGAGCCCCAGATTTGCTGTTGTCCTGGAGAGCTTGCAGAGCACTGGGGAAAGGCAGGCAGAGAATTCCCTGATAGCACCTTCTCTGTTCCTGTTCACATTGCTTCGCAGAATCGCTTTTGTGCAGAAAACACTAACACTTGTTCAGAACGAAAGAAAGCACAGAGCCCCAGATTCTATGTTGTCCTGGAGAGCTTGCAGAGCACTGGGGAAAGGCAGGCAGAGAATTCCCTGCTAGCACCTTCTCTGTGCCTGGGAAGCAGAAGTGTTCACATTGCTTCGCAAGAATCGCTTTTGTGCAGAAAACAGTAACACTTGTTCAGAACGAAAGAAAGCACAGAGCCCCAGATTTTATGTTGTCCTGGAGAGCTTGCAGAGCACTGGGGAAAGGCAGGCAGAGAATTCCCTGCTAGCACCTTCTCTGTGCCTGTTCACATTGCTTCGCAGAATCGCTTTTGTGCAGAAAACAGTAACACTTGTTCAGAAGGAAAGAAAGCACAGAGCCCCAGATTCTATGTTGTCCTGGAGAGCTTGCAGAGCACTGGGGAAAGGCAGGCAGAGAATTCCCTGCTAGCACCTTCTCTGTGCCTGGGAAGCAGAAGTGTTCACATTGCTTCGCAAGAATCGCTTTTGTGCAGAAAACAGTAACACTTGTTCAGAAGGAAAGAAAGCACAGAGCCCCAGATTCTATGTTGTCCTGGAGAGCTTGCAGAGCACTGGGGAAAGGCAGGCAGAGAATTCCTTGCAAGCACCTTCTCTGTGCCTGGGAAGCAGAAGTGTTCACTATGCTTCGCAGAATTGCTTTTGTGCAGAAAACAGTAACACTTGTTCAGAACGAAAGAAAGCACAGAGCCCCAGATTTTATGTTGTCCTGGAGAGCTTGCAGAGCACTGGGGAAAGGCAGGCAGAGAATTCCCTGCTAGCACCTTCTCTGTGCCTGTTCACATTGCTTCGCAGAATCGCTTTTGTGCAGAAAACAGTAACACTTGTTCAGAACGAAAGAAAGCACAGAGCCCCAGATTCTATGTTGTCCTGGAGAGCTTGCAGAGCACTGGGGAAAGGCAGGCAGAGAATTCCCTGCTAGCACCTTCTCTGTGCCTGGGAAGCAGAAGTGTTCACATTGCTTCGCAAGAATCGCTTTTGTGCAGAAAACACTAACACTTGTTCAGAAGGAAAGAAAGCACAGAGCCCCAGATTTTATGTTGTCCTGGAGAGCTTGCAGAGCACTGGGGAAAGGCAGGCAGAGAATTCCTTGCTAGCACCTTCTCTGTGCCTGGGAAGCAGAAGTGTTCACATTGCTTCGCAAGAATCGCTTTTGTGCAGAAAACAGTAACACTTGTTCAGAAGGAAAGAAAGCACAGAGCCCCAGATTTTATGTTGTCCTGGAGAGCTTGCAGAGCACTGGGGAAAGGCAGGCAGAGAATTCCTTGCAAGCACCTTCTCTGTGCCTGGGAAGCAGAAGTGTTCACTATGCTTCGCAGAATCGCTTTTGTGCAGAAAACAGTAACACTTGTTCAGAACGAAAGAAAGCACAGAGCCCCAGATTTTATGTTGTCCTGGAGAGCTTGCAGAGCACTGGGGAAAGGCAGGCAGAGAATTCCTTGCTAGCACCTTCTCTGTGCCTGGGAAGCCGAAGTGTTCACATTGCTTCGCAAGAATCGCTTTTGTGCAGAAAACACTAACACTTGTTCAGAACGAAAGACAGCACAGAGCCCCAGATTTTATGTTGTCCTGGAGAGCTTGCAGAGCACTGGGGAAAGGCAGGCAGAGAATTCCCTGATAGCACCTTCTCTGTGCCTGGGAAGCAGAAGTGTTCACATTGCTTTGCAGAAACGCTTTTGTGCAGAAAACAGTAACACTTGTTCAGAAGGAAAGAAAGCACAGAGCCCCAGATTCTATGTTGTCCTGGAGAGCTTGCAGAGCACTGGGGAAAGGCAGGCAGAGAATTCCCTGCTAGCACCTTCTCTGTGCCTGGGAAGCAGAAGTGTTCACATTGCTTCGCAGAATCGCTTTTGTGCAGAAAACACTAACACTTGTTCAGAAGGAAAGAAAGCACAGAGCCCCAGATTCTATGTTGTCCTGGAGAGCTTGCAGAGCACTGGGGAAAGGCAGGCAGAGAATTCCCTGCTAGCACCTTCTCTGTGCCTGGGAAGCAGAAGTGTTCACATTGCTTCGCAAGAATCGCTTTTGTGCAGAAAACAGTAACACTTGTTCAGAACGAAAGAAAGCACAGAGCCCCAGAGTCTATGTTGTCCTGGAGAGCTTGCAGAGCACTGGGGAAAGGCAGGCAGAGAATTCCCTGCTAGCACCTTCTCTGTACCTGGGAAGCAGAAGTGTTCACATTGCTTCGCAAGAATCGCTTTTGTGCAGAAAACAGTAACACTTGTTCAGAAGGAAAGAAAGCACAGAGCCCCAGATTTTATGTTGTCCTGGAGAGCTTGCAGAGCACTGGGGAAAGGCAGGCAGAGAATTCCTTGCTAGCACCTTCTCTGTGCCTGGGAAGCAGAAGTGTTCACATTGCTTCGCAGAATTGCTTTTGTGCAGAAAACACTAACACTTGTTCAGAAGGAAAGAAAGCACAGAGCCCCAGATTCTATGTTGTCCTGGAGAGCTTGCAGAGCACTGGGGAAAGGCAGGCAGAGAATTCCTTGCTAGCACCTTCTCTGTGCCTGGGAAGCAGAAGTGTTCACATTGCTTCGCAAGAATCGCTTTTGTGCAGAAAACAGTAACAGTTGTTCAGAACGAAAGAAAGCACAGAGCCCCAGATTTTATGTTGTCCTGGAGAGCTTGCAGAGCACTGGGGAAAGGCAGGCAGAGAATTCCCTGCTAGCACCTTCTCTGTGCCTGGGAAGCAGAAGTGTTCACATTGCTTCGCAAGAATCGCTTTTGTGCAGAAAACAGTAACACTTGTTCAGAACGAAAGAAAGCACAGAGCCCCAGATTTTATGTTGTCCTGCAGAGCTTGCAGAGCACTGGGGAAAGGCAGGCAGAGAATTCCCTGCTAGCACCTTCTCTGTGCCTGGGAAGCAGAAGTGTTCACATTGCTTCGCAAGAATCGCTTTTGTGCAGAAAACACTAACACTTGTTCAGAACGAAAGAAAGCACAGAGCCCCAGATTTTATGTTGTCCTGGAGAGCTTGCAGAGAACTGGGGAAAGGCAGGCAGAGAATTCCCTGATAGCACCTTCTCTGTGCCTGGGAAGCAGAAGTGTTCACATTGCTTCGCAGAATCGCTTTTGTGCAGAAAACACTAACACTTGTTCAGAACGAAAGAAAGCACAGAGCCCCAGATTCTATGTTGTCCTGGAGAGCTTGCAGAGCACTGGGGAAAGGCAGGCAGAGAATTCCCTGCTAGCACCTTCTCTGTGCCTGTTCACATTGCTTCGCAGAATCGCTTTTGTGCAGAAAACAGTAACAGTTGTTCAGAACGAAAGAAAGCACAGAGCCCCAGATTCTATGTTGTCCTGGAGAGCTTGCAGAGCACTGGGGAAAGGCAGGCAGAGAATTCCCTGCTAGCACCTTCTCTGTGCCTGGGAAGCAGAAGTGTTCACATTGCTTCGCAAGAATCGCTTTTGTGCAGAAAACAGTAACACTTGTTCAGAACGAAAGAAAGCACAGAGCCCCAGATTCTATGTTGTCCTGGAGAGCTTGCAGAGCACTGGGGAAAGGCAGGCAGAGAATTCCCTGCTAGCACCTTCTCTGTGCCTGGGAAGCAGAAGTGTTCACATTGCTTCGCAAGAATCGCTTTTGTGCAGAAAACAGTAACACTTGTTCAGAAGGAAAGAAAGCACAGAGCCCCAGATTTTATGTTGTCCTGCAGAGCTTGCAGAGCACTGGGGAAAGGCAGGCAGAGAATTCCCTGCTAGCACCTTCTCTGTGCCTGGGAAGCAGAAGTGTTCACATTGCTTTGCAGAATCGCTTTTGTGCAGAAAACAGTAACACCTGTTCAGAACGAAAGAAAGCACAGAGCCCCAGATTCTATGTTGTCCTGGAGAGCTTGCAGAGCACTGGGGAAAGGCAGGCAGAGAATTCCCTGCTAGCACCTTCTCTGTGCCTGGGAAGCAGAAGTGTTCACATTGCTTCGCAAGAATCGCTTTTGTGCAGAAAACAGTAACACTTGTTCAGAACGAAAGAAAGCACAGAGCCCCAGATTTTATGTTGTCCTGGAGAGCTTGCAGAGCACTGGGGAAAGGCAGGCAGAGAATTCCTTGCTAGCACCTTCTCTGTGCCTGGGAAGCGGAAGTGTTCACATTGCTTCGCAGAATTGCTTTTGTGCAGAAAACACTAACACTTGTTCAGAAGGAAAGAAAGCACAGAGCCCCAGATTCTATGTTGTCCTGGAGAGCTTGCAGAGCACTGGGGAAAGGCAGGCAGAGAATTCCTTGCTAGCACCTTCTCTGTGCCTGGGAAGCAGAAGTGTTCACATTGCTTCGCAAGAATCGCTTTTGTGCAGAAAACAGTAACAGTTGTTCAGAACGAAAGAAAGCACAGAGCCCCAGATTTTATGTTGTCCTGGAGAGCTTGCAGAGCACTGGGGAAAGGCAGGCAGAGAATTCCCTGCTAGCACCTTCTCTGTGCCTGGGAAGCAGAAGTGTTCACATTGCTTCGCAAGAATCGCTTTTGTGCAGAAAACAGTAACACTTGTTCAGAACGAAAGAAAGCACAGAGCCCCAGATTCTATGTTGTCCTGGAGAGCTTGCAGAGCACTGGGGAAAGGCAGGCAGAGAATTCCCTGCTAGCACCTTCTCTGTGCCTGGGAAGCAGAAGTGTTCATATTGCTTCGCAAGAATCGCTTTTGTGCAGAAAACAGTAACACTTGTTCAGAAGGAAAGACAGCACAGAGCCCCAGATTTTATGTTGTCCTGGAGAGCTTGCAGAGCACTGGGGAAAGGCAGGCAGAGAATTCCCTGCTAGGACCTTCTCTGTGCCTGGGAAGCAGAAGTGTTCACATTGCTTCGCAAGAATCGCTTTTGTGCAGAAAACAGTAACACTTGTTCAGAAGTAAAGAAAGCACAGAGCCCCAGATTTTATGTTGTCCTGGAGAGCTTGCAGAGCACTGGGGAAAGGCAGGCAGAGAATTCCCTGCTAGCACCTTCTCTGTGCCTGGGAAGCAGAAGTGTTCACATTGCTTCGCAGAAACGCTTTTGTGCAGAAAACAGTAACACTTGTTCAGAACGAAAGAAAGCACAGAGCCCCAGATTCTATGTTGTCCTGGAGAGCTTGCAGAGCACTGGGGAAAGGCAGGCAGAGAATTCCCTGCTAGCACCTTCTCTGTGCCTGGGAAGCAGAAGTGTTCACATTGCTTCGCAGAATCGCTTTTCTGCAGAAAACAGTAACACTTGTTCAGAAGGAAAGAAAGCACAGAGCCCCAGATTCTATGTTGTCCTGGAGAGCTTGCAGAGCACTGGGGAAAGGCAGGCAGAGAATTCCCTGCTAGCACCTTCTCTGTGCCTGGGAAGCAGAAGTGTTCACATTGCTTCGCAAGAATCGCTTTTGTGCAGAAAACAGTAACACTTGTTCAGAACGAAAGAAAGCACAGAGCCCCAGAGTCTATGTTGTCCTGGAGAGCTTGCAGAGCACTGGGGAAAGGCAGGCAGAGAATTCCTTGCAAGCACCTTCTCTGTGCCTGGGAAGCAGAAGTGTTCACATTGCTTCGCAAAAATCGCTTTTGTGCAGAAAACACTAACACTTGTTCAGAAGGAAAGAAAGCACAGAGCCCCAGATTTTATGTTGTCCTGGAGAGCTTGCAGAGCACTGGGGAAAGGCAGGCAGAGAATTCCTTGCTAGCACCTTCTCTGTGCCTGGGAAGCAGAAGTGTTCACATTGCTTCGCAAGAATCGCTTTTGTGCAGAAAACACTAACACTTGTTCAGAAGGAAAGAAAGCACAGAGCCCCAGATTTTATGTTGTCCTGGAGAGCTTGCAGAGCACTGGGGAAAGGCAGGCAGAGAATTCCTTGCTAGCACCTTCTCTGTGCCTGGGAAGCAGAAGTGTTCACATTGCTTCGCAGAATCGCTTTTGTGCAGAAAACAGTAACACTTGTTCAGAACGAAAGAAAGCACAGAGCCCCAGATTTTATGTTGTCCTGGAGAGCTTGCAGAGCACTGGGGAAAGGCAGGCAGAGAATTCCCTGCTAGCACCTTCTCTGTGCCTGGGAAGCAGAAGTGTTCACATTGCTTCGCAAGAATCGCTTTTGTGCAGAAAACAGTAACACTTGTTCAGAAGGAAAGAAAGCACAGAGCCCCAGAGTCTATGTTGTCCTGGAGAGCTTGCAGAGCACTGGGGAAAGGCAGGCAGAGAATTCCCTGCTAGCACCTTCTCTGTGCCTGGGAAGCAGAAGTGTTCACATTGCTTCGCAAGAATCGCTTTTGTGCAGAAAACAGTAACACTTGTTCAGAACGAAAGAAAGCACAGAGCCCCAGATTCTATGTTGTCCTGGAGAGCTTGCAGAGCACTGGGGAAAGGCAGGCAGAGAATTCCCTGCTAGCACCTTCTCTGTGCCTGGGAAGCAGAAGTGTTCATATTGCTTCGCAAGAATCGCTTTTGTGCAGAAAACAGTAACACTTGTTCAGAAGGAAAGACAGCACAGAGCCCCAGATTTTATGTTGTCCTGGAGAGCTTGCAGAGCACTGGGGAAAGGCAGGCAGAGAATTCCCTGCTAGGACCTTCTCTGTGCCTGGGAAGCAGAAGTGTTCACATTGCTTCGCAAGAATCGCTTTTGTGCAGAAAACAGTAACACTTGTTCAGAAGTAAAGAAAGCACAGAGCCCCAGATTTTATGTTGTCCTGGAGAGCTTGCAGAGCACTGGGGAAAGGCAGGCAGAGAATTCCCTGCTAGCACCTTCTCTGTGCCTGGGAAGCAGAAGTGTTCACATTGCTTCGCAGAAACGCTTTTGTGCAGAAAACAGTAACACTTGTTCAGAACGAAAGAAAGCACAGAGCCCCAGATTCTATGTTGTCCTGGAGAGCTTGCAGAGCACTGGGGAAAGGCAGGCAGAGAATTCCCTGCTAGCACCTTCTCTGTGCCTGGGAAGCAGAAGTGTTCACATTGCTTCGCAGAATCGCTTTTCTGCAGAAAACAGTAACACTTGTTCAGAAGGAAAGAAAGCACAGAGCCCCAGATTCTATGTTGTCCTGGAGAGCTTGCAGAGCACTGGGGAAAGGCAGGCAGAGAATTCCCTGCTAGCACCTTCTCTGTGCCTGGGAAGCAGAAGTGTTCACATTGCTTCGCAAGAATCGCTTTTGTGCAGAAAACAGTAACACTTGTTCAGAACGAAAGAAAGCACAGAGCCCCAGAGTCTATGTTGTCCTGGAGAGCTTGCAGAGCACTGGGGAAAGGCAGGCAGAGAATTCCTTGCAAGCACCTTCTCTGTGCCTGGGAAGCAGAAGTGTTCACATTGCTTCGCAAAAATCGCTTTTGTGCAGAAAACACTAACACTTGTTCAGAAGGAAAGAAAGCACAGAGCCCCAGATTTTATGTTGTCCTGGAGAGCTTGCAGAGCACTGGGGAAAGGCAGGCAGAGAATTCCTTGCTAGCACCTTCTCTGTGCCTGGGAAGCAGAAGTGTTCACATTGCTTCGCAAGAATCGCTTTTGTGCAGAAAACACTAACACTTGTTCAGAAGGAAAGAAAGCACAGAGCCCCAGATTTTATGTTGTCCTGCAGAGCTTGCAGAGCACTGGGGAAAGGCAGGCAGAGAATTCCTTGCTAGCACCTTCTCTGTGCCTGGGAAGCAGAAGTGTTCACATTGCTTCGCAGAATCGCTTTTGTGCAGAAAACAGTAACACTTGTTCAGAACGAAAGAAAGCACAGAGCCCCAGATTTTATGTTGTCCTGGAGAGCTTGCAGAGCACTGGGGAAAGGCAGGCAGAGAATTCCCTGCTAGCACCTTCTCTGTGCCTGGGAAGCAGAAGTGTTCACATTGCTTCGCAAGAATCGCTTTTGTGCAGAAAACAGTAACACTTGTTCAGAAGGAAAGAAAGCACAGAGCCCCAGATTTTATGTTGTCCTGGAGAGCTTGCAGAGCACTGGGGAAAGGCAGGCAGAGAATTCCCTGCTAGCACCTTCTCTGTGCCTGGGAAGCAGAAGTGTTCACATTGCTTTGCAGAATCGCTTTTGTGCAGAAAACAGTAACACTTGTTCAGAACGAAAGAAAGCACAGAGCCCCAGATTCTATGTTGTCCTGGAGAGCTTGCAGAGCACTGGGGAAAGGCAGGCAGAGAATTCCCTGCTAGCACCTTCTCTGTGCCTGGGAAGCAGAAGTGTTCACATTGCTTCGCAAGAATCGCTTTTGTGCAGAAAACAGTAACACTTGTTCAGAAGGAAAGAAAGCACAGAGCCCCAGATTT
Organism: Strix aluco; assembly: GCF_031877795.1. Classification (NCBI taxonomy): domain Eukaryota; kingdom Metazoa; phylum Chordata; class Aves; order Strigiformes; family Strigidae; genus Strix; species Strix aluco. The sequence continues at coordinate 767,566 of NW_027436569.1, forward strand.
TATGTTGTCCTGGAGAGCTTGCAGAGCACTGGGGAAAGGCAGGCAGAGAATTCCTTGCTAGCACCTTCTCTGTGCCTGGGAAGCGGAAGTGTTCACATTGCTTCGCAGAATTGCTTTTGTGCAGAAAACACTAACACTTGTTCAGAAGGAAAGAAAGCACAGAGCCCCAGATTCTATGTTGTCCTGGAGAGCTTGCAGAGCACTGGGGAAAGGCAGGCAGAGAATTCCTTGCTAGCACCTTCTCTGTGCCTGGGAAGCAGAAGTGTTCACATTGCTTCGCAAGAATCGCTTTTGTGCAGAAAACAGTAACAGTTGTTCAGAACGAAAGAAAGCACAGAGCCCCAGATTTTATGTTGTCCTGGAGAGCTTGCAGAGCACTGGGGAAAGGCAGGCAGAGAATTCCCTGCTAGCACCTTCTCTGTGCCTGGGAAGCAGAAGTGTTCACATTGCTTCGCAAGAATCGCTTTTGTGCAGAAAACAGTAACACTTGTTCAGAAGGAAAGAAAGCACAGAGCCCCAGATTCTATGTTGTCCTGGAGAGCTTGCAGAGCACTGGGGAAAGGCAGGCAGAGAATTCCCTGCTAGCACCTTCTCTGTGCCTGGGAAGCAGAAGTGTTCATATTGCTTCGCAAGAATCGCTTTTGTGCAGAAAACAGTAACACTTGTTCAGAAGGAAAGACAGCACAGAGCCCCAGATTTTATGTTGTCCTGGAGAGCTTGCAGAGCACTGGGGAAAGGCAGGCAGAGAATTCCCTGCTAGGACCTTCTCTGTGCCTGGGAAGCAGAAGTGTTCACATTGCTTCGCAAGAATCGCTTTTGTGCAGAAAACAGTAACACTTGTTCAGAAGTAAAGAAAGCACAGAGCCCCAGATTTTATGTTGTCCTGGAGAGCTTGCAGAGCACTGGGGAAAGGCAGGCAGAGAATTCCCTGCTAGCACCTTCTCTGTGCCTGGGAAGCAGAAGTGTTCACATTGCTTCGCAGAAACGCTTTTGTGCAGAAAACAGTAACACTTGTTCAGAACGAAAGAAAGCACAGAGCCCCAGATTCTATGTTGTCCTGGAGAGCTTGCAGAGCACTGGGGAAAGGCAGGCAGAGAATTCCCTGCTAGCACCTTCTCTGTGCCTGGGAAGCAGAAGTGTTCACATTGCTTCGCAGAATCGCTTTTCTGCAGAAAACAGTAACACTTGTTCAGAAGGAAAGAAAGCACAGAGCCCCAGATTCTATGTTGTCCTGGAGAGCTTGCAGAGCACTGGGGAAAGGCAGGCAGAGAATTCCCTGCTAGCACCTTCTCTGTGCCTGGGAAGCAGAAGTGTTCACATTGCTTCGCAAGAATCGCTTTTGTGCAGAAAACAGTAACACTTGTTCAGAACGAAAGAAAGCACAGAGCCCCAGAGTCTATGTTGTCCTGGAGAGCTTGCAGAGCACTGGGGAAAGGCAGGCAGAGAATTCCTTGCAAGCACCTTCTCTGTGCCTGGGAAGCAGAAGTGTTCACATTGCTTCGCAAAAATCGCTTTTGTGCAGAAAACACTAACACTTGTTCAGAAGGAAAGAAAGCACAGAGCCCCAGATTTTATGTTGTCCTGGAGAGCTTGCAGAGCACTGGGGAAAGGCAGGCAGAGAATTCCTTGCTAGCACCTTCTCTGTGCCTGGGAAGCAGAAGTGTTCACATTGCTTCGCAAGAATCGCTTTTGTGCAGAAAACACTAACACTTGTTCAGAAGGAAAGAAAGCACAGAGCCCCAGATTTTATGTTGTCCTGCAGAGCTTGCAGAGCACTGGGGAAAGGCAGGCAGAGAATTCCTTGCTAGCACCTTCTCTGTGCCTGGGAAGCAGAAGTGTTCACATTGCTTCGCAGAATCGCTTTTGTGCAGAAAACAGTAACACTTGTTCAGAACGAAAGAAAGCACAGAGCCCCAGATTTTATGTTGTCCTGGAGAGCTTGCAGAGCACTGGGGAAAGGCAGGCAGAGAATTCCCTGCTAGCACCTTCTCTGTGCCTGGGAAGCAGAAGTGTTCACATTGCTTCGCAAGAATCGCTTTTGTGCAGAAAACAGTAACACTTGTTCAGAAGGAAAGAAAGCACAGAGCCCCAGATTTTATGTTGTCCTGGAGAGCTTGCAGAGCACTGGGGAAAGGCAGGCAGAGAATTCCCTGCTAGCACCTTCTCTGTGCCTGGGAAGCAGAAGTGTTCACATTGCTTTGCAGAATCGCTTTTGTGCAGAAAACAGTAACACTTGTTCAGAACGAAAGAAAGCACAGAGCCCCAGATTCTATGTTGTCCTGGAGAGCTTGCAGAGCACTGGGGAAAGGCAGGCAGAGAATTCCCTGCTAGCACCTTCTCTGTGCCTGGGAAGCAGAAGTGTTCACATTGCTTCGCAAGAATCGCTTTTGTGCAGAAAACAGTAACACTTGTTCAGAAGGAAAGAAAGCACAGAGCCCCAGATTTTATGTTGTCCTGGAGAGCTTGCAGAGCACTGGGGAAAGGCAGGCAGAGAATTCCTTGCTAGCACCTTCTCTGTGCCTGGGAAGCGGAAGTGTTCACATTGCTTCGCAGAATTGCTTTTGTGCAGAAAACACTAACACTTGTTCAGAAGGAAAGAAAGCACAGAGCCCCAGATTCTATGTTGTCCTGGAGAGCTTGCAGAGCACTGGGGAAAGGCAGGCAGAGAATTCCTTGCTAGCACCTTCTCTGTGCCTGGGAAGCAGAAGTGTTCACATTGCTTCGCAAGAATCGCTTTTGTGCAGAAAACAGTAACAGTTGTTCAGAACGAAAGAAAGCACAGAGCCCCAGATTTTATGTTGTCCTGGAGAGCTTGCAGAGCACTGGGGAAAGGCAGGCAGAGAATTCCCTGCTAGCACCTTCTCTGTGCCTGGGAAGCAGAAGTGTTCACATTGCTTCGCAAGAATCGCTTTTGTGCAGAAAACAGTAACACTTGTTCAGAAGGAAAGAAAGCACAGAGCCCCAGATTCTATGTTGTCCTGGAGAGCTTGCAGAGCACTGGGGAAAGGCAGGCAGAGAATTCCCTGCTAGCACCTTCTCTGTGCCTGGGAAGCAGAAGTGTTCATATTGCTTCGCAAGAATCGCTTTTGTGCAGAAAACAGTAACACTTGTTCAGAAGGAAAGACAGCACAGAGCCCCAGATTTTATGTTGTCCTGGAGAGCTTGCAGAGCACTGGGGAAAGGCAGGCAGAGAATTCCCTGCTAGGACCTTCTCTGTGCCTGGGAAGCAGAAGTGTTCACATTGCTTCGCAAGAATCGCTTTTGTGCAGAAAACAGTAACACTTGTTCAGAAGTAAAGAAAGCACAGAGCCCCAGATTTTATGTTGTCCTGGAGAGCTTGCAGAGCACTGGGGAAAGGCAGGCAGAGAATTCCCTGCTAGCACCTTCTCTGTGCCTGGGAAGCAGAAGTGTTCACATTGCTTCGCAGAAACGCTTTTGTGCAGAAAACAGTAACACTTGTTCAGAACGAAAGAAAGCACAGAGCCCCAGATTCTATGTTGTCCTGGAGAGCTTGCAGAGCACTGGGGAAAGGCAGGCAGAGAATTCCCTGCTAGCACCTTCTCTGTGCCTGGGAAGCAGAAGTGTTCACATTGCTTCGCAGAATCGCTTTTCTGCAGAAAACAGTAACACTTGTTCAGAAGGAAAGAAAGCACAGAGCCCCAGATTCTATGTTGTCCTGGAGAGCTTGCAGAGCACTGGGGAAAGGCAGGCAGAGAATTCCCTGCTAGCACCTTCTCTGTGCCTGGGAAGCAGAAGTGTTCACATTGCTTCGCAAGAATCGCTTTTGTGCAGAAAACAGTAACACTTGTTCAGAACGAAAGAAAGCACAGAGCCCCAGAGTCTATGTTGTCCTGGAGAGCTTGCAGAGCACTGGGGAAAGGCAGGCAGAGAATTCCTTGCAAGCACCTTCTCTGTGCCTGGGAAGCAGAAGTGTTCACATTGCTTCGCAAAAATCGCTTTTGTGCAGAAAACACTAACACTTGTTCAGAAGGAAAGAAAGCACAGAGCCCCAGATTTTATGTTGTCCTGGAGAGCTTGCAGAGCACTGGGGAAAGGCAGGCAGAGAATTCCTTGCTAGCACCTTCTCTGTGCCTGGGAAGCAGAAGTGTTCACATTGCTTCGCAAGAATCGCTTTTGTGCAGAAAACACTAACACTTGTTCAGAAGGAAAGAAAGCACAGAGCCCCAGATTTTATGTTGTCCTGCAGAGCTTGCAGAGCACTGGGGAAAGGCAGGCAGAGAATTCCTTGCTAGCACCTTCTCTGTGCCTGGGAAGCAGAAGTGTTCACATTGCTTCGCAGAATCGCTTTTGTGCAGAAAACAGTAACACTTGTTCAGAACGAAAGAAAGCACAGAGCCCCAGATTTTATGTTGTCCTGGAGAGCTTGCAGAGCACTGGGGAAAGGCAGGCAGAGAATTCCCTGCTAGCACCTTCTCTGTGCCTGGGAAGCAGAAGTGTTCACATTGCTTCGCAAGAATCGCTTTTGTGCAGAAAACAGTAACACTTGTTCAGAAGGAAAGAAAGCACAGAGCCCCAGATTTTATGTTGTCCTGGAGAGCTTGCAGAGCACTGGGGAAAGGCAGGCAGAGAATTCCCTGCTAGCACCTTCTCTGTGCCTGGGAAGCAGAAGTGTTCACATTGCTTTGCAGAATCGCTTTTGTGCAGAAAACAGTAACACTTGTTCAGAACGAAAGAAAGCACAGAGCCCCAGATTCTATGTTGTCCTGGAGAGCTTGCAGAGCACTGGGGAAAGGCAGGCAGAGAATTCCTTGCTAGCACCTTCTCTGTGCCTGGGAAGCAGAAGTGTTCACATTGCTTCGCAAGAATCGCTTTTGTGCAGAAAACAGTAACAGTTGTTCAGAACGAAAGAAAGCACAGAGCCCCAGATTTTATGTTGTCCTGGAGAGCTTGCAGAGCACTGGGGAAAGGCAGGCAGAGAATTCCCTGCTAGCACCTTCTCTGTGCCTGGGAAGCAGAAGTGTTCACATTGCTTCTCAAGAATCGCTTTTGTGCAGAAAACAGTAACACTTGTTCAGAAGGAAAGAAAGCACAGAGCCCCAGATTCTATGTTGTCCTGGAGAGCTTGCAGAGCACTGGGGAAAGGCAGGCAGAGAATTCCCTGCTAGCACCTTCTCTGTGCCTGGGAAGCAGAAGTGTTCATATTGCTTCGCAAGAATCGCTTTTGTGCAGAAAACAGTAACACTTGTTCAGAAGGAAAGACAGCACAGAGCCCCAGATTTTATGTTGTCCTGGAGAGCTTGCAGAGCACTGGGGAAAGGCAGGCAGAGAATTCCCTGCTAGGACCTTCTCTGTGCCTGGGAAGCAGAAGTGTTCACATTGCTTCGCAAGAATCGCTTTTGTTAAGAAAACAGTAACACTTGTTCAGAAGTAAAGAAAGCACAGAGCCCCAGATTTTATGTTGTCCTGGAGAGCTTGCAGAGCACTGGGGAAAGGCAGGCAGAGAATTCCCTGCTAGCACCTTCTCTGTGCCTGGGAAGCAGAAGTGTTCGCATTGCTTCGCAGAATCGCTTTTCTGCAGAAAACAGTAACACTTGTTCAGAAGGAAAGAAAGCACAGAGCCCCAGATTCTATGTTGTCCTGGAGAGCTTGCAGAGCACTGGGGAAAGGCAGGCAGAGAATTCCCTGCTAGCACCTTCTCTGTGCCTGGGAAGCAGAAGTGTTCACATTGCTTCGCAAGAATCGCTTTTGTGCAGAAAACAGTAACACTTGTTCAGAACGAAAGAAAGCACAGAGCCCCAGAGTCTATGTTGTCCTGGAGAGCTTGCAGAGCACTGGGGAAAGGCAGGCAGAGAATTCCTTGCAAGCACCTTCTCTGTGCCTGGGAAGCAGAAGTGTTCACATTGCTTCGCAAAAATCGCTTTTGTGCAGAAAACACTAACACTTGTTCAGAAGGAAAGAAAGCACAGAGCCCCAGATTTTATGTTGTCCTGGAGAGCTTGCAGAGCACTGGGGAAAGGCAGGCAGAGAATTCCTTGCTAGCACCTTCTCTGTGCCTGGGAAGCAGAAGTGTTCACATTGCTTCGCAAGAATCGCTTTTGTGCAGAAAACACTAACACTTGTTCAGAAGGAAAGAAAGCACAGAGCCCCAGATTTTATGTTGTCCTGCAGAGCTTGCAGAGCACTGGGGAAAGGCAGGCAGAGAATTCCTTGCTAGCACCTTCTCTGTGCCTGGGAAGCAGAAGTGTTCACATTGCTTCGCAGAATCGCTTTTGTGCAGAAAACAGTAACACTTGTTCAGAACGAAAGAAAGCACAGAGCCCCAGATTTTATGTTGTCCTGGAGAGCTTGCAGAGCACTGGGGAAAGGCAGGCAGAGAATTCCCTGCTAGCACCTTCTCTGTGCCTGGGAAGCAGAAGTGTTCACATTGCTTCGCAAGAATCGCTTTTGTGCAGAAAACAGTAACACTTGTTCAGAAGGAAAGAAAGCACAGAGCCCCAGATTTTATGTTGTCCTGGAGAGCTTGCAGAGCACTGGGGAAAGGCAGGCAGAGAATTCCCTGCTAGCACCTTCTCTGTGCCTGGGAAGCAGAAGTGTTCACATTGCTTTGCAGAATCGCTTTTGTGCAGAAAACAGTAACACTTGTTCAGAACGAAAGAAAGCACAGAGCCCCAGATTCTATGTTGTCCTGGAGAGCTTGCAGAGCACTGGGGAAAGGCAGGCAGAGAATTCCCTGCTAGCACCTTCTCTGTGCCTGGGAAGCAGAAGTGTTCACATTGCTTCGCAAGAATCGCTTTTGTGCAGAAAACAGTAACACTTGTTCAGAAGGAAAGAAAGCACAGAGCCCCAGATTTTATGTTGTCCTGGAGAGCTTGCAGAGCACTGGGGAAAGGCAGGCAGAGAATTCCTTGCTAGCACCTTCTCTGTGCCTGGGAAGCGGAAGTGTTCACATTGCTTCGCAGAATTGCTTTTGTGCAGAAAACACTAACACTTGTTCAGAAGGAAAGAAAGCACAGAGCCCCAGATTCTATGTTGTCCTGGAGAGCTTGCAGAGCACTGGGGAAAGGCAGGCAGAGAATTCCCTGCTAGCACCTTCTCTGTGCCTGGGAAGCAGAAGTGTTCACATTGCTTCGCAAGAATCGCTTTTGTGCAGAAAACAGTAACAGTTGTTCAGAACGAAAGAAAGCACAGAGCCCCAGATTTTATGTTGTCCTGGAGAGCTTGCAGAGCACTGGGGAAAGGCAGGCAGAGAATTCCCTGCTAGCACCTTCTCTGTGCCTGGGAAGCAGAAGTGTTCACATTGCTTCGCAAGAATCGCTTTTGTGCAGAAAACAGTAACACTTGTTCAGAACGAAAGAAAGCACAGAGCCCCAGATTCTATGTTGTCCTGGAGAGCTTGCAGAGCACTGGGGAAAGGCAGGCAGAGAATTCCCTGCTAGCACCTTCTCTGTGCCTGGGAAGCAGAAGTGTTCATATTGCTTCGCAAGAATCGCTTTTGTGCAGAAAACAGTAACACTTGTTCAGAAGGAAAGACAGCACAGAGCCCCAGATTCTATGTTGTCCTGGAGAGCTTGCAGAGCACTGGGGAAAGGCAGGCAGAGAATTCCCTGCTAGGACCTTCTCTGTGCCTGGGAAGCAGAAGTGTTCACATTGCTTCGCAAGAATCGCTTTTGTGCAGAAAACAGTAACACTTGTTCAGAAGTAAAGAAAGCACAGAGCCCCAAATTTTATGTTGTCCTGGAGAGCTTGCAGAGCACTGGGGAAAGGCAGGCAGAGAATTCCCTGCTAGCACCTTCTCTGTGCCTGGGAAGCAGAAGTGTTCACATTGCTTCGCAGAATCGCTTTTCTGCAGAAAACAGTAACACTTGTTCAGAAGGAAAGAAAGCACAGAGCCCCAGATTCTATGTTGTCCTGGAGAGCTTGCAGAGCACTGGGGAAAGGCAGGCAGAGAATTCCCTGCTAGCACCTTCTCTGTGCCTGGGAAGCAGAAGTGTTCACATTGCTTCGCAAGAATCGCTTTTGTGCAGAAAACAGTAACACTTGTTCAGAAGGAAAGAAAGCACAGAGCCCCAGATTTTATGTTGTCCTGGAGAGCTTGCAGAGCACTGGGGAAAGGCAGGCAGAGAATTCCCTGCTAGCACCTTCTCTGTGCCTGTTCACATTGCTTCGCAGAATCGCTTTTGTGCAGAAAACAGTAACACTTGTTCAGAACGAAAGAAAGCACAGAGCCCCAGATTTTATGTTGTCCTGGAGAGCTTGCAGAGCACTGGGGAAAGGCAGGCAGAGAATTCCCTGCTAGCACCTTCTCTGTGCCTGTTCACATTGCTTCGCAGAATCGCTTTTGTGCAGAAAACAGTAACACTTGTTCAGAAGGAAAGAAAGCACAGAGCCCCAGATTCTATGTTGTCCTGGAGAGCTTGCAGAGCACTGGGGAAAGGCAGGCAGAGAATTCCCTGCTAGCACCTTCTCTGTGCCTGGGAAGCAGAAGTGTTCACATTGCTTCGCAAGAATCGCTTTTGTGCAGAAAACAGTAACACTTGTTCAGAACGAAAGAAAGCACAGAGCCCCAGATTCTATGTTGTCCTGGAGAGCTTGCAGAGCACTGGGGAAAGGCAGGCAGAGAATTCCTTGCAAGCACCTTCTCTGTGCCTGGGAAGCAGAAGTGTTCACTATGCTTCGCAGAATTGCTTTTGTGCAGAAAACAGTAACACTTGTTCAGAACGAAAGAAAGCACAGAGCCCCAGATTCTATGTTGTCCTGGAGAGCTTGCAGAGCACTGGGGAAAGGCAGGCAGAGAATTCCCTGCTAGCACCTTCTCTGTGCCTGTTCACATTGCTTCGCAGAATCGCTTTTGTGCAGAAAACAGTAACACTTGTTCAGAAGGAAAGAAAGCACAGAGCCCCAGATTCTATGTTGTCCTGGAGAGCTTGCAGAGCACTGGGGAAAGGCAGGCAGAGAATTCCCTGCTAGCACCTTCTCTGTGCCTGGGAAGCAGAAGTGTTCACATTGCTTCGCAAGAATCGCTTTTGTGCAGAAAACAGTAACACTTGTTCAGAACGAAAGAAAGCACAGAGCCCCAGAGTCTATGTTGTCCTGGAGAGCTTGCAGAGCACTGGGGAAAGGCAGGCAGAGAATTCCTTGCTAGCACCTTCTCTGTGCCTGGGAAGCAGAAGTGTTCACATTGCTTCGCAAGAATCGCTTTTGTGCAGAAAACAGTAACAGTTGTTCAGAACGAAAGAAAGCACAGAGCCCCAGATTTTATGTTGTCCTGGAGAGCTTGCAGAGCACTGGGGAAAGGCAGGCAGAGAATTCCCTGCTAGCACCTTCTCTGTGCCTGGGAAGCAGAAGTGTTCACATTGCTTCGCAAGAATCGCTTTTGTGCAGAAAACAGTAACACTTGTTCAGAACGAAAGAAAGCACAGAGCCCCAGATTCTATGTTGTCCTGGAGAGCTTGCAGAGCACTGGGGAAAGGCAGGCAGAGAATTCCCTGCTAGCACCTTCTCTGTGCCTGGGAAGCAGAAGTGTTCATATTGCTTCGCAAGAATCGCTTTTGTGCAGAAAACAGTAACACTTGTTCAGAAGGAAAGACAGCACAGAGCCCCAGATTTTATGTTGTCCTGGAGAGCTTGCAGAGCACTGGGGAAAGGCAGGCAGAGAATTCCCTGCTAGGACCTTCTCTGTGCCTGGGAAGCAGAAGTGTTCACATTGCTTCGCAAGAATCGCTTTTGTGCAGAAAACAGTAACACTTGTTCAGAAGTAAAGAAAGCACAGAGCCCCAGATTTTATGTTGTCCTGGAGAGCTTGCAGAGCACTGGGGAAAGGCAGGCAGAGAATTCCCTGCTAGCACCTTCTCTGTGCCTGGGAAGCAGAAGTGTTCACATTGCTTCGCAGAAACGCTTTTGTGCAGAAAACAGTAACACTTGTTCAGAACGAAAGAAAGCACAGAGCCCCAGATTCTATGTTGTCCTGGAGAGCTTGCAGAGCACTGGGGAAAGGCAGGCAGAGAATTCCCTGCTAGCACCTTCTCTGTGCCTGGGAAGCAGAAGTGTTCACATTGCTTCGCAGAATCGCTTTTCTGCAGAAAACAGTAACACTTGTTCAGAAGGAAAGAAAGCACAGAGCCCCAGATTCTATGTTGTCCTGGAGAGCTTGCAGAGCACTGGGGAAAGGCAGGCAGAGAATTCCCTGCTAGCACCTTCTCTGTGCCTGGGAAGCAGAAGTGTTCACATTGCTTCGCAAGAATCGCTTTTGTGCAGAAAACAGTAACACTTGTTCAGAACGAAAGAAAGCACAGAGCCCCAGAGTCTATGTTGTCCTGGAGAGCTTGCAGAGCACTGGGGAAAGGCAGGCAGAGAATTCCTTGCAAGCACCTTCTCTGTGCCTGGGAAGCAGAAGTGTTCACATTGCTTCGCAAAAATCGCTTTTGTGCAGAAAACACTAACACTTGTTCAGAAGGAAAGAAAGCACAGAGCCCCAGATTTTATGTTGTCCTGGAGAGCTTGCAGAGCACTGGGGAAAGGCAGGCAGAGAATTCCTTGCTAGCACCTTCTCTGTGCCTGGGAAGCAGAAGTGTTCACATTGCTTCGCAAGAATCGCTTTTGTGCAGAAAACACTAACACTTGTTCAGAAGGAAAGAAAGCACAGAGCCCCAGATTTTATGTTGTCCTGCAGAGCTTGCAGAGCACTGGGGAAAGGCAGGCAGAGAATTCCCTGCTAGCACCTTCTCTGTGCCTGGGAAGCAGAAGTGTTCACATTGCTTTGCAGAATCGCTTTTGTGCAGAAAACAGTAACACTTGTTCAGAACGAAAGAAAGCACAGAGCCCCAGATTCTATGTTGTCCTGGAGAGCTTGCAGAGCACTGGGGAAAGGCAGGCAGAGAATTCCCTGCTAGCACCTTCTCTGTGCCTGGGAAGCAGAAGTGTTCACATTGCTTCGCAAGAATCGCTTTTGTGCAGAAAACAGTAACACTTGTTCAGAAGGAAAGAAAGCACAGAGCCCCAGATTTTATGTTGTCCTGGAGAGCTTGCAGAGCACTGGGGAAAGGCAGGCAGAGAATTCCTTGCTAGCACCTTCTCTGTGCCTGGGAAGCGGAAGTGTTCACATTGCTTCGCAGAATTGCTTTTGTGCAGAAAACACTAACACTTGTTCAGAAGGAAAGAAAGCACAGAGCCCCAGATTCTATGTTGTCCTGGAGAGCTTGCAGAGCACTGGGGAAAGGCAGGCAGAGAATTCCCTGCTAGCACCTTCTCTGTGCCTGGGAAGCAGAAGTGTTCACATTGCTTCGCAAGAATCGCTTTTGTGCAGAAAACAGTAACAGTTGTTCAGAACGAAAGAAAGCACAGAGCCCCAGATTTTATGTTGTCCTGGAGAGCTTGCAGAGCACTGGGGAAAGGCAGGCAGAGAATTCCCTGCTAGCACCTTCTCTGTGCCTGGGAAGCAGAAGTGTTCACATTGCTTCGCAAGAATCGCTTTTGTGCAGAAAACAGTAACACTTGTTCAGAACGAAAGAAAGCACAGAGCCCCAGATTCTATGTTGTCCTGGAGAGCTTGCAGAGCACTGGGGAAAGGCAGGCAGAGAATTCCCTGCTAGCACCTTCTCTGTGCCTGGGAAGCAGAAGTGTTCATATTGCTTCGCAAGAATCGCTTTTGTGCAGAAAACAGTAACACTTGTTCAGAAGGAAAGACAGCACAGAGCCCCAGATTCTATGTTGTCCTGGAGAGCTTGCAGAGCACTGGGGAAAGGCAGGCAGAGAATTCCCTGCTAGGACCTTCTCTGTGCCTGGGAAGCAGAAGTGTTCACATTGCTTCGCAAGAATCGCTTTTGTGCAGAAAACAGTAACACTTGTTCAGAAGTAAAGAAAGCACAGAGCCCCAGATTTTATGTTGTCCTGGAGAGCTTGCAGAGCACTGGGGAAAGGCAGGCAGAGAATTCCCTGCTAGCACCTTCTCTGTGCCTGGGAAGCAGAAGTGTTCACATTGCTTCGCAGAATCGCTTTTCTGCAGAAAACAGTAACACTTGTTCAGAAGGAAAGAAAGCACAGAGCCCCAGATTCTATGTTGTCCTGGAGAGCTTGCAGAGCACTGGGGAAAGGCAGGCAGAGAATTCCCTGCTAGCACCTTCTCTGTGCCTGGGAAGCAGAAGTGTTCACATTGCTTCGCAAGAATCGCTTTTGTGCAGAAAACAGTAACACTTGTTCAGAAGGAAAGAAAGCACAGAGCCCCAGATTTTATGTTGTCCTGGAGAGCTTGCAGAGCACTGGGGAAAGGCAGGCAGAGAATTCCCTGCTAGCACCTTCTCTGTGCCTGTTCACATTGCTTCGCAGAATCGCTTTTGTGCAGAAAACAGTAACACTTGTTCAGAACGAAAGAAAGCACAGAGCCCCAGATTTTATGTTGTCCTGGAGAGCTTGCAGAGCACTGGGGAAAGGCAGGCAGAGAATTCCCTGCTAGCACCTTCTCTGTGCCTGTTCACATTGCTTCGCAGAATCGCTTTTGTGCAGAAAACAGTAACACTTGTTCAGAAGGAAAGAAAGCACAGAGCCCCAGATTCTATGTTGTCCTGGAGAGCTTGCAGAGCACTGGGGAAAGGCAGGCAGAGAATTCCCTGCTAGCACCTTCTCTGTGCCTGGGAAGCAGAAGTGTTCACATTGCTTCGCAAGAATCGCTTTTGTGCAGAAAACAGTAACACTTGTTCAGAACGAAAGAAAGCACAGAGCCCCAGATTCTATGTTGTCCTGGAGAGCTTGCAGAGCACTGGGGAAAGGCAGGCAGAGAATTCCTTGCAAGCACCTTCTCTGTGCCTGGGAAGCAGAAGTGTTCACTATGCTTCGCAGAATTGCTTTTGTGCAGAAAACAGTAACACTTGTTCAGAACGAAAGAAAGCACAGAGCCCCAGATTCTATGTTGTCCTGGAGAGCTTGCAGAGCACTGGGGAAAGGCAGGCAGAGAATTCCCTGCTAGCACCTTCTCTGTGCCTGTTCACATTGCTTCGCAGAATCGCTTTTGTGCAGAAAACAGTAACACTTGTTCAGAAGGAAAGAAAGCACAGAGCCCCAGATTCTATGTTGTCCTGGAGAGCTTGCAGAGCACTGGGGAAAGGCAGGCAGAGAATTCCCTGCTAGCACCTTCTCTGTGCCTGGGAAGCAGAAGTGTTCACATTGCTTCGCAAGAATCGCTTTTGTGCAGAAAACAGTAACACTTGTTCAGAACGAAAGAAAGCACAGAGCCCCAGAGTCTATGTTGTCCTGGAGAGCTTGCAGAGCACTGGGGAAAGGCAGGCAGAGAATTCCTTGCTAGCACCTTCTCTGTGCCTGGGAAGCAGAAGTGTTCACATTGCTTCGCAAGAATCGCTTTTGTGCAGAAAACAGTAACAGTTGTTCAGAACGAAAGAAAGCACAGAGCCCCAGATTTTATGTTGTCCTGGAGAGCTTGCAGAGCACTGGGGAAAGGCAGGCAGAGAATTCCCTGCTAGCACCTTCTCTGTGCCTGGGAAGCAGAAGTGTTCACATTGCTTCGCAAGAATCGCTTTTGTGCAGAAAACAGTAACACTTGTTCAGAACGAAAGAAAGCACAGAGCCCCAGATTCTATGTTGTCCTGGAGAGCTTGCAGAGCACTGGGGAAAGGCAGGCAGAGAATTCCCTGCTAGCACCTTCTCTGTGCCTGGGAAGCAGAAGTGTTCATATTGCTTCGCAAGAATCGCTTTTGTGCAGAAAACAGTAACACTTGTTCAGAAGGAAAGACAGCACAGAGCCCCAGATTTTATGTTGTCCTGGAGAGCTTGCAGAGCACTGGGGAAAGGCAGGCAGAGAATTCCCTGCTAGGACCTTCTCTGTGCCTGGGAAGCAGAAGTGTTCACATTGCTTCGCAAGAATCGCTTTTGTGCAGAAAACAGTAACACTTGTTCAGAAGTAAAGAAAGCACAGAGCCCCAGATTTTATGTTGTCCTGGAGAGCTTGCAGAGCACTGGGGAAAGGCAGGCAGAGAATTCCCTGCTAGCACCTTCTCTGTGCCTGGGAAGCAGAAGTGTTCACATTGCTTCGCAGAAACGCTTTTGTGCAGAAAACAGTAACACTTGTTCAGAAGGAAAGAAAGCACAGAGCCCCAGATTTTATGTTGTCCTGGAGAGCTTGCAGAGCACTGGGGAAAGGCAGGCAGAGAATTCCTTGCAAGCACCTTCTCTGTGCCTGGGAAGCAGAAGTGTTCACTATGCTTCGCAGAATTGCTTTTGTGCAGAAAACACTAACACTTGTTCAGAAGGAAAGAAAGCACAGAGCCCCAGATTTTATGTTGTCCTGGAGAGCTTGCAGAGCACTGGGGAAAGGCAGGCAGAGAATTCCTTGCTAGCACCTTCTCTGTGCCTGGGAAGCCGAAGTGTTCACATTGCTTCGCAAGAATCGCTTTTGTGCAGAAAACACTAACACTTGTTCAGAACGAAAGACAGCACAGAGCCCCAGATTTTATGTTGTCCTGGAGAGCTTGCAGAGCACTGGGGAAAGGCAGGCAGAGAATTCCCTGCTAGCACCTTCTCTGTGCCTGGGAAGCAGAAGTGTTCACATTGCTTTGCAGAAACGCTTTTGTGCAGAAAACAGTAACACTTGTTCAGAACGAAAGAAAGCACAGAGCCCCAGATTCTATGTTGTCCTGGAGAGCTTGCAGAGCACTGGGGAAAGGCAGGCAGAGAATTCCCTGCTAGCACCTTCTCTGTGCCTGGGAAGCAGAAGTGTTCACATTGCTTCGCAGAATCGCTTTTGTGCAGAAAACACTAACACTTGTTCAGAAGGAAAGAAAGCACAGAGCCCCAGATTCTATGTTGTCCTGGAGAGCTTGCAGAGCACTGGGGAAAGGCAGGCAGAGAATTCCCTGCTAGCACCTTCTCTGTGCCTGGGAAGCAGAAGTGTTCACATTGCTTCGCAAGAATCGCTTTTGTGCAGAAAACAGTAACACTTGTTCAGAACGAAAGAAAGCACAGAGCCCCAGAGTCTATGTTGTCCTGGAGAGCTTGCAGAGCACTGGGGAAAGGCAGGCAGAGAATTCCCTGCTAGCACCTTCTCTGTACCTGGGAAGCAGAAGTGTTCACATTGCTTCGCAAGAATCGCTTTTGTGCAGAAAACAGTAACACTTGTTCAGAACGAAAGAAAGCACAGAGCCCCAGATTCTATGTTGTCCTGGAGAGCTTGCAGAGCACTGGGGAAAGGCAGGCAGAGAATTCCCTGCTAGCACCTTCTCTGTGCCTGGGAAGCAGAAGTGTTCACATTGCTTCGCAAGAATCGCTTTTGTGCAGAAAACACTAACACTTGTTCAGAAGTAAAGAAAGCACAGAGCCCCAGATTTTATGTTGTCCTGGAGAGCTTGCAGAGCACTGGGGAAAGGCAGGCAGAGAATTCCCTGCTAGCACCTTCTCTGTGCCTGGGAAGCAGAAGTGTTCACATTGCTTCGCAGAAACGCTTTTGTGCAGAAAACAGTAACACTTGTTCAGAACGAAAGAAAGCACAGAGCCCCAGATTCTATGTTGTCCTGGAGAGCTTGCAGAGCACTGGGGAAAGGCAGGCAGAGAATTCCCTGCTAGCACCTTCTCTGTGCCTGGGAAGCAGAAGTGTTCACATTGCTTCGCAGAATCGCTTTTGTGCAGAAAACAGTAACACTTGTTCAGAACGAAAGAAAGCACAGAGCCCCAGAGTCTATGTTGTCCTGGAGAGCTTGCAGAGCACTGGGGAAAGGCAGGCAGAGAATTCCTTGCTAGCACCTTCTCTGTGCCTGGGAAGCAGAAGTGTTCACATTGCTTCGCAAAAATCGCTTTTGTGCAGAAAACACTAACACTTGTTCAGAAGGAAAGAAAGCACAGAGCCCCAGATTTTATGTTGTCCTGGAGAGCTTGCAGAGCACTGGGGAAAGGCAGGCAGAGAATTCCTTGCTAGCACCTTCTCTGTGCCTGGGAAGCAGAAGTGTTCACATTGCTTCGCAAGAATCGCTTTTGTGCAGAAAACACTAACACTTGTTCAGAAGGAAAGAAAGCACAGAGCCCCAGATTTTATGTTGTCCTGCAGAGCTTGCAGAGCACTGGGGAAAGGCAGGCAGAGAATTCCTTGCTAGCACCTTCTCTGTGCCTGGGAAGCAGAAGTGTTCACATTGCTTCGCAGAATCGCTTTTGTGCAGAAAACAGTAACACTTGTTCAGAACGAAAGAAAGCACAGAGCCCCAGATTTTATGTTGTCCTGGAGAGCTTGCAGAGCACTGGGGAAAGGCAGGCAGAGAATTCCTTGCTAGCACCTTCTCTGTGCCTGGGAAGCAGAAGTGTTCACATTGCTTTGCAGAATCGCTTTTGTGCAGAAAACAGTAACACTTGTTCATAAGGAAAGAAAGCACAGAGCCCCAGATTTGCTGTTGTCCTGGAGAGCTTGCAGAGCACTGGGGAAAGGCAGGCAGAGAATTCCCTGATAGCACCTTCTCTGTTCCTGTTCACATTGCTTCGCAGAATCGCTTTTGTGCAGAAAACACTAACACTTGTTCAGAACGAAAGAAAGCACAGAGCCCCAGATTCTATGTTGTCCTGGAGAGCTTGCAGAGCACTGGGGAAAGGCAGGCAGAGAATTCCCTGCTAGCACCTTCTCTGTGCCTGGGAAGCAGAAGTGTTCACATTGCTTCGCAAGAATCGCTTTTGTGCAGAAAACAGTAACACTTGTTCAGAACGAAAGAAAGCACAGAGCCCCAGATTTTATGTTGTCCTGGAGAGCTTGCAGAGCACTGGGGAAAGGCAGGCAGAGAATTCCCTGCTAGCACCTTCTCTGTGCCTGTTCACATTGCTTCGCAGAATCGCTTTTGTGCAGAAAACAGTAACACTTGTTCAGAAGGAAAGAAAGCACAGAGCCCCAGATTCTATGTTGTCCTGGAGAGCTTGCAGAGCACTGGGGAAAGGCAGGCAGAGAATTCCCTGCTAGCACCTTCTCTGTGCCTGGGAAGCAGAAGTGTTCACATTGCTTCGCAAGAATCGCTTTTGTGCAGAAAACAGTAACACTTGTTCAGAAGGAAAGAAAGCACAGAGCCCCAGATTCTATGTTGTCCTGGAGAGCTTGCAGAGCACTGGGGAAAGGCAGGCAGAGAATTCCTTGCAAGCACCTTCTCTGTGCCTGGGAAGCAGAAGTGTTCACTATGCTTCGCAGAATTGCTTTTGTGCAGAAAACAGTAACACTTGTTCAGAACGAAAGAAAGCACAGAGCCCCAGATTTTATGTTGTCCTGGAGAGCTTGCAGAGCACTGGGGAAAGGCAGGCAGAGAATTCCCTGCTAGCACCTTCTCTGTGCCTGTTCACATTGCTTCGCAGAATCGCTTTTGTGCAGAAAACAGTAACACTTGTTCAGAACGAAAGAAAGCACAGAGCCCCAGATTCTATGTTGTCCTGGAGAGCTTGCAGAGCACTGGGGAAAGGCAGGCAGAGAATTCCCTGCTAGCACCTTCTCTGTGCCTGGGAAGCAGAAGTGTTCACATTGCTTCGCAAGAATCGCTTTTGTGCAGAAAACACTAACACTTGTTCAGAAGGAAAGAAAGCACAGAGCCCCAGATTTTATGTTGTCCTGGAGAGCTTGCAGAGCACTGGGGAAAGGCAGGCAGAGAATTCCTTGCTAGCACCTTCTCTGTGCCTGGGAAGCAGAAGTGTTCACATTGCTTCGCAAGAATCGCTTTTGTGCAGAAAACAGTAACACTTGTTCAGAAGGAAAGAAAGCACAGAGCCCCAGATTTTATGTTGTCCTGGAGAGCTTGCAGAGCACTGGGGAAAGGCAGGCAGAGAATTCCTTGCAAGCACCTTCTCTGTGCCTGGGAAGCAGAAGTGTTCACTATGCTTCGCAGAATCGCTTTTGTGCAGAAAACAGTAACACTTGTTCAGAAGGAAAGAAAGCACAGAGCCCCAGATTTTATGTTGTCCTGGAGAGCTTGCAGAGCACTGGGGAAAGGCAGGCAGAGAATTCCCTGCTAGCACCTTCTCTGTGCCTGGGAAGCAGAAGTGTTCACATTGCTTTGCAGAAACGCTTTTGTGCAGAAAACAGTAACACTTGTTCAGAAGGAAAGAAAGCACAGAGCCCCAGATTCTATGTTGTCCTGGAGAGCTTGCAGAGCACTGGGGAAAGGCAGGCAGAGAATTCCCTGCTAGCACCTTCTCTGTGCCTGGGAAGCAGAAGTGTTCACATTGCTTCGCAGAATCGCTTTTGTGCAGAAAACACTAACACTTGTTCAGAAGGAAAGAAAGCACAGAGCCCCAGATTCTATGTTGTCCTGGAGAGCTTGCAGAGCACTGGGGAAAGGCAGGCAGAGAATTCCCTGCTAGCACCTTCTCTGTGCCTGGGAAGCAGAAGTGTTCACATTGCTTCGCAAGAATCGCTTTTGTGCAGAAAACAGTAACACTTGTTCAGAACGAAAGAAAGCACAGAGCCCCAGAGTCTATGTTGTCCTGGAGAGCTTGCAGAGCACTGGGGAAAGGCAGGCAGAGAATTCCCTGCTAGCACCTTCTCTGTACCTGGGAAGCAGAAGTGTTCACATTGCTTCGCAAGAATCGCTTTTGTGCAGAAAACAGTAACACTTGTTCAGAAGGAAAGAAAGCACAGAGCCCCAGATTTTATGTTGTCCTGGAGAGCTTGCAGAGCACTGGGGAAAGGCAGGCAGAGAATTCCTTGCTAGCACCTTCTCTGTGCCTGGGAAGCAGAAGTGTTCACATTGCTTCGCAGAATTGCTTTTGTGCAGAAAACACTAACACTTGTTCAGAAGGAAAGAAAGCACAGAGCCCCAGATTCTATGTTGTCCTGGAGAGCTTGCAGAGCACTGGGGAAAGGCAGGCAGAGAATTCCTTGCTAGCACCTTCTCTGTGCCTGGGAAGCAGAAGTGTTCACATTGCTTCGCAAGAATCGCTTTTGTGCAGAAAACAGTAACAGTTGTTCAGAACGAAAGAAAGCACAGAGCCCCAGATTTTATGTTGTCCTGGAGAGCTTGCAGAGCACTGGGGAAAGGCAGGCAGAGAATTCCCTGCTAGCACCTTCTCTGTGCCTGGGAAGCAGAAGTGTTCACATTGCTTCGCAAGAATCGCTTTTGTGCAGAAAACAGTAACACTTGTTCAGAACGAAAGAAAGCACAGAGCCCCAGATTTTATGTTGTCCTGCAGAGCTTGCAGAGCACTGGGGAAAGGCAGGCAGAGAATTCCCTGCTAGCACCTTCTCTGTGCCTGGGAAGCAGAAGTGTTCACATTGCTTCGCAAGAATCGCTTTTGTGCAGAAAACACTAACACTTGTTCAGAAGGAAAGAAAGCACAGAGCCCCAGATTTTATGTTGTCCTGGAGAGCTTGCAGAGAACTGGGGAAAGGCAGGCAGAGAATTCCCTGATAGCACCTTCTCTGTGCCTGGGAAGCAGAAGTGTTCACATTGCTTCGCAGAATCGCTTTTGTGCAGAAAACACTAACACTTGTTCAGAACGAAAGAAAGCACAGAGCCCCAGATTCTATGTTGTCCTGGAGAGCTTGCAGAGCACTGGGGAAAGGCAGGCAGAGAATTCCCTGCTAGCACCTTCTCTGTGCCTGTTCACATTGCTTCGCAGAATCGCTTTTGTGCAGAAAACAGTAACAGTTGTTCAGAACGAAAGAAAGCACAGAGCCCCAGATTCTATGTTGTCCTGGAGAGCTTGCAGAGCACTGGGGAAAGGCAGGCAGAGAATTCCCTGCTAGCACCTTCTCTGTGCCTGGGAAGCAGAAGTGTTCACATTGCTTCGCAAGAATCGCTTTTGTGCAGAAAACAGTAACACTTGTTCAGAACGAAAGAAAGCACAGAGCCCCAGATTCTATGTTGTCCTGGAGAGCTTGCAGAGCACTGGGGAAAGGCAGGCAGAGAATTCCCTGCTAGCACCTTCTCTGTGCCTGGGAAGCAGAAGTGTTCACATTGCTTCGCAAGAATCGCTTTTGTGCAGAAAACAGTAACACTTGTTCAGAAGGAAAGAAAGCACAGAGCCCCAGATTTTATGTTGTCCTGCAGAGCTTGCAGAGCACTGGGGAAAGGCAGGCAGAGAATTCCCTGCTAGCACCTTCTCTGTGCCTGGGAAGCAGAAGTGTTCACATTGCTTTGCAGAATCGCTTTTGTGCAGAAAACAGTAACACCTGTTCAGAACGAAAGAAAGCACAGAGCCCCAGATTCTATGTTGTCCTGGAGAGCTTGCAGAGCACTGGGGAAAGGCAGGCAGAGAATTCCCTGCTAGCACCTTCTCTGTGCCTGGGAAGCAGAAGTGTTCACATTGCTTCGCAAGAATCGCTTTTGTGCAGAAAACAGTAACACTTGTTCAGAACGAAAGAAAGCACAGAGCCCCAGATTCTATGTTGTCCTGGAGAGCTTGCAGAGCACTGGGGAAAGGCAGGCAGAGAATTCCTTGCAAGCACCTTCTCTGTGCCTGGGAAGCAGAAGTGTTCACTATGCTTCGCAGAATTGCTTTTGTGCAGAAAACAGTAACACTTGTTCAGAACGAAAGAAAGCACAGAGCCCCAGATTTTATGTTGTCCTGGAGAGCTTGCAGAGCACTGGGGAAAGGCAGGCAGAGAATTCCCTGCTAGCACCTTCTCTGTGCCTGTTCACATTGCTTCGCAGAATCGCTTTTGTGCAGAAAACAGTAACACTTGTTCAGAACGAAAGAAAGCACAGAGCCCCAGATTCTATGTTGTCCTGGAGAGCTTGCAGAGCACTGGGGAAAGGCAGGCAGAGAATTCCCTGCTAGCACCTTCTCTGTGCCTGGGAAGCAGAAGTGTTCACATTGCTTCGCAAGAATCGCTTTTGTGCAGAAAACACTAACACTTGTTCAGAAGGAAAGAAAGCACAGAGCCCCAGATTTTATGTTGTCCTGGAGAGCTTGCAGAGCACTGGGGAAAGGCAGGCAGAGAATTCCTTGCTAGCACCTTCTCTGTGCCTGGGAAGCAGAAGTGTTCACATTGCTTCGCAAGAATCGCTTTTGTGCAGAAAACAGTAACACTTGTTCAGAAGGAAAGAAAGCACAGAGCCCCAGATTTTATGTTGTCCTGGAGAGCTTGCAGAGCACTGGGGAAAGGCAGGCAGAGAATTCCTTGCAAGCACCTTCTCTGTGCCTGGGAAGCAGAAGTGTTCACTATGCTTCGCAGAATCGCTTTTGTGCAGAAAACAGTAACACTTGTTCAGAAGGAAAGAAAGCACAGAGCCCCAGATTTTATGTTGTCCTGGAGAGCTTGCAGAGCACTGGGGAAAGGCAGGCAGAGAATTCCTTGCTAGCACCTTCTCTGTGCCTGGGAAGCCGAAGTGTTCACATTGCTTCGCAAGAATCGCTTTTGTGCAGAAAACACTAACACTTGTTCAGAACGAAAGACAGCACAGAGCCCCAGATTTTATGTTGTCCTGGAGAGCTTGCAGAGCACTGGGGAAAGGCAGGCAGAGAATTCCCTGCTAGCACCTTCTCTGTGCCTGGGAAGCAGAAGTGTTCACATTGCTTTGCAGAAACGCTTTTGTGCAGAAAACAGTAACACTTGTTCAGAAGGAAAGAAAGCACAGAGCCCCAGATTCTATGTTGTCCTGGAGAGCTTGCAGAGCACTGGGGAAAGGCAGGCAGAGAATTCCCTGCTAGCACCTTCTCTGTGCCTGGGAAGCAGAAGTGTTCACATTGCTTCGCAGAATCGCTTTTGTGCAGAAAACACTAACACTTGTTCAGAAGGAAAGAAAGCACAGAGCCCCAGATTCTATGTTGTCCTGGAGAGCTTGCAGAGCACTGGGGAAAGGCAGGCAGAGAATTCCCTGCTAGCACCTTCTCTGTGCCTGGGAAGCAGAAGTGTTCACATTGCTTCGCAAGAATCGCTTTTGTGCAGAAAACAGTAACACTTGTTCAGAACGAAAGAAAGCACAGAGCCCCAGAGTCTATGTTGTCCTGGAGAGCTTGCAGAGCACTGGGGAAAGGCAGGCAGAGAATTCCCTGCTAGCACCTTCTCTGTACCTGGGAAGCAGAAGTGTTCACATTGCTTCGCAAGAATCGCTTTTGTGCAGAAAACAGTAACACTTGTTCAGAAGGAAAGAAAGCACAGAGCCCCAGATTTTATGTTGTCCTGGAGAGCTTGCAGAGCACTGGGGAAAGGCAGGCAGAGAATTCCTTGCTAGCACCTTCTCTGTGCCTGGGAAGCAGAAGTGTTCACATTGCTTCGCAGAATTGCTTTTGTGCAGAAAACACTAACACTTGTTCAGAAGGAAAGAAAGCACAGAGCCCCAGATTCTATGTTGTCCTGGAGAGCTTGCAGAGCACTGGGGAAAGGCAGGCAGAGAATTCCTTGCTAGCACCTTCTCTGTGCCTGGGAAGCAGAAGTGTTCACATTGCTTCGCAAGAATCGCTTTTGTGCAGAAAACAGTAACAGTTGTTCAGAACGAAAGAAAGCACAGAGCCCCAGATTTTATGTTGTCCTGGAGAGCTTGCAGAGCACTGGGGAAAGGCAGGCAGAGAATTCCCTGCTAGCACCTTCTCTGTGCCTGGGAAGCAGAAGTGTTCACATTGCTTCGCAAGAATCGCTTTTGTGCAGAAAACAGTAACACTTGTTCAGAACGAAAGAAAGCACAGAGCCCCAGATTTTATGTTGTCCTGCAGAGCTTGCAGAGCACTGGGGAAAGGCAGGCAGAGAATTCCCTGCTAGCACCTTCTCTGTGCCTGGGAAGCAGAAGTGTTCACATTGCTTCGCAAGAATCGCTTTTGTGCAGAAAACACTAACACTTGTTCAGAAGGAAAGAAAGCACAGAGCCCCAGATTTTATGTTGTCCTGGAGAGCTTGCAGAGAACTGGGGAAAGGCAGGCAGAGAATTCCCTGATAGCACCTTCTCTGTGCCTGGGAAGCAGAAGTGTTCACATTGCTTCGCAGAATCGCTTTTGTGCAGAAAACACTAACACTTGTTCAGAACGAAAGAAAGCACAGAGCCCCAGATTCTATGTTGTCCTGGAGAGCTTGCAGAGCACTGGGGAAAGGCAGGCAGAGAATTCCCTGCTAGCACCTTCTCTGTGCCTGTTCACATTGCTTCGCAGAATCGCTTTTGTGCAGAAAACAGTAACAGTTGTTCAGAACGAAAGAAAGCACAGAGCCCCAGATTCTATGTTGTCCTGGAGAGCTTGCAGAGCACTGGGGAAAGGCAGGCAGAGAATTCCCTGCTAGCACCTTCTCTGTGCCTGGGAAGCAGAAGTGTTCACATTGCTTCGCAAGAATCGCTTTTGTGCAGAAAACAGTAACACTTGTTCAGAACGAAAGAAAGCACAGAGCCCCAGATTCTATGTTGTCCTGGAGAGCTTGCAGAGCACTGGGGAAAGGCAGGCAGAGAATTCCCTGCTAGCACCTTCTCTGTGCCTGGGAAGCAGAAGTGTTCACATTGCTTCGCAAGAATCGCTTTTGTGCAGAAAACAGTAACACTTGTTCAGAAGGAAAGAAAGCACAGAGCCCCAGATTTTATGTTGTCCTGCAGAGCTTGCAGAGCACTGGGGAAAGGCAGGCAGAGAATTCCCTGCTAGCACCTTCTCTGTGCCTGGGAAGCAGAAGTGTTCACATTGCTTTGCAGAATCGCTTTTGTGCAGAAAACAGTAACACCTGTTCAGAACGAAAGAAAGCACAGAGCCCCAGATTCTATGTTGTCCTGGAGAGCTTGCAGAGCACTGGGGAAAGGCAGGCAGAGAATTCCCTGCTAGCACCTTCTCTGTGCCTGGGAAGCAGAAGTGTTCACATTGCTTCGCAAGAATCGCTTTTGTGCAGAAAACAGTAACACTTGTTCAGAACGAAAGAAAGCACAGAGCCCCAGATTTTATGTTGTCCTGGAGAGCTTGCAGAGCACTGGGGAAAGGCAGGCAGAGAATTCCTTGCTAGCACCTTCTCTGTGCCTGGGAAGCGGAAGTGTTCACATTGCTTCGCAGAATTGCTTTTGTGCAGAAAACACTAACACTTGTTCAGAAGGAAAGAAAGCACAGAGCCCCAGATTCTATGTTGTCCTGGAGAGCTTGCAGAGCACTGGGGAAAGGCAGGCAGAGAATTCCTTGCTAGCACCTTCTCTGTGCCTGGGAAGCAGAAGTGTTCACATTGCTTCGCAAGAATCGCTTTTGTGCAGAAAACAGTAACAGTTGTTCAGAACGAAAGAAAGCACAGAGCCCCAGATTTTATGTTGTCCTGGAGAGCTTGCAGAGCACTGGGGAAAGGCAGGCAGAGAATTCCCTGCTAGCACCTTCTCTGTGCCTGGGAAGCAGAAGTGTTCACATTGCTTCGCAAGAATCGCTTTTGTGCAGAAAACAGTAACACTTGTTCAGAACGAAAGAAAGCACAGAGCCCCAGATTCTATGTTGTCCTGGAGAGCTTGCAGAGCACTGGGGAAAGGCAGGCAGAGAATTCCCTGCTAGCACCTTCTCTGTGCCTGGGAAGCAGAAGTGTTCATATTGCTTCGCAAGAATCGCTTTTGTGCAGAAAACAGTAACACTTGTTCAGAAGGAAAGACAGCACAGAGCCCCAGATTCTATGTTGTCCTGGAGAGCTTGCAGAGCACTGGGGAAAGGCAGGCAGAGAATTCCCTGCTAGGACCTTCTCTGTGCCTGGGAAGCAGAAGTGTTCACATTGCTTCGCAAGAATCGCTTTTGTGCAGAAAACAGTAACACTTGTTCAGAAGTAAAGAAAGCACAGAGCCCCAGATTTTATGTTGTCCTGGAGAGCTTGCAGAGCACTGGGGAAAGGCAGGCAGAGAATTCCCTGCTAGCACCTTCTCTGTGCCTGGGAAGCAGAAGTGTTCACATTGCTTCGCAGAAACGCTTTTGTGCAGAAAACAGTAACACTTGTTCAGAACGAAAGAAAGCACAGAGCCCCAGATTCTATGTTGTCCTGGAGAGCTTGCAGAGCACTGGGGAAAGGCAGGCAGAGAATTCCCTGCTAGCACCTTCTCTGTGCCTGGGAAGCAGAAGTGTTCACATTGCTTCGCAGAATCGCTTTTCTGCAGAAAACAGTAACACTTGTTCAGAAGGAAAGAAAGCACAGAGCCCCAGATTCTATGTTGTCCTGGAGAGCTTGCAGAGCACTGGGGAAAGGCAGGCAGAGAATTCCCTGCTAGCACCTTCTCTGTGCCTGGGAAGCAGAAGTGTTCACATTGCTTCGCAAGAATCGCTTTTGTGCAGAAAACAGTAACACTTGTTCAGAACGAAAGAAAGCACAGAGCCCCAGAGTCTATGTTGTCCTGGAGAGCTTGCAGAGCACTGGGGAAAGGCAGGCAGAGAATTCCTTGCAAGCACCTTCTCTGTGCCTGGGAAGCAGAAGTGTTCACATTGCTTCGCAAAAATCGCTTTTGTGCAGAAAACACTAACACTTGTTCAGAAGGAAAGAAAGCACAGAGCCCCAGATTTTATGTTGTCCTGGAGAGCTTGCAGAGCACTGGGGAAAGGCAGGCAGAGAATTCCTTGCTAGCACCTTCTCTGTGCCTGGGAAGCAGAAGTGTTCACATTGCTTCGCAAGAATCGCTTTTGTGCAGAAAACACTAACACTTGTTCAGAAGGAAAGAAAGCACAGAGCCCCAGATTTTATGTTGTCCTGGAGAGCTTGCAGAGCACTGGGGAAAGGCAGGCAGAGAATTCCTTGCTAGCACCTTCTCTGTGCCTGGGAAGCAGAAGTGTTCACATTGCTTCGCAGAATCGCTTTTGTGCAGAAAACAGTAACACTTGTTCAGAACGAAAGAAAGCACAGAGCCCCAGATTTTATGTTGTCCTGGAGAGCTTGCAGAGCACTGGGGAAAGGCAGGCAGAGAATTCCCTGCTAGCACCTTCTCTGTGCCTGGGAAGCAGAAGTGTTCACATTGCTTCGCAAGAATCGCTTTTGTGCAGAAAACAGTAACACTTGTTCAGAAGGAAAGAAAGCACAGAGCCCCAGAGTCTATGTTGTCCTGGAGAGCTTGCAGAGCACTGGGGAAAGGCAGGCAGAGAATTCCCTGCTAGCACCTTCTCTGTGCCTGGGAAGCAGAAGTGTTCACATTGCTTCGCAAGAATCGCTTTTGTGCAGAAAACAGTAACACTTGTTCAGAACGAAAGAAAGCACAGAGCCCCAGATTCTATGTTGTCCTGGAGAGCTTGCAGAGCACTGGGGAAAGGCAGGCAGAGAATTCCCTGCTAGCACCTTCTCTGTGCCTGGGAAGCAGAAGTGTTCATATTGCTTCGCAAGAATCGCTTTTGTGCAGAAAACAGTAACACTTGTTCAGAAGGAAAGACAGCACAGAGCCCCAGATTTTATGTTGTCCTGGAGAGCTTGCAGAGCACTGGGGAAAGGCAGGCAGAGAATTCCCTGCTAGGACCTTCTCTGTGCCTGGGAAGCAGAAGTGTTCACATTGCTTCGCAAGAATCGCTTTTGTGCAGAAAACAGTAACACTTGTTCAGAAGTAAAGAAAGCACAGAGCCCCAGATTTTATGTTGTCCTGGAGAGCTTGCAGAGCACTGGGGAAAGGCAGGCAGAGAATTCCCTGCTAGCACCTTCTCTGTGCCTGGGAAGCAGAAGTGTTCACATTGCTTCGCAGAAACGCTTTTGTGCAGAAAACAGTAACACTTGTTCAGAACGAAAGAAAGCACAGAGCCCCAGATTCTATGTTGTCCTGGAGAGCTTGCAGAGCACTGGGGAAAGGCAGGCAGAGAATTCCCTGCTAGCACCTTCTCTGTGCCTGGGAAGCAGAAGTGTTCACATTGCTTCGCAGAATCGCTTTTCTGCAGAAAACAGTAACACTTGTTCAGAAGGAAAGAAAGCACAGAGCCCCAGATTCTATGTTGTCCTGGAGAGCTTGCAGAGCACTGGGGAAAGGCAGGCAGAGAATTCCCTGCTAGCACCTTCTCTGTGCCTGGGAAGCAGAAGTGTTCACATTGCTTCGCAAGAATCGCTTTTGTGCAGAAAACAGTAACACTTGTTCAGAACGAAAGAAAGCACAGAGCCCCAGAGTCTATGTTGTCCTGGAGAGCTTGCAGAGCACTGGGGAAAGGCAGGCAGAGAATTCCTTGCAAGCACCTTCTCTGTGCCTGGGAAGCAGAAGTGTTCACATTGCTTCGCAAAAATCGCTTTTGTGCAGAAAACACTAACACTTGTTCAGAAGGAAAGAAAGCACAGAGCCCCAGATTTTATGTTGTCCTGGAGAGCTTGCAGAGCACTGGGGAAAGGCAGGCAGAGAATTCCTTGCTAGCACCTTCTCTGTGCCTGGGAAGCAGAAGTGTTCACATTGCTTCGCAAGAATCGCTTTTGTGCAGAAAACACTAACACTTGTTCAGAAGGAAAGAAAGCACAGAGCCCCAGATTTTATGTTGTCCTGCAGAGCTTGCAGAGCACTGGGGAAAGGCAGGCAGAGAATTCCTTGCTAGCACCTTCTCTGTGCCTGGGAAGCAGAAGTGTTCACATTGCTTCGCAGAATCGCTTTTGTGCAGAAAACAGTAACACTTGTTCAGAACGAAAGAAAGCACAGAGCCCCAGATTTTATGTTGTCCTGGAGAGCTTGCAGAGCACTGGGGAAAGGCAGGCAGAGAATTCCCTGCTAGCACCTTCTCTGTGCCTGGGAAGCAGAAGTGTTCACATTGCTTCGCAAGAATCGCTTTTGTGCAGAAAACAGTAACACTTGTTCAGAAGGAAAGAAAGCACAGAGCCCCAGATTTTATGTTGTCCTGGAGAGCTTGCAGAGCACTGGGGAAAGGCAGGCAGAGAATTCCCTGCTAGCACCTTCTCTGTGCCTGGGAAGCAGAAGTGTTCACATTGCTTTGCAGAATCGCTTTTGTGCAGAAAACAGTAACAGTTGTTCAGAACGAAAGAAAGCACAGAGCCCCAGATTCTATGTTGTCCTGGAGAGCTTGCAGAGCACTGGGGAAAGGCAGGCAGAGAATTCCCTGCTAGCACCTTCTCTGTGCCTGGGAAGCAGAAGTGTTCACATTGCTTCGCAAGAATCGCTTTTGTGCAGAAAACAGTAACACTTGTTCAGAACGAAAGAAAGCACAGAGCCCCAGATTCTATGTTGTCCTGGAGAGCTTGCAGAGCACTGGGGAAAGGCAGGCAGAGAATTCCCTGCTAGCACCTTCTCTGTGCCTGGGAAGCAGAAGTGTTCACATTGCTTCGCAAGAATCGCTTTTGTGCAGAAAACAGTAACACTTGTTCAGAAGGAAAGAAAGCACAGAGCCCCAGATTTTATGTTGTCCTGCAGAGCTTGCAGAGCACTGGGGAAAGGCAGGCAGAGAATTCCCTGCTAGCACCTTCTCTGTGCCTGGGAAGCAGAAGTGTTCACATTGCTTTGCAGAATCGCTTTTGTGCAGAAAACAGTAACACCTGTTCAGAACGAAAGAAAGCACAGAGCCCCAGATTCTATGTTGTCCTGGAGAGCTTGCAGAGCACTGGGGAAAGGCAGGCAGAGAATTCCCTGCTAGCACCTTCTCTGTGCCTGGGAAGCAGAAGTGTTCACATTGCTTCGCAAGAATCGCTTTTGTGCAGAAAACAGTAACACTTGTTCAGAACGAAAGAAAGCACAGAGCCCCAGATTTTATGTTGTCCTGGAGAGCTTGCAGAGCACTGGGGAAAGGCAGGCAGAGAATTCCTTGCTAGCACCTTCTCTGTGCCTGGGAAGCGGAAGTGTTCACATTGCTTCGCAGAATTGCTTTTGTGCAGAAAACACTAACACTTGTTCAGAAGGAAAGAAAGCACAGAGCCCCAGATTCTATGTTGTCCTGGAGAGCTTGCAGAGCACTGGGGAAAGGCAGGCAGAGAATTCCTTGCTAGCACCTTCTCTGTGCCTGGGAAGCAGAAGTGTTCACATTGCTTCGCAAGAATCGCTTTTGTGCAGAAAACAGTAACAGTTGTTCAGAACGAAAGAAAGCACAGAGCCCCAGATTTTATGTTGTCCTGGAGAGCTTGCAGAGCACTGGGGAAAGGCAGGCAGAGAATTCCCTGCTAGCACCTTCTCTGTGCCTGGGAAGCAGAAGTGTTCACATTGCTTCGCAAGAATCGCTTTTGTGCAGAAAACAGTAACACTTGTTCAGAACGAAAGAAAGCACAGAGCCCCAGATTCTATGTTGTCCTGGAGAGCTTGCAGAGCACTGGGGAAAGGCAGGCAGAGAATTCCCTGCTAGCACCTTCTCTGTGCCTGGGAAGCAGAAGTGTTCATATTGCTTCGCAAGAATCGCTTTTGTGCAGAAAACAGTAACACTTGTTCAGAAGGAAAGACAGCACAGAGCCCCAGATTTTATGTTGTCCTGGAGAGCTTGCAGAGCACTGGGGAAAGGCAGGCAGAGAATTCCCTGCTAGGACCTTCTCTGTGCCTGGGAAGCAGAAGTGTTCACATTGCTTCGCAAGAATCGCTTTTGTGCAGAAAACAGTAACACTTGTTCAGAAGTAAAGAAAGCACAGAGCCCCAGATTTTATGTTGTCCTGGAGAGCTTGCAGAGCACTGGGGAAAGGCAGGCAGAGAATTCCCTGCTAGCACCTTCTCTGTGCCTGGGAAGCAGAAGTGTTCACATTGCTTCGCAGAAACGCTTTTGTGCAGAAAACAGTAACACTTGTTCAGAACGAAAGAAAGCACAGAGCCCCAGATTCTATGTTGTCCTGGAGAGCTTGCAGAGCACTGGGGAAAGGCAGGCAGAGAATTCCCTGCTAGCACCTTCTCTGTGCCTGGGAAGCAGAAGTGTTCACATTGCTTCGCAGAATCGCTTTTCTGCAGAAAACAGTAACACTTGTTCAGAAGGAAAGAAAGCACAGAGCCCCAGATTCTATGTTGTCCTGGAGAGCTTGCAGAGCACTGGGGAAAGGCAGGCAGAGAATTCCCTGCTAGCACCTTCTCTGTGCCTGGGAAGCAGAAGTGTTCACATTGCTTCGCAAGAATCGCTTTTGTGCAGAAAACAGTAACACTTGTTCAGAACGAAAGAAAGCACAGAGCCCCAGAGTCTATGTTGTCCTGGAGAGCTTGCAGAGCACTGGGGAAAGGCAGGCAGAGAATTCCTTGCAAGCACCTTCTCTGTGCCTGGGAAGCAGAAGTGTTCACATTGCTTCGCAAAAATCGCTTTTGTGCAGAAAACACTAACACTTGTTCAGAAGGAAAGAAAGCACAGAGCCCCAGATTTTATGTTGTCCTGGAGAGCTTGCAGAGCACTGGGGAAAGGCAGGCAGAGAATTCCTTGCTAGCACCTTCTCTGTGCCTGGGAAGCAGAAGTGTTCACATTGCTTCGCAAGAATCGCTTTTGTGCAGAAAACACTAACACTTGTTCAGAAGGAAAGAAAGCACAGAGCCCCAGATTTTATGTTGTCCTGGAGAGCTTGCAGAGCACTGGGGAAAGGCAGGCAGAGAATTCCTTGCTAGCACCTTCTCTGTGCCTGGGAAGCAGAAGTGTTCACATTGCTTCGCAGAATCGCTTTTGTGCAGAAAACAGTAACACTTGTTCAGAACGAAAGAAAGCACAGAGCCCCAGATTTTATGTTGTCCTGGAGAGCTTGCAGAGCACTGGGGAAAGGCAGGCAGAGAATTCCCTGCTAGCACCTTCTCTGTGCCTGGGAAGCAGAAGTGTTCACATTGCTTCGCAAGAATCGCTTTTGTGCAGAAAACAGTAACACTTGTTCAGAAGGAAAGAAAGCACAGAGCCCCAGAGTCTATGTTGTCCTGGAGAGCTTGCAGAGCACTGGGGAAAGGCAGGCAGAGAATTCCCTGCTAGCACCTTCTCTGTGCCTGGGAAGCAGAAGTGTTCACATTGCTTCGCAAGAATCGCTTTTGTGCAGAAAACAGTAACACTTGTTCAGAACGAAAGAAAGCACAGAGCCCCAGATTCTATGTTGTCCTGGAGAGCTTGCAGAGCACTGGGGAAAGGCAGGCAGAGAATTCCCTGCTAGCACCTTCTCTGTGCCTGGGAAGCAGAAGTGTTCATATTGCTTCGCAAGAATCGCTTTTGTGCAGAAAACAGTAACACTTGTTCAGAAGGAAAGACAGCACAGAGCCCCAGATTTTATGTTGTCCTGGAGAGCTTGCAGAGCACTGGGGAAAGGCAGGCAGAGAATTCCCTGCTAGGACCTTCTCTGTGCCTGGGAAGCAGAAGTGTTCACATTGCTTCGCAAGAATCGCTTTTGTGCAGAAAACAGTAACACTTGTTCAGAAGTAAAGAAAGCACAGAGCCCCAGATTTTATGTTGTCCTGGAGAGCTTGCAGAGCACTGGGGAAAGGCAGGCAGAGAATTCCCTGCTAGCACCTTCTCTGTGCCTGGGAAGCAGAAGTGTTCACATTGCTTCGCAGAAACGCTTTTGTGCAGAAAACAGTAACACTTGTTCAGAACGAAAGAAAGCACAGAGCCCCAGATTCTATGTTGTCCTGGAGAGCTTGCAGAGCACTGGGGAAAGGCAGGCAGAGAATTCCCTGCTAGCACCTTCTCTGTGCCTGGGAAGCAGAAGTGTTCACATTGCTTCGCAGAATCGCTTTTCTGCAGAAAACAGTAACACTTGTTCAGAAGGAAAGAAAGCACAGAGCCCCAGATTCTATGTTGTCCTGGAGAGCTTGCAGAGCACTGGGGAAAGGCAGGCAGAGAATTCCCTGCTAGCACCTTCTCTGTGCCTGGGAAGCAGAAGTGTTCACATTGCTTCGCAAGAATCGCTTTTGTGCAGAAAACAGTAACACTTGTTCAGAACGAAAGAAAGCACAGAGCCCCAGAGTCTATGTTGTCCTGGAGAGCTTGCAGAGCACTGGGGAAAGGCAGGCAGAGAATTCCTTGCAAGCACCTTCTCTGTGCCTGGGAAGCAGAAGTGTTCACATTGCTTCGCAAAAATCGCTTTTGTGCAGAAAACACTAACACTTGTTCAGAAGGAAAGAAAGCACAGAGCCCCAGATTTTATGTTGTCCTGGAGAGCTTGCAGAGCACTGGGGAAAGGCAGGCAGAGAATTCCTTGCTAGCACCTTCTCTGTGCCTGGGAAGCAGAAGTGTTCACATTGCTTCGCAAGAATCGCTTTTGTGCAGAAAACACTAACACTTGTTCAGAAGGAAAGAAAGCACAGAGCCCCAGATTTTATGTTGTCCTGCAGAGCTTGCAGAGCACTGGGGAAAGGCAGGCAGAGAATTCCTTGCTAGCACCTTCTCTGTGCCTGGGAAGCAGAAGTGTTCACATTGCTTCGCAGAATCGCTTTTGTGCAGAAAACAGTAACACTTGTTCAGAACGAAAGAAAGCACAGAGCCCCAGATTTTATGTTGTCCTGGAGAGCTTGCAGAGCACTGGGGAAAGGCAGGCAGAGAATTCCCTGCTAGCACCTTCTCTGTGCCTGGGAAGCAGAAGTGTTCACATTGCTTCGCAAGAATCGCTTTTGTGCAGAAAACAGTAACACTTGTTCAGAAGGAAAGAAAGCACAGAGCCCCAGATTTTATGTTGTCCTGGAGAGCTTGCAGAGCACTGGGGAAAGGCAGGCAGAGAATTCCCTGCTAGCACCTTCTCTGTGCCTGGGAAGCAGAAGTGTTCACATTGCTTTGCAGAATCGCTTTTGTGCAGAAAACAGTAACACTTGTTCAGAACGAAAGAAAGCACAGAGCCCCAGATTCTATGTTGTCCTGGAGAGCTTGCAGAGCACTGGGGAAAGGCAGGCAGAGAATTCCCTGCTAGCACCTTCTCTGTGCCTGGGAAGCAGAAGTGTTCACATTGCTTCGCAAGAATCGCTTTTGTGCAGAAAACAGTAACACTTGTTCAGAAGGAAAGAAAGCACAGAGCCCCAGATTTTATGTTGTCCTGGAGAGCTTGCAGAGCACTGGGGAAAGGCAGGCAGAGAATTCCTTGCTAGCACCTTCTCTGTGCCTGGGAAGCGGAAGTGTTCACATTGCTTCGCAGAATTGCTTTTGTGCAGAAAACACTAACACTTGTTCAGAAGGAAAGAAAGCACAGAGCCCCAGATTCTATGTTGTCCTGGAGAGCTTGCAGAGCACTGGGGAAAGGCAGGCAGAGAATTCCTTGCTAGCACCTTCTCTGTGCCTGGGAAGCAGAAGTGTTCACATTGCTTCGCAAGAATCGCTTTTGTGCAGAAAACAGTAACAGTTGTTCAGAACGAAAGAAAGCACAGAGCCCCAGATTTTATGTTGTCCTGGAGAGCTTGCAGAGCACTGGGGAAAGGCAGGCAGAGAATTCCCTGCTAGCACCTTCTCTGTGCCTGGGAAGCAGAAGTGTTCACATTGCTTCGCAAGAATCGCTTTTGTGCAGAAAACAGTAACACTTGTTCAGAAGGAAAGAAAGCACAGAGCCCCAGATTCTATGTTGTCCTGGAGAGCTTGCAGAGCACTGGGGAAAGGCAGGCAGAGAATTCCCTGCTAGCACCTTCTCTGTGCCTGGGAAGCAGAAGTGTTCATATTGCTTCGCAAGAATCGCTTTTGTGCAGAAAACAGTAACACTTGTTCAGAAGGAAAGACAGCACAGAGCCCCAGATTTTATGTTGTCCTGGAGAGCTTGCAGAGCACTGGGGAAAGGCAGGCAGAGAATTCCCTGCTAGGACCTTCTCTGTGCCTGGGAAGCAGAAGTGTTCACATTGCTTCGCAAGAATCGCTTTTGTGCAGAAAACAGTAACACTTGTTCAGAAGTAAAGAAAGCACAGAGCCCCAGATTTTATGTTGTCCTGGAGAGCTTGCAGAGCACTGGGGAAAGGCAGGCAGAGAATTCCCTGCTAGCACCTTCTCTGTGCCTGGGAAGCAGAAGTGTTCACATTGCTTCGCAGAAACGCTTTTGTGCAGAAAACAGTAACACTTGTTCAGAACGAAAGAAAGCACAGAGCCCCAGATTCTATGTTGTCCTGGAGAGCTTGCAGAGCACTGGGGAAAGGCAGGCAGAGAATTCCCTGCTAGCACCTTCTCTGTGCCTGGGAAGCAGAAGTGTTCACATTGCTTCGCAGAATCGCTTTTCTGCAGAAAACAGTAACACTTGTTCAGAAGGAAAGAAAGCACAGAGCCCCAGATTCTATGTTGTCCTGGAGAGCTTGCAGAGCACTGGGGAAAGGCAGGCAGAGAATTCCCTGCTAGCACCTTCTCTGTGCCTGGGAAGCAGAAGTGTTCACATTGCTTCGCAAGAATCGCTTTTGTGCAGAAAACAGTAACACTTGTTCAGAACGAAAGAAAGCACAGAGCCCCAGAGTCTATGTTGTCCTGGAGAGCTTGCAGAGCACTGGGGAAAGGCAGGCAGAGAATTCCTTGCAAGCACCTTCTCTGTGCCTGGGAAGCAGAAGTGTTCACATTGCTTCGCAAAAATCGCTTTTGTGCAGAAAACACTAACACTTGTTCAGAAGGAAAGAAAGCACAGAGCCCCAGATTTTATGTTGTCCTGGAGAGCTTGCAGAGCACTGGGGAAAGGCAGGCAGAGAATTCCTTGCTAGCACCTTCTCTGTGCCTGGGAAGCAGAAGTGTTCACATTGCTTCGCAAGAATCGCTTTTGTGCAGAAAACACTAACACTTGTTCAGAAGGAAAGAAAGCACAGAGCCCCAGATTTTATGTTGTCCTGCAGAGCTTGCAGAGCACTGGGGAAAGGCAGGCAGAGAATTCCTTGCTAGCACCTTCTCTGTGCCTGGGAAGCAGAAGTGTTCACATTGCTTCGCAGAATCGCTTTTGTGCAGAAAACAGTAACACTTGTTCAGAACGAAAGAAAGCACAGAGCCCCAGATTTTATGTTGTCCTGGAGAGCTTGCAGAGCACTGGGGAAAGGCAGGCAGAGAATTCCCTGCTAGCACCTTCTCTGTGCCTGGGAAGCAGAAGTGTTCACATTGCTTCGCAAGAATCGCTTTTGTGCAGAAAACAGTAACACTTGTTCAGAAGGAAAGAAAGCACAGAGCCCCAGATTTTATGTTGTCCTGGAGAGCTTGCAGAGCACTGGGGAAAGGCAGGCAGAGAATTCCCTGCTAGCACCTTCTCTGTGCCTGGGAAGCAGAAGTGTTCACATTGCTTTGCAGAATCGCTTTTGTGCAGAAAACAGTAACACTTGTTCAGAACGAAAGAAAGCACAGAGCCCCAGATTCTATGTTGTCCTGGAGAGCTTGCAGAGCACTGGGGAAAGGCAGGCAGAGAATTCCTTGCTAGCACCTTCTCTGTGCCTGGGAAGCAGAAGTGTTCACATTGCTTCGCAAGAATCGCTTTTGTGCAGAAAACAGTAACAGTTGTTCAGAACGAAAGAAAGCACAGAGCCCCAGATTTTATGTTGTCCTGGAGAGCTTGCAGAGCACTGGGGAAAGGCAGGCAGAGAATTCCCTGCTAGCACCTTCTCTGTGCCTGGGAAGCAGAAGTGTTCACATTGCTTCTCAAGAATCGCTTTTGTGCAGAAAACAGTAACACTTGTTCAGAAGGAAAGAAAGCACAGAGCCCCAGATTCTATGTTGTCCTGGAGAGCTTGCAGAGCACTGGGGAAAGGCAGGCAGAGAATTCCCTGCTAGCACCTTCTCTGTGCCTGGGAAGCAGAAGTGTTCATATTGCTTCGCAAGAATCGCTTTTGTGCAGAAAACAGTAACACTTGTTCAGAAGGAAAGACAGCACAGAGCCCCAGATTTTATGTTGTCCTGGAGAGCTTGCAGAGCACTGGGGAAAGGCAGGCAGAGAATTCCCTGCTAGGACCTTCTCTGTGCCTGGGAAGCAGAAGTGTTCACATTGCTTCGCAAGAATCGCTTTTGTTAAGAAAACAGTAACACTTGTTCAGAAGTAAAGAAAGCACAGAGCCCCAGATTTTATGTTGTCCTGGAGAGCTTGCAGAGCACTGGGGAAAGGCAGGCAGAGAATTCCCTGCTAGCACCTTCTCTGTGCCTGGGAAGCAGAAGTGTTCGCATTGCTTCGCAGAATCGCTTTTCTGCAGAAAACAGTAACACTTGTTCAGAAGGAAAGAAAGCACAGAGCCCCAGATTCTATGTTGTCCTGGAGAGCTTGCAGAGCACTGGGGAAAGGCAGGCAGAGAATTCCCTGCTAGCACCTTCTCTGTGCCTGGGAAGCAGAAGTGTTCACATTGCTTCGCAAGAATCGCTTTTGTGCAGAAAACAGTAACACTTGTTCAGAACGAAAGAAAGCACAGAGCCCCAGAGTCTATGTTGTCCTGGAGAGCTTGCAGAGCACTGGGGAAAGGCAGGCAGAGAATTCCTTGCAAGCACCTTCTCTGTGCCTGGGAAGCAGAAGTGTTCACATTGCTTCGCAAAAATCGCTTTTGTGCAGAAAACACTAACACTTGTTCAGAAGGAAAGAAAGCACAGAGCCCCAGATTTTATGTTGTCCTGGAGAGCTTGCAGAGCACTGGGGAAAGGCAGGCAGAGAATTCCTTGCTAGCACCTTCTCTGTGCCTGGGAAGCAGAAGTGTTCACATTGCTTCGCAAGAATCGCTTTTGTGCAGAAAACACTAACACTTGTTCAGAAGGAAAGAAAGCACAGAGCCCCAGATTTTATGTTGTCCTGCAGAGCTTGCAGAGCACTGGGGAAAGGCAGGCAGAGAATTCCTTGCTAGCACCTTCTCTGTGCCTGGGAAGCAGAAGTGTTCACATTGCTTCGCAGAATCGCTTTTGTGCAGAAAACAGTAACACTTGTTCAGAACGAAAGAAAGCACAGAGCCCCAGATTTTATGTTGTCCTGGAGAGCTTGCAGAGCACTGGGGAAAGGCAGGCAGAGAATTCCCTGCTAGCACCTTCTCTGTGCCTGGGAAGCAGAAGTGTTCACATTGCTTCGCAAGAATCGCTTTTGTGCAGAAAATAGTAACACTTGTTCAGAAGGAAAGAAAGCACAGAGCCCCAGATTTTATGTTGTCCTGGAGAGCTTGCAGAGCACTGGGGAAAGGCAGGCAGAGAATTCCCTGCTAGCACCTTCTCTGTGCCTGGGAAGCAGAAGTGTTCACATTGCTTTGCAGAATCGCTTTTGTGCAGAAAACAGTAACACTTGTTCAGAACGAAAGAAAGCACAGAGCCCCAGATTCTATGTTGTCCTGGAGAGCTTGCAGAGCACTGGGGAAAGGCAGGCAGAGAATTCCCTGCTAGCACCTTCTCTGTGCCTGGGAAGCAGAAGTGTTCACATTGCTTCGCAAGAATCGCTTTTGTGCAGAAAACAGTAACACTTGTTCAGAAGGAAAGAAAGCACAGAGCCCCAGATTTTATGTTGTCCTGGAGAGCTTGCAGAGCACTGGGGAAAGGCAGGCAGAGAATTCCTTGCTAGCACCTTCTCTGTGCCTGGGAAGCGGAAGTGTTCACATTGCTTCGCAGAATTGCTTTTGTGCAGAAAACACTAACACTTGTTCAGAAGGAAAGAAAGCACAGAGCCCCAGATTCTATGTTGTCCTGGAGAGCTTGCAGAGCACTGGGGAAAGGCAGGCAGAGAATTCCCTGCTAGCACCTTCTCTGTGCCTGGGAAGCAGAAGTGTTCACATTGCTTCGCAAGAATCGCTTTTGTGCAGAAAACAGTAACAGTTGTTCAGAACGAAAGAAAGCACAGAGCCCCAGATTTTATGTTGTCCTGGAGAGCTTGCAGAGCACTGGGGAAAGGCAGGCAGAGAATTCCCTGCTAGCACCTTCTCTGTGCCTGGGAAGCAGAAGTGTTCACATTGCTTCGCAAGAATCGCTTTTGTGCAGAAAACAGTAACACTTGTTCAGAACGAAAGAAAGCACAGAGCCCCAGATTCTATGTTGTCCTGGAGAGCTTGCAGAGCACTGGGGAAAGGCAGGCAGAGAATTCCCTGCTAGCACCTTCTCTGTGCCTGGGAAGCAGAAGTGTTCATATTGCTTCGCAAGAATCGCTTTTGTGCAGAAAACAGTAACACTTGTTCAGAAGGAAAGACAGCACAGAGCCCCAGATTCTATGTTGTCCTGGAGAGCTTGCAGAGCACTGGGGAAAGGCAGGCAGAGAATTCCCTGCTAGGACCTTCTCTGTGCCTGGGAAGCAGAAGTGTTCACATTGCTTCGCAAGAATCGCTTTTGTGCAGAAAACAGTAACACTTGTTCAGAAGTAAAGAAAGCACAGAGCCCCAGATTTTATGTTGTCCTGGAGAGCTTGCAGAGCACTGGGGAAAGGCAGGCAGAGAATTCCCTGCTAGCACCTTCTCTGTGCCTGGGAAGCAGAAGTGTTCACATTGCTTCGCAGAATCGCTTTTCTGCAGAAAACAGTAACACTTGTTCAGAAGGAAAGAAAGCACAGAGCCCCAGATTCTATGTTGTCCTGGAGAGCTTGCAGAGCACTGGGGAAAGGCAGGCAGAGAATTCCCTGCTAGCACCTTCTCTGTGCCTGGGAAGCAGAAGTGTTCACATTGCTTCGCAAGAATCGCTTTTGTGCAGAAAACAGTAACACTTGTTCAGAAGGAAAGAAAGCACAGAGCCCCAGATTTTATGTTGTCCTGGAGAGCTTGCAGAGCACTGGGGAAAGGCAGGCAGAGAATTCCCTGCTAGCACCTTCTCTGTGCCTGTTCACATTGCTTCGCAGAATCGCTTTTGTGCAGAAAACAGTAACACTTGTTCAGAACGAAAGAAAGCACAGAGCCCCAGATTTTATGTTGTCCTGGAGAGCTTGCAGAGCACTGGGGAAAGGCAGGCAGAGAATTCCCTGCTAGCACCTTCTCTGTGCCTGTTCACATTGCTTCGCAGAATCGCTTTTGTGCAGAAAACAGTAACACTTGTTCAGAAGGAAAGAAAGCACAGAGCCCCAGATTCTATGTTGTCCTGGAGAGCTTGCAGAGCACTGGGGAAAGGCAGGCAGAGAATTCCCTGCTAGCACCTTCTCTGTGCCTGGGAAGCAGAAGTGTTCACATTGCTTCGCAAGAATCGCTTTTGTGCAGAAAACAGTAACACTTGTTCAGAACGAAAGAAAGCACAGAGCCCCAGATTCTATGTTGTCCTGGAGAGCTTGCAGAGCACTGGGGAAAGGCAGGCAGAGAATTCCTTGCAAGCACCTTCTCTGTGCCTGGGAAGCAGAAGTGTTCACTATGCTTCGCAGAATTGCTTTTGTGCAGAAAACAGTAACACTTGTTCAGAACGAAAGAAAGCACAGAGCCCCAGATTCTATGTTGTCCTGGAGAGCTTGCAGAGCACTGGGGAAAGGCAGGCAGAGAATTCCCTGCTAGCACCTTCTCTGTGCCTGTTCACATTGCTTCGCAGAATCGCTTTTGTGCAGAAAACAGTAACACTTGTTCAGAAGGAAAGAAAGCACAGAGCCCCAGATTCTATGTTGTCCTGGAGAGCTTGCAGAGCACTGGGGAAAGGCAGGCAGAGAATTCCCTGCTAGCACCTTCTCTGTGCCTGGGAAGCAGAAGTGTTCACATTGCTTCGCAAGAATCGCTTTTGTGCAGAAAACAGTAACACTTGTTCAGAACGAAAGAAAGCACAGAGCCCCAGAGTCTATGTTGTCCTGGAGAGCTTGCAGAGCACTGGGGAAAGGCAGGCAGAGAATTCCTTGCTAGCACGTTCTCTGTGCCTGGGAAGCAGAAGTGTTCACATTGCTTCGCAAGAATCGCTTTTGTGCAGAAAACAGTAACAGTTGTTCAGAACGAAAGAAAGCACAGAGCCCCAGATTTTATGTTGTCCTGGAGAGCTTGCAGAGCACTGGGGAAAGGCAGGCAGAGAATTCCCTGCTAGCACCTTCTCTGTGCCTGGGAAGCAGAAGTGTTCACATTGCTTCGCAAGAATCGCTTTTGTGCAGAAAACAGTAACACTTGTTCAGAACGAAAGAAAGCACAGAGCCCCAGATTCTATGTTGTCCTGGAGAGCTTGCAGAGCACTGGGGAAAGGCAGGCAGA
This sequence comes from Strix aluco, assembly GCF_031877795.1. NCBI lineage: Eukaryota > Metazoa > Chordata > Aves > Strigiformes > Strigidae > Strix > Strix aluco. The sequence goes on from NW_027436569.1 coordinate 807,231, forward strand.
GAATTCCCTGCTAGCACCTTCTCTGTGCCTGGGAAGCAGAAGTGTTCATATTGCTTCGCAAGAATCGCTTTTGTGCAGAAAACAGTAACACTTGTTCAGAAGGAAAGACAGCACAGAGCCCCAGATTTTATGTTGTCCTGGAGAGCTTGCAGAGCACTGGGGAAAGGCAGGCAGAGAATTCCCTGCTAGGACCTTCTCTGTGCCTGGGAAGCAGAAGTGTTCACATTGCTTCGCAAGAATCGCTTTTGTGCAGAAAACAGTAACACTTGTTCAGAAGTAAAGAAAGCACAGAGCCCCAGATTTTATGTTGTCCTGGAGAGCTTGCAGAGCACTGGGGAAAGGCAGGCAGAGAATTCCCTGCTAGCACCTTCTCTGTGCCTGGGAAGCAGAAGTGTTCACATTGCTTCGCAGAAACGCTTTTGTGCAGAAAACAGTAACACTTGTTCAGAACGAAAGAAAGCACAGAGCCCCAGATTCTATGTTGTCCTGGAGAGCTTGCAGAGCACTGGGGAAAGGCAGGCAGAGAATTCCCTGCTAGCACCTTCTCTGTGCCTGGGAAGCAGAAGTGTTCACATTGCTTCGCAGAATCGCTTTTCTGCAGAAAACAGTAACACTTGTTCAGAAGGAAAGAAAGCACAGAGCCCCAGATTCTATGTTGTCCTGGAGAGCTTGCAGAGCACTGGGGAAAGGCAGGCAGAGAATTCCCTGCTAGCACCTTCTCTGTGCCTGGGAAGCAGAAGTGTTCACATTGCTTCGCAAGAATCGCTTTTGTGCAGAAAACAGTAACACTTGTTCAGAACGAAAGAAAGCACAGAGCCCCAGAGTCTATGTTGTCCTGGAGAGCTTGCAGAGCACTGGGGAAAGGCAGGCAGAGAATTCCTTGCAAGCACCTTCTCTGTGCCTGGGAAGCAGAAGTGTTCACATTGCTTCGCAAAAATCGCTTTTGTGCAGAAAACACTAACACTTGTTCAGAAGGAAAGAAAGCACAGAGCCCCAGATTTTATGTTGTCCTGGAGAGCTTGCAGAGCACTGGGGAAAGGCAGGCAGAGAATTCCTTGCTAGCACCTTCTCTGTGCCTGGGAAGCAGAAGTGTTCACATTGCTTCGCAAGAATCGCTTTTGTGCAGAAAACACTAACACTTGTTCAGAAGGAAAGAAAGCACAGAGCCCCAGATTTTATGTTGTCCTGCAGAGCTTGCAGAGCACTGGGGAAAGGCAGGCAGAGAATTCCCTGCTAGCACCTTCTCTGTGCCTGGGAAGCAGAAGTGTTCACATTGCTTTGCAGAATCGCTTTTGTGCAGAAAACAGTAACACTTGTTCAGAACGAAAGAAAGCACAGAGCCCCAGATTCTATGTTGTCCTGGAGAGCTTGCAGAGCACTGGGGAAAGGCAGGCAGAGAATTCCCTGCTAGCACCTTCTCTGTGCCTGGGAAGCAGAAGTGTTCACATTGCTTCGCAAGAATCGCTTTTGTGCAGAAAACAGTAACACTTGTTCAGAAGGAAAGAAAGCACAGAGCCCCAGATTTTATGTTGTCCTGGAGAGCTTGCAGAGCACTGGGGAAAGGCAGGCAGAGAATTCCTTGCTAGCACCTTCTCTGTGCCTGGGAAGCGGAAGTGTTCACATTGCTTCGCAGAATTGCTTTTGTGCAGAAAACACTAACACTTGTTCAGAAGGAAAGAAAGCACAGAGCCCCAGATTCTATGTTGTCCTGGAGAGCTTGCAGAGCACTGGGGAAAGGCAGGCAGAGAATTCCCTGCTAGCACCTTCTCTGTGCCTGGGAAGCAGAAGTGTTCACATTGCTTCGCAAGAATCGCTTTTGTGCAGAAAACAGTAACAGTTGTTCAGAACGAAAGAAAGCACAGAGCCCCAGATTTTATGTTGTCCTGGAGAGCTTGCAGAGCACTGGGGAAAGGCAGGCAGAGAATTCCCTGCTAGCACCTTCTCTGTGCCTGGGAAGCAGAAGTGTTCACATTGCTTCGCAAGAATCGCTTTTGTGCAGAAAACAGTAACACTTGTTCAGAACGAAAGAAAGCACAGAGCCCCAGATTCTATGTTGTCCTGGAGAGCTTGCAGAGCACTGGGGAAAGGCAGGCAGAGAATTCCCTGCTAGCACCTTCTCTGTGCCTGGGAAGCAGAAGTGTTCATATTGCTTCGCAAGAATCGCTTTTGTGCAGAAAACAGTAACACTTGTTCAGAAGGAAAGACAGCACAGAGCCCCAGATTCTATGTTGTCCTGGAGAGCTTGCAGAGCACTGGGGAAAGGCAGGCAGAGAATTCCCTGCTAGGACCTTCTCTGTGCCTGGGAAGCAGAAGTGTTCACATTGCTTCGCAAGAATCGCTTTTGTGCAGAAAACAGTAACACTTGTTCAGAAGTAAAGAAAGCACAGAGCCCCAGATTTTATGTTGTCCTGGAGAGCTTGCAGAGCACTGGGGAAAGGCAGGCAGAGAATTCCCTGCTAGCACCTTCTCTGTGCCTGGGAAGCAGAAGTGTTCACATTGCTTCGCAGAATCGCTTTTCTGCAGAAAACAGTAACACTTGTTCAGAAGGAAAGAAAGCACAGAGCCCCAGATTCTATGTTGTCCTGGAGAGCTTGCAGAGCACTGGGGAAAGGCAGGCAGAGAATTCCCTGCTAGCACCTTCTCTGTGCCTGGGAAGCAGAAGTGTTCACATTGCTTCGCAAGAATCGCTTTTGTGCAGAAAACAGTAACACTTGTTCAGAAGGAAAGAAAGCACAGAGCCCCAGATTTTATGTTGTCCTGGAGAGCTTGCAGAGCACTGGGGAAAGGCAGGCAGAGAATTCCCTGCTAGCACCTTCTCTGTGCCTGTTCACATTGCTTCGCAGAATCGCTTTTGTGCAGAAAACAGTAACACTTGTTCAGAACGAAAGAAAGCACAGAGCCCCAGATTTTATGTTGTCCTGGAGAGCTTGCAGAGCACTGGGGAAAGGCAGGCAGAGAATTCCCTGCTAGCACCTTCTCTGTGCCTGTTCACATTGCTTCGCAGAATCGCTTTTGTGCAGAAAACAGTAACACTTGTTCAGAAGGAAAGAAAGCACAGAGCCCCAGATTCTATGTTGTCCTGGAGAGCTTGCAGAGCACTGGGGAAAGGCAGGCAGAGAATTCCCTGCTAGCACCTTCTCTGTGCCTGGGAAGCAGAAGTGTTCACTATGCTTCGCAGAATTGCTTTTGTGCAGAAAACAGTAACACTTGTTCAGAACGAAAGAAAGCACAGAGCCCCAGATTCTATGTTGTCCTGGAGAGCTTGCAGAGCACTGGGGAAAGGCAGGCAGAGAATTCCCTGCTAGCACCTTCTCTGTGCCTGTTCACATTGCTTCGCAGAATCGCTTTTGTGCAGAAAACAGTAACACTTGTTCAGAAGGAAAGAAAGCACAGAGCCCCAGATTCTATGTTGTCCTGGAGAGCTTGCAGAGCACTGGGGAAAGGCAGGCAGAGAATTCCCTGCTAGCACCTTCTCTGTGCCTGGGAAGCAGAAGTGTTCACATTGCTTCGCAAGAATCGCTTTTGTGCAGAAAACAGTAACACTTGTTCAGAACGAAAGAAAGCACAGAGCCCCAGAGTCTATGTTGTCCTGGAGAGCTTGCAGAGCACTGGGGAAAGGCAGGCAGAGAATTCCTTGCTAGCACCTTCTCTGTGCCTGGGAAGCAGAAGTGTTCACATTGCTTCGCAAGAATCGCTTTTGTGCAGAAAACAGTAACAGTTGTTCAGAACGAAAGAAAGCACAGAGCCCCAGATTTTATGTTGTCCTGGAGAGCTTGCAGAGCACTGGGGAAAGGCAGGCAGAGAATTCCCTGCTAGCACCTTCTCTGTGCCTGGGAAGCAGAAGTGTTCACATTGCTTCGCAAGAATCGCTTTTGTGCAGAAAACAGTAACACTTGTTCAGAACGAAAGAAAGCACAGAGCCCCAGATTCTATGTTGTCCTGGAGAGCTTGCAGAGCACTGGGGAAAGGCAGGCAGAGAATTCCCTGCTAGCACCTTCTCTGTGCCTGGGAAGCAGAAGTGTTCACATTGCTTCGCAAGAATCGCTTTTGTGCAGAAAACACTAACACTTGTTCAGAAGGAAAGACAGCACAGAGCCCCAGATTTTATGTTGTCCTGGAGAGCTTGCAGAGCACTGGGGAAAGGCAGGCAGAGAATTCCCTGCTAGGACCTTCTCTGTGCCTGGGAAGCAGAAGTGTTCACATTGCTTCGCAAGAATCGCTTTTGTGCAGAAAACAGTAACACTTGTTCAGAAGTAAAGAAAGCACAGAGCCCCAGATTTTATGTTGTCCTGGAGAGCTTGCAGAGCACTGGGGAAAGGCAGGCAGAGAATTCCCTGCTAGCACCTTCTCTGTGCCTGGGAAGCAGAAGTGTTCACATTGCTTCGCAGAAACGCTTTTGTGCAGAAAACAGTAACACTTGTTCAGAACGAAAGAAAGCACAGAGCCCCAGATTCTATGTTGTCCTGGAGAGCTTGCAGAGCACTGGGGAAAGGCAGGCAGAGAATTCCCTGCTAGCACCTTCTCTGTGCCTGGGAAGCAGAAGTGTTCACATTGCTTCGCAGAATCGCTTTTCTGCAGAAAACAGTAACACTTGTTCAGAAGGAAAGAAAGCACAGAGCCCCAGATTCTATGTTGTCCTGGAGAGCTTGCAGAGCACTGGGGAAAGGCAGGCAGAGAATTCCCTGCTAGCACCTTCTCTGTGCCTGGGAAGCAGAAGTGTTCACATTGCTTCGCAAGAATCGCTTTTGTGCAGAAAACAGTAACACTTGTTCAGAACGAAAGAAAGCACAGAGCCCCAGAGTCTATGTTGTCCTGGAGAGCTTGCAGAGCACTGGGGAAAGGCAGGCAGAGAATTCCTTGCAAGCACCTTCTCTGTGCCTGGGAAGCAGAAGTGTTCACATTGCTTCGCAAAAATCGCTTTTGTGCAGAAAACACTAACACTTGTTCAGAAGGAAAGAAAGCACAGAGCCCCAGATTTTATGTTGTCCTGGAGAGCTTGCAGAGCACTGGGGAAAGGCAGGCAGAGAATTCCTTGCTAGCACCTTCTCTGTGCCTGGGAAGCAGAAGTGTTCACATTGCTTCGCAAGAATCGCTTTTGTGCAGAAAACACTAACACTTGTTCAGAAGGAAAGAAAGCACAGAGCCCCAGATTTTATGTTGTCCTGCAGAGCTTGCAGAGCACTGGGGAAAGGCAGGCAGAGAATTCCTTGCTAGCACCTTCTCTGTGCCTGGGAAGCAGAAGTGTTCACATTGCTTCGCAGAATCGCTTTTGTGCAGAAAACAGTAACACTTGTTCAGAACGAAAGAAAGCACAGAGCCCCAGATTTTATGTTGTCCTGGAGAGCTTGCAGAGCACTGGGGAAAGGCAGGCAGAGAATTCCCTGCTAGCACCTTCTCTGTGCCTGGGAAGCAGAAGTGTTCACATTGCTTCGCAAGAATCGCTTTTGTGCAGAAAACAGTAACACTTGTTCAGAAGGAAAGAAAGCACAGAGCCCCAGAGTCTATGTTGTCCTGGAGAGCTTGCAGAGCACTGGGGAAAGGCAGGCAGAGAATTCCCTGCTAGCACCTTCTCTGTGCCTGGGAAGCAGAAGTGTTCACATTGCTTCGCAAGAATCGCTTTTGTGCAGAAAACAGTAACACTTGTTCAGAACGAAAGAAAGCACAGAGCCCCAGATTCTATGTTGTCCTGGAGAGCTTGCAGAGCACTGGGGAAAGGCAGGCAGAGAATTCCCTGCTAGCACCTTCTCTGTGCCTGGGAAGCAGAAGTGTTCATATTGCTTCGCAAGAATCGCTTTTGTGCAGAAAACAGTAACACTTGTTCAGAAGGAAAGACAGCACAGAGCCCCAGATTTTATGTTGTCCTGGAGAGCTTGCAGAGCACTGGGGAAAGGCAGGCAGAGAATTCCCTGCTAGGACCTTCTCTGTGCCTGGGAAGCAGAAGTGTTCACATTGCTTCGCAAGAATCGCTTTTGTGCAGAAAACAGTAACACTTGTTCAGAAGTAAAGAAAGCACAGAGCCCCAGATTTTATGTTGTCCTGGAGAGCTTGCAGAGCACTGGGGAAAGGCAGGCAGAGAATTCCCTGCTAGCACCTTCTCTGTGCCTGGGAAGCAGAAGTGTTCACATTGCTTCGCAGAAACGCTTTTGTGCAGAAAACAGTAACACTTGTTCAGAACGAAAGAAAGCACAGAGCCCCAGATTCTATGTTGTCCTGGAGAGCTTGCAGAGCACTGGGGAAAGGCAGGCAGAGAATTCCCTGCTAGCACCTTCTCTGTGCCTGGGAAGCAGAAGTGTTCACATTGCTTCGCAGAATCGCTTTTCTGCAGAAAACAGTAACACTTGTTCAGAAGGAAAGAAAGCACAGAGCCCCAGATTCTATGTTGTCCTGGAGAGCTTGCAGAGCACTGGGGAAAGGCAGGCAGAGAATTCCCTGCTAGCACCTTCTCTGTGCCTGGGAAGCAGAAGTGTTCACATTGCTTCGCAAGAATCGCTTTTGTGCAGAAAACAGTAACACTTGTTCAGAACGAAAGAAAGCACAGAGCCCCAGAGTCTATGTTGTCCTGGAGAGCTTGCAGAGCACTGGGGAAAGGCAGGCAGAGAATTCCTTGCAAGCACCTTCTCTGTGCCTGGGAAGCAGAAGTGTTCACATTGCTTCGCAAGAATCGCTTTTGTGCAGAAAACAGTAACACTTGTTCAGAAGGAAAGAAAGCACAGAGCCCCAGATTTTATGTTGTCCTGGAGAGCTTTCAGAGCACTGGGGAAAGGCAGGCAGAGAATTCCTTGCTAGCACCTTCTCTGTGCCTGGGAAGCAGAAGTGTTCACATTGCTTCGCAAGAATCGCTTTTGTGCAGAAAACACTAACACTTGTTCAGAAGGAAAGAAAGCACAGAGCCCCAGATTTTATGTTGTCCTGCAGAGCTTGCAGAGCACTGGGGAAAGGCAGGCAGAGAATTCCTTGCTAGCACCTTCTCTGTGCCTGGGAAGCAGAAGTGTTCACATTGCTTCGCAGAATCGCTTTTGTGCAGAAAACAGTAACACTTGTTCAGAACGAAAGAAAGCACAGAGCCCCAGATTTTATGTTGTCCTGGAGAGCTTGCAGAGCACTGGGGAAAGGCAGGCAGAGAATTCCCTGCTAGCACCTTCTCTGTGCCTGGGAAGCAGAAGTGTTCACATTGCTTCGCAAGAATCGCTTTTGTGCAGAAAACACTAACACTTGTTCAGAAGGAAAGAAAGCACAGAGCCCCAGATTTTATGTTGTCCTGGAGAGCTTGCAGAGCACTGGGGAAAGGCAGGCAGAGAATTCCCTGCTAGCACCTTCTCTGTGCCTGGGAAGCAGAAGTGTTCACATTGCTTTGCAGAATCGCTTTTGTGCAGAAAACAGTAACACTTGTTCAGAACGAAAGAAAGCACAGAGCCCCAGATTCTATGTTGTCCTGGAGAGCTTGCAGAGCACTGGGGAAAGGCAGGCAGAGAATTCCCTGCTAGCACCTTCTCTGTGCCTGGGAAGCAGAAGTGTTCACATTGCTTCGCAAGAATCGCTTTTGTGCAGAAAACAGTAACACTTGTTCAGAAGGAAAGAAAGCACAGAGCCCCAGATTTTATGTTGTCCTGGAGAGCTTGCAGAGCACTGGGGAAAGGCAGGCAGAGAATTCCTTGCTAGCACCTTCTCTGTGCCTGGGAAGCGGAAGTGTTCACATTGCTTCGCAGAATTGCTTTTGTGCAGAAAACACTAACAATTGTTCAGAAGGAAAGAAAGCACAGAGCCCCAGATTCTATGTTGTCCTGGAGAGCTTGCAGAGCACTGGGGAAAGGCAGGCAGAGAATTCCCTGCTAGCACCTTCTCTGTGCCTGGGAAGCAGAAGTGTTCATATTGCTTCGCAAGAATCGCTTTTGTGCAGAAAACAGTAACACTTGTTCAGAAGGAAAGACAGCACAGAGCCCCAGATTTTATGTTGTCCTGGAGAGCTTGCAGAGCACTGGGGAAAGGCAGGCAGAGAATTCCCTGCTAGGACCTTCTCTGTGCCTGGGAAGCAGAAGTGTTCACATTGCTTCGCAAGAATCGCTTTTGTGCAGAAAACAGTAACACTTGTTCAGAAGTAAAGAAAGCACAGAGCCCCAGATTTTATGTTGTCCTGGAGAGCTTGCAGAGCACTGGGGAAAGGCAGGCAGAGAATTCCCTGCTAGCACCTTCTCTGTGCCTGGGAAGCAGAAGTGTTCACATTGCTTCGCAGAAACGCTTTTGTGCAGAAAACAGTAACACTTGTTCAGAACGAAAGAAAGCACAGAGCCCCAGATTCTATGTTGTCCTGGAGAGCTTGCAGAGCACTGGGGAAAGGCAGGCAGAGAATTCCCTGCTAGCACCTTCTCTGTGCCTGGGAAGCAGAAGTGTTCACATTGCTTCGCAGAATCGCTTTTCTGCAGAAAACAGTAACACTTGTTCAGAAGGAAAGAAAGCACAGAGCCCCAGATTCTATGTTGTCCTGGAGAGCTTGCAGAGCACTGGGGAAAGGCAGGCAGAGAATTCCCTGCTAGCACCTTCTCTGTGCCTGGGAAGCAGAAGTGTTCACATTGCTTCGCAAGAATCGCTTTTGTGCAGAAAACAGTAACACTTGTTCAGAACGAAAGAAAGCACAGAGCCCCAGAGTCTATGTTGTCCTGGAGAGCTTGCAGAGCACTGGGGAAAGGCAGGCAGAGAATTCCTTGCAAGCACCTTCTCTGTGCCTGGGAAGCAGAAGTGTTCACATTGCTTCGCAAAAATCGCTTTTGTGCAGAAAACACTAACACTTGTTCAGAAGGAAAGAAAGCACAGAGCCCCAGATTTTATGTTGTCCTGGAGAGCTTGCAGAGCACTGGGGAAAGGCAGGCAGAGAATTCCTTGCTAGCACCTTCTCTGTGCCTGGGAAGCAGAAGTGTTCACATTGCTTCGCAAGAATCGCTTTTGTGCAGAAAACACTAACACTTGTTCAGAAGGAAAGAAAGCACAGAGCCCCAGATTTTATGTTGTCCTGCAGAGCTTGCAGAGCACTGGGGAAAGGCAGGCAGAGAATTCCTTGCTAGCACCTTCTCTGTGCCTGGGAAGCAGAAGTGTTCACATTGCTTCGCAGAATCGCTTTTGTGCAGAAAACAGTAACACTTGTTCAGAACGAAAGAAAGCACAGAGCCCCAGATTTTATGTTGTCCTGGAGAGCTTGCAGAGCACTGGGGAAAGGCAGGCAGAGAATTCCCTGCTAGCACCTTCTCTGTGCCTGGGAAGCAGAAGTGTTCACATTGCTTCGCAAGAATCGCTTTTGTGCAGAAAATAGTAACACTTGTTCAGAAGGAAAGAAAGCACAGAGCCCCAGATTTTATGTTGTCCTGGAGAGCTTGCAGAGCACTGGGGAAAGGCAGGCAGAGAATTCCCTGCTAGCACCTTCTCTGTGCCTGGGAAGCAGAAGTGTTCACATTGCTTTGCAGAATCGCTTTTGTGCAGAAAACAGTAACACTTGTTCAGAACGAAAGAAAGCACAGAGCCCCAGATTCTATGTTGTCCTGGAGAGCTTGCAGAGCACTGGGGAAAGGCAGGCAGAGAATTCCTTGCTAGCACCTTCTCTGTGCCTGGGAAGCAGAAGTGTTCACATTGCTTCGCAAGAATCGCTTTTGTGCAGAAAACAGTAACAGTTGTTCAGAACGAAAGAAAGCACAGAGCCCCAGATTTTATGTTGTCCTGGAGAGCTTGCAGAGCACTGGGGAAAGGCAGGCAGAGAATTCCCTGCTAGCACCTTCTCTGTGCCTGGGAAGCAGAAGTGTTCACATTGCTTCTCAAGAATCGCTTTTGTGCAGAAAACAGTAACACTTGTTCAGAACGAAAGAAAGCACAGAGCCCCAGATTCTATGTTGTCCTGGAGAGCTTGCAGAGCACTGGGGAAAGGCAGGCAGAGAATTCCCTGCTAGCACCTTCTCTGTGCCTGGGAAGCAGAAGTGTTCATATTGCTTCGCAAGAATCGCTTTTGTGCAGAAAACAGTAACACTTGTTCAGAAGGAAAGACAGCACAGAGCCCCAGATTTTATGTTGTCCTGGAGAGCTTGCAGAGCACTGGGGAAAGGCAGGCAGAGAATTCCCTGCTAGGACCTTCTCTGTGCCTGGGAAGCAGAAGTGTTCACATTGCTTCGCAAGAATCGCTTTTGTGCAGAAAACAGTAACACTTGTTCAGAAGTAAAGAAAGCACAGAGCCCCAGATTTTATGTTGTCCTGGAGAGCTTGCAGAGCACTGGGGAAAGGCAGGCAGAGAATTCCCTGCTAGCACCTTCTCTGTGCCTGGGAAGCAGAAGTGTTCACATTGCTTCGCAGAAACGCTTTTGTGCAGAAAACAGTAACACTTGTTCAGAACGAAAGAAAGCACAGAGCCCCAGATTCTATGTTGTCCTGGAGAGCTTGCAGAGCACTGGGGAAAGGCAGGCAGAGAATTCCCTGCTAGCACCTTCTCTGTGCCTGGGAAGCAGAAGTGTTCGCATTGCTTCGCAGAATCGCTTTTCTGCAGAAAACAGTAACACTTGTTCAGAAGGAAAGAAAGCACAGAGCCCCAGATTCTATGTTGTCCTGGAGAGCTTGCAGAGCACTGGGGAAAGGCAGGCAGAGAATTCCCTGCTAGCACCTTCTCTGTGCCTGGGAAGCAGAAGTGTTCACATTGCTTCGCAAGAATCGCTTTTGTGCAGAAAACAGTAACACTTGTTCAGAACGAAAGAAAGCACAGAGCCCCAGAGTCTATGTTGTCCTGGAGAGCTTGCAGAGCACTGGGGAAAGGCAGGCAGAGAATTCCTTGCAAGCACCTTCTCTGTGCCTGGGAAGCAGAAGTGTTCACATTGCTTCGCAAAAATCGCTTTTGTGCAGAAAACACTAACACTTGTTCAGAAGGAAAGAAAGCACAGAGCCCCAGATTTTATGTTGTCCTGGAGAGCTTGCAGAGCACTGGGGAAAGGCAGGCAGAGAATTCCTTGCTAGCACCTTCTCTGTGCCTGGGAAGCAGAAGTGTTCACATTGCTTCGCAAGAATCGCTTTTGTGCAGAAAACACTAACACTTGTTCAGAAGGAAAGAAAGCACAGAGCCCCAGATTTTATGTTGTCCTGCAGAGCTTGCAGAGCACTGGGGAAAGGCAGGCAGAGAATTCCTTGCTAGCACCTTCTCTGTGCCTGGGAAGCAGAAGTGTTCACATTGCTTCGCAGAATCGCTTTTGTGCAGAAAACAGTAACACTTGTTCAGAACGAAAGAAAGCACAGAGCCCCAGATTTTATGTTGTCCTGGAGAGCTTGCAGAGCACTGGGGAAAGGCAGGCAGAGAATTCCCTGCTAGCACCTTCTCTGTGCCTGGGAAGCAGAAGTGTTCACATTGCTTCGCAAGAATCGCTTTTGTGCAGAAAACAGTAACACTTGTTCAGAAGGAAAGAAAGCACAGAGCCCCAGATTTTATGTTGTCCTGGAGAGCTTGCAGAGCACTGGGGAAAGGCAGGCAGAGAATTCCCTGCTAGCACCTTCTCTGTGCCTGGGAAGCAGAAGTGTTCACATTGCTTTGCAGAATCGCTTTTGTGCAGAAAACAGTAACACTTGTTCAGAACGAAAGAAAGCACAGAGCCCCAGATTCTATGTTGTCCTGGAGAGCTTGCAGAGCACTGGGGAAAGGCAGGCAGAGAATTCCCTGCTAGCACCTTCTCTGTGCCTGGGAAGCAGAAGTGTTCACATTGCTTCGCAAGAATCGCTTTTGTGCAGAAAACAGTAACACTTGTTCAGAAGGAAAGAAAGCACAGAGCCCCAGATTTTATGTTGTCCTGGAGAGCTTGCAGAGCACTGGGGAAAGGCAGGCAGAGAATTCCTTGCTAGCACCTTCTCTGTGCCTGGGAAGCGGAAGTGTTCACATTGCTTCGCAGAATTGCTTTTGTGCAGAAAACACTAACACTTGTTCAGAAGGAAAGAAAGCACAGAGCCCCAGATTCTATGTTGTCCTGGAGAGCTTGCAGAGCACTGGGGAAAGGCAGGCAGAGAATTCCTTGCTAGCACCTTCTCTGTGCCTGGGAAGCAGAAGTGTTCACATTGCTTCGCAAGAATCGCTTTTGTGCAGAAAACAGTAACAGTTGTTCAGAACGAAAGAAAGCACAGAGCCCCAGATTTTATGTTGTCCTGGAGAGCTTGCAGAGCACTGGGGAAAGGCAGGCAGAGAATTCCCTGCTAGCACCTTCTCTGTGCCTGGGAAGCAGAAGTGTTCACATTGCTTCGCAAGAATCGCTTTTGTGCAGAAAACAGTAACACTTGTTCAGAACGAAAGAAAGCACAGAGCCCCAGATTCTATGTTGTCCTGGAGAGCTTGCAGAGCACTGGGGAAAGGCAGGCAGAGAATTCCCTGCTAGCACCTTCTCTGTGCCTGGGAAGCAGAAGTGTTCATATTGCTTCGCAAGAATCGCTTTTGTGCAGAAAACAGTAACACTTGTTCAGAAGGAAAGACAGCACAGAGCCCCAGATTCTATGTTGTCCTGGAGAGCTTGCAGAGCACTGGGGAAAGGCAGGCAGAGAATTCCCTGCTAGGACCTTCTCTGTGCCTGGGAAGCAGAAGTGTTCACATTGCTTCGCAAGAATCGCTTTTGTGCAGAAAACAGTAACACTTGTTCAGAAGTAAAGAAAGCACAGAGCCCCAGATTTTATGTTGTCCTGGAGAGCTTGCAGAGCACTGGGGAAAGGCAGGCAGAGAATTCCCTGCTAGCACCTTCTCTGTGCCTGGGAAGCAGAAGTGTTCACATTGCTTCGCAGAATCGCTTTTCTGCAGAAAACAGTAACACTTGTTCAGAAGGAAAGAAAGCACAGAGCCCCAGATTCTATGTTGTCCTGGAGAGCTTGCAGAGCACTGGGGAAAGGCAGGCAGAGAATTCCCTGCTAGCACCTTCTCTGTGCCTGGGAAGCAGAAGTGTTCACATTGCTTCGCAAGAATCGCTTTTGTGCAGAAAACAGTAACACTTGTTCAGAAGGAAAGAAAGCACAGAGCCCCAGATTTTATGTTGTCCTGGAGAGCTTGCAGAGCACTGGGGAAAGGCAGGCAGAGAATTCCCTGCTAGCACCTTCTCTGTGCCTGTTCACATTGCTTCGCAGAATCGCTTTTGTGCAGAAAACAGTAACACTTGTTCAGAACGAAAGAAAGCACAGAGCCCCAGATTTTATGTTGTCCTGGAGAGCTTGCAGAGCACTGGGGAAAGGCAGGCAGAGAATTCCCTGCTAGCACCTTCTCTGTGCCTGTTCACATTGCTTCGCAGAATCGCTTTTGTGCAGAAAACAGTAACACTTGTTCAGAAGGAAAGAAAGCACAGAGCCCCAGATTCTATGTTGTCCTGGAGAGCTTGCAGAGCACTGGGGAAAGGCAGGCAGAGAATTCCCTGCTAGCACCTTCTCTGTGCCTGGGAAGCAGAAGTGTTCACATTGCTTCGCAAGAATCGCTTTTGTGCAGAAAACAGTAACACTTGTTCAGAACGAAAGAAAGCACAGAGCCCCAGATTCTATGTTGTCCTGGAGAGCTTGCAGAGCACTGGGGAAAGGCAGGCAGAGAATTCCTTGCAAGCACCTTCTCTGTGCCTGGGAAGCAGAAGTGTTCACTATGCTTCGCAGAATTGCTTTTGTGCAGAAAACAGTAACACTTGTTCAGAACGAAAGAAAGCACAGAGCCCCAGATTCTATGTTGTCCTGGAGAGCTTGCAGAGCACTGGGGAAAGGCAGGCAGAGAATTCCCTGCTAGCACCTTCTCTGTGCCTGTTCACATTGCTTCGCAGAATCGCTTTTGTGCAGAAAACAGTAACACTTGTTCAGAACGAAAGAAAGCACAGAGCCCCAGATTCTATGTTGTCCTGGAGAGCTTGCAGAGCACTGGGGAAAGGCAGGCAGAGAATTCCCTGCTAGCACCTTCTCTGTGCCTGGGAAGCAGAAGTGTTCACATTGCTTCGCAAGAATCGCTTTTGTGCAGAAAACACTAACACTTGTTCAGAACGAAAGAAAGCACAGAGCCCCAGATTTTATGTTGTCCTGCAGAGCTTGCAGAGCACTGGGGAAAGGCAGGCAGAGAATTCCTTGCTAGCACCTTCTCTGTGCCTGGGAAGCAGAAGTGTTCACATTGCTTCGCAAGAATCGCTTTTGTGCAGAAAACAGTAACACTTGTTCAGAAGGAAAGAAAGCACAGAGCCCCAGATTTTATGTTGTCCTGGAGAGCTTGCAGAGCACTGGGGAAAGGCAGGCAGAGAATTCCTTGCAAGCACCTTCTCTGTGCCTGGGAAGCAGAAGTGTTCACTATGCTTCGCAGAATTGCTTTTGTGCAGAAAACACTAACACTTGTTCAGAAGGAAAGAAAGCACAGAGCCCCAGATTTTATGTTGTCCTGGAGAGCTTGCAGAGCACTGGGGAAAGGCAGGCAGAGAATTCCTTGCTAGCACCTTCTCTGTGCCTGGGAAGCCGAAGTGTTCACATTGCTTCGCAAGAATCGCTTTTGTGCAGAAAACACTAACACTTGTTCAGAACGAAAGACAGCACAGAGCCCCAGATTTTATGTTGTCCTGGAGAGCTTGCAGAGCACTGGGGAAAGGCAGGCAGAGAATTCCCTGCTAGCACCTTCTCTGTGCCTGGGAAGCAGAAGTGTTCACATTGCTTTGCAGAAACGCTTTTGTGCAGAAAACAGTAACACTTGTTCAGAACGAAAGAAAGCACAGAGCCCCAGATTCTATGTTGTCCTGGAGAGCTTGCAGAGCACTGGGGAAAGGCAGGCAGAGAATTCCCTGCTAGCACCTTCTCTGTGCCTGGGAAGCAGAAGTGTTCACATTGCTTCGCAGAATCGCTTTTGTGCAGAAAACACTAACACTTGTTCAGAAGGAAAGAAAGCACAGAGCCCCAGATTCTATGTTGTCCTGGAGAGCTTGCAGAGCACTGGGGAAAGGCAGGCAGAGAATTCCCTGCTAGCACCTTCTCTGTGCCTGGGAAGCAGAAGTGTTCACATTGCTTCGCAAGAATCGCTTTTGTGCAGAAAACAGTAACACTTGTTCAGAACGAAAGAAAGCACAGAGCCCCAGAGTCTATGTTGTCCTGGAGAGCTTGCAGAGCACTGGGGAAAGGCAGGCAGAGAATTCCCTGCTAGCACCTTCTCTGTGCCTGGGAAGCAGAAGTGTTCACATTGCTTCGCAAGAATCGCTTTTGTGCAGAAAACAGTAACACTTGTTCAGAAGGAAAGAAAGCACAGAGCCCCAGATTTTATGTTGTCCTGGAGAGCTTGCAGAGCACTGGGGAAAGGCAGGCAGAGAATTCCTTGCTAGCACCTTCTCTGTGCCTGGGAAGCAGAAGTGTTCACATTGCTTCGCAAGAATCGCTTTTGTGCAGAAAACAGTAACAGTTGTTCAGAACGAAAGAAAGCACAGAGCCCCAGATTTTATGTTGTCCTGGAGAGCTTGCAGAGCACTGGGGAAAGGCAGGCAGAGAATTCCCTGCTAGCACCTTCTCTGTGCCTGGGAAGCAGAAGTGTTCACATTGCTTCGCAAGAATCGCTTTTGTGCAGAAAACAGTAACACTTGTTCAGAACGAAAGAAAGCACAGAGCCCCAGATTCTATGTTGTCCTGGAGAGCTTGCAGAGCACTGGGGAAAGGCAGGCAGAGAATTCCCTGCTAGCACCTTCTCTGTGCCTGGGAAGCAGAAGTGTTCACATTGCTTCGCAAGAATCGCTTTTGTGCAGAAAACAGTAACACTTGTTCAGAACGAAAGAAAGCACAGAGCCCCAGATTTTATGTTGTCCTGCAGAGCTTGCAGAGCACTGGGGAAAGGCAGGCAGAGAATTCCCTGCTAGCACCTTCTCTGTGCCTGGGAAGCAGAAGTGTTCACATTGCTTCGCAAGAATCGCTTTTGTGCAGAAAACACTAACACTTGTTCAGAAGGAAAGAAAGCACAGAGCCCCAGATTTTATGTTGTCCTGGAGAGCTTGCAGAGAACTGGGGAAAGGCAGGCAGAGAATTCCCTGATAGCACCTTCTCTGTGCCTGGGAAGCAGAAGTGTTCACATTGCTTCGCAGAATCGCTTTTGTGCAGAAAACACTAACACTTGTTCAGAACGAAAGAAAGCACAGAGCCCCAGATTCTATGTTGTCCTGGAGAGCTTGCAGAGCACTGGGGAAAGGCAGGCAGAGAATTCCCTGCTAGCACCTTCTCTGTGCCTGTTCACATTGCTTCGCAGAATCGCTTTTGTGCAGAAAACAGTAACACTTGTTCAGAACGAAAGAAAGCACAGAGCCCCAGATTCTATGTTGTCCTGGAGAGCTTGCAGAGCACTGGGGAAAGGCAGGCAGAGAATTCCCTGCTAGCACCTTCTCTGTGCCTGGGAAGCAGAAGTGTTCACATTGCTTCGCAAGAATCGCTTTTGTGCAGAAAACAGTAACACTTGTTCAGAACGAAAGAAAGCACAGAGCCCCAGATTTTATGTTGTCCTGCAGAGCTTGCAGAGCACTGGGGAAAGGCAGGCAGAGAATTCCTTGCTAGCACCTTCTCTGTGCCTGGGAAGCAGAAGTGTTCACATTGCTTCGCAGAATCGCTTTTGTGCAGAAAACAGTAACACTTGTTCAGAACGAAAGAAAGCACAGAGCCCCAGATTTTATGTTGTCCTGGAGAGCTTGCAGAGCACTGGGGAAAGGCAGGCAGAGAATTCCTTGCTAGCACCTTCTCTGTGCCTGGGAAGCAGAAGTGTTCACATTGCTTCGCAAGAATCGCTTTTGTGCAGAAAACAGTAACACTTGTTCAGAAGGAAAGAAAGCACAGAGCCCCAGATTTTATGTTGTCCTGGAGAGCTTGCAGAGCACTGGGGAAAGGCAGGCAGAGAATTCCCTGCTAGCACCTTCTCTGTGCCTGTTCACATTGCTTCGCAGAATCGCTTTTGTGCAGAAAACAGTAACACTTGTTCAGAACGAAAGAAAGCACAGAGCCCCAGATTTTATGTTGTCCTGGAGAGCTTGCAGAGCACTGGGGAAAGGCAGGCAGAGAATTCCCTGCTAGCACCTTCTCTGTGCCTGTTCACATTGCTTCGCAGAATCGCTTTTGTGCAGAAAACAGTAACACTTGTTCAGAAGGAAAGAAAGCACAGAGCCCCAGATTCTATGTTGTCCTGGAGAGCTTGCAGAGCACTGGGGAAAGGCAGGCAGAGACTTCCTTGCAAGCACCTTCTCTGTGCCTGGGAAGCAGAAGTGTTCACTATGCTTCGCAGAATTGCTTTTGTGCAGAAAACAGTAACACTTGTTCAGAACGAAAGAAAGCACAGAGCCCCAGATTCTATGTTGTCCTGGAGAGCTTGCAGAGCACTGGGGAAAGGCAGGCAGAGAATTCCCTGCTAGCACCTTCTCTGTGCCTGTTCACATTGCTTCGCAGAATCGCTTTTGTGCAGAAAACAGTAACACTTGTTCAGAACGAAAGAAAGCACAGAGCCCCAGATTCTATGTTGTCCTGGAGAGCTTGCAGAGCACTGGGGAAAGGCAGGCAGAGAATTCCCTGCTAGCACCTTCTCTGTGCCTGGGAAGCAGAAGTGTTCACATTGCTTCGCAAGAATCGCTTTTGTGCAGAAAACAGTAACAGTTGTTCAGAACGAAAGAAAGCACAGAGCCCCAGATTTTATGTTGTCCTGCAGAGCTTGCAGAGCACTGGGGAAAGGCAGGCAGAGAATTCCTTGCTAGCACCTTCTCTGTGCCTGGGAAGCAGAAGTGTTCACATTGCTTCGCAAGAATCGCTTTTGTGCAGAAAACAGTAACACTTGTTCAGAAGGAAAGAAAGCACAGAGCCCCAGATTTTATGTTGTCCTGGAGAGCTTGCAGAGCACTGGGGAAAGGCAGGCAGAGAATTCCTTGCAAGCACCTTCTCTGTGCCTGGGAAGCAGAAGTGTTCACTATGCTTCGCAGAATTGCTTTTGTGCAGAAAACACTAACACTTGTTCAGAAGGAAAGAAAGCACAGAGCCCCAGATTTTATGTTGTCCTGGAGAGCTTGCAGAGCACTGGGGAAAGGCAGGCAGAGAATTCCTTGCTAGCACCTTCTCTGTGCCTGGGAAGCCGAAGTGTTCACATTGCTTCGCAAGAATCGCTTTTGTGCAGAAAACACTAACACTTGTTCAGAACGAAAGACAGCACAGAGCCCCAGATTTTATGTTGTCCTGGAGAGCTTGCAGAGCACTGGGGAAAGGCAGGCAGAGAATTCCCTGCTAGCACCTTCTCTGTGCCTGGGAAGCAGAAGTGTTCACATTGCTTTGCAGAAACGCTTTTGTGCAGAAAACAGTAACACTTGTTCAGAACGAAAGAAAGCACAGAGCCCCAGATTCTATGTTGTCCTGGAGAGCTTGCAGAGCACTGGGGAAAGGCAGGCAGAGAATTCCCTGCTAGCACCTTCTCTGTGCCTGGGAAGCAGAAGTGTTCACATTGCTTCGCAGAATCGCTTTTGTGCAGAAAACAGTAACACTTGTTCAGAAGGAAAGAAAGCACAGAGCCCCAGATTCTATGTTGTCCTGGAGAGCTTGCAGAGCACTGGGGAAAGGCAGGCAGAGAATTCCCTGCTAGCACCTTCTCTGTGCCTGGGAAGCAGAAGTGTTCACATTGCTTCGCAAGAATCGCTTTTGTGCAGAAAACAGTAACACTTGTTCAGAACGAAAGAAAGCACAGAGCCCCAGAGTCTATGTTGTCCTGGAGAGCTTGCAGAGCACTGGGGAAAGGCAGGCAGAGAATTCCCTGCTAGCACCTTCTCTGTACCTGGGAAGCAGAAGTGTTCACATTGCTTCGCAAGAATCGCTTTTGTGCAGAAAACAGTAACACTTGTTCAGAAGGAAAGAAAGCACAGAGCCCCAGATTTTATGTTGTCCTGGAGAGCTTGCAGAGCACTGGGGAAAGGCAGGCAGAGAATTCCTTGCTAGCACCTTCTCTGTGCCTGGGAAGCAGAAGTGTTCACATTGCTTCGCAAGAATCGCTTTTGTGCAGAAAACAGTAACAGTTGTTCAGAACGAAAGAAAGCACAGAGCCCCAGATTTTATGTTGTCCTGGAGAGCTTGCAGAGCACTGGGGAAAGGCAGGCAGAGAATTCCCTGCTAGCACCTTCTCTGTGCCTGGGAAGCAGAAGTGTTCACATTGCTTCGCAAGAATCGCTTTTGTGCAGAAAACAGTAACACTTGTTCAGAACGAAAGAAAGCACAGAGCCCCAGATTCTATGTTGTCCTGGAGAGCTTGCAGAGCACTGGGGAAAGGCAGGCAGAGAATTCCCTGCTAGCACCTTCTCTGTGCCTGGGAAGCAGAAGTGTTCACATTGCTTCGCAAGAATCGCTTTTGTGCAGAAAACAGTAACACTTGTTCAGAACGAAAGAAAGCACAGAGCCCCAGATTTTATGTTGTCCTGCAGAGCTTGCAGAGCACTGGGGAAAGGCAGGCAGAGAATTCCCTGCTAGCACCTTCTCTGTGCCTGGGAAGCAGAAGTGTTCACATTGCTTCGCAAGAATCGCTTTTGTGCAGAAAACACTAACACTTGTTCAGAAGGAAAGAAAGCACAGAGCCCCAGATTTTATGTTGTCCTGGAGAGCTTGCAGAGAACTGGGGAAAGGCAGGCAGAGAATTCCCTGATAGCACCTTCTCTGTGCCTGGGAAGCAGAAGTGTTCACATTGCTTCGCAGAATCGCTTTTGTGCAGAAAACACTAACACTTGTTCAGAACGAAAGAAAGCACAGAGCCCCAGATTCTATGTTGTCCTGGAGAGCTTGCAGAGCACTGGGGAAAGGCAGGCAGAGAATTCCCTGCTAGCACCTTCTCTGTGCCTGTTCACATTGCTTCGCAGAATCGCTTTTGTGCAGAAAACAGTAACACTTGTTCAGAACGAAAGAAAGCACAGAGCCCCAGATTCTATGTTGTCCTGGAGAGCTTGCAGAGCACTGGGGAAAGGCAGGCAGAGAATTCCCTGCTAGCACCTTCTCTGTGCCTGGGAAGCAGAAGTGTTCACATTGCTTCGCAAGAATCGCTTTTGTGCAGAAAACAGTAACACTTGTTCAGAACGAAAGAAAGCACAGAGCCCCAGATTTTATGTTGTCCTGGAGAGCTTGCAGAGCACTGGGGAAAGGCAGGCAGAGAATTCCCTGCTAGCACCTTCTCTGTGCCTGGGAAGCAGAAGTGTTCACATTGCTTCGCAAGAATCGCTTTTGTGCAGAAAACAGTAACACTTGTTCAGAAGGAAAGAAAGCACAGAGCCCCAGATTTTATGTTGTCCTGGAGAGCTTGCAGAGCACTGGGGAAAGGCAGGCAGAGAATTCCCTGCTAGCACCTTCTCTGTGCCTGGGAAGCAGAAGTGTTCACATTGCTTCGCAAGAATCGCTTTTGTGCAGAAAACAGTAACACTTGTTCAGAACGAAAGAAAGCACAGAGCCCCAGATTCTATGTTGTCCTGGAGAGCTTGCAGAGCACTGGGGAAAGGCAGGCAGAGAATTCCCTGCTAGCACCTTCTCTGTGCCTGGGAAGCAGAAGTGTTCACATTGCTTCGCAAGAATCGCTTTTGTGCAGAAAACAGTAACACTTGTTCAGAAGGAAAGAAAGCACAGAGCCCCAGATTTTATGTTGTCCTGGAGAGCTTGCAGAGCACTGGGGAAAGGCAGGCAGAGAATTCCTTGCTAGCACCTTCTCTGTGCCTGGGAAGCAGAAGTGTTCACATTGCTTCGCAGAATTGCTTTTGTGCAGAAAACACTAACACTTGTTCAGAAGGAAAGAAAGCACAGAGCCCCAGATTCTATGTTGTCCTGGAGAGCTTGCAGAGCACTGGGGAAAGGCAGGCAGAGAATTCCCTGCTAGCACCTTCTCTGTGCCTGGGAAGCAGAAGTGTTCACATTGCTTCGCAAGAATCGCTTTTGTGCAGAAAACAGTAACACTTGTTCAGAAGTAAAGAAAGCACAGAGCCCCAGATTTTATGTTGTCCTGGAGAGCTTGCAGAGCACTGGGGAAAGGCAGGCAGAGAATTCCCTGCTAGGACCTTCTCTGTGCCTGGGAAGCAGAAGTGTTCACATTGCTTCGCAAGAATCGCTTTTGTGCAGAAAACAGTAACACTTGTTCAGAAGTAAAGAAAGCACAGAGCCACAGATTTTATGTTGTCCTGGAGAGCTTGCAGAGCACTGGGGAAAGGCAGGCAGAGAATTCCCTGCTAGCACCTTCTCTGTGCCTGGGAAGCAGAAGTGTTCACATTGCTTCGCAGAAACGCTTTTGTGCAGAAAACAGTAACACTTGTTCAGAACGAAAGAAAGCACAGAGCCCCAGATTCTATGTTGTCCTGGAGAGCTTGCAGAGCACTGGGGAAAGGCAGGCAGAGAATTCCTTGCTAGCACCTTCTCTGTGCCTGGGAAGCAGAAGTGTTCACATTGCTTCGCAAGAATCGCTTTTGTGCAGAAAACAGTAACACTTGTTCAGAAGGAAAGAAAGCACAGAGCCCCAGATTTTATGTTGTCCTGGAGAGCTTGCAGAGCACTGGGGAAAGGCAGGCAGAGAATTCCCTGCTAGCACCTTCTCTGTGCCTGTTCACATTGCTTCGCAGAATCGCTTTTGTGCAGAAAACAGTAACACTTGTTCAGAAGGAAAGAAAGCACAGAGCCCCAGATTTTATGTTGTCCTGGAGAGCTTGCAGAGCACTGGGGAAAGGCAGGCAGAGAATTCCCTGCTAGCACCTTCTCTGTGCCTGGGAAGCAGAAGTGTTCACATTGCTTCGCAGAATCGCTTTTGTGCAGAAAACACTAACACTTGTTCAGAAGGAAAGAAAGCACAGAGCCCCAGATTCTATGTTGTCCTGGAGAGCTTGCAGAGCACTGGGGAAAGGCAGGCAGAGAATTCCCTGCTAGCACCTTCTCTGTGCCTGGGAAGCAGAAGTGTTCACATTGCTTCGCAAGAATCGCTTTTGTGCAGAAAACAGTAACACTTGTTCAGAACGAAAGAAAGCACAGAGCCCCAGAGTCTATGTTGTCCTGGAGAGCTTGCAGAGCACTGGGGAAAGGCAGGCAGAGAATTCCTTGCAAGCACCTTCTCTGTGCCTGGGAAGCAGAAGTGTTCACATTGCTTCGCAAAAATCGCTTTTGTGCAGAAAACACTAACACTTGTTCAGAAGGAAAGAAAGCACAGAGCCCCAGATTTTATGTTGTCCTGGAGAGCTTGCAGAGCACTGGGGAAAGGCAGGCAGAGAATTCCTTGCTAGCACCTTCTCTGTGCCTGGGAAGCAGAAGTGTTCACATTGCTTCGCAAGAATCGCTTTTGTGCAGAAAACACTAACACTTGTTCAGAAGGAAAGAAAGCACAGAGCCCCAGATTTTATGTTGTCCTGCAGAGCTTGCAGAGCACTGGGGAAAGGCAGGCAGAGAATTCCTTGCTAGCACCTTCTCTGTGCCTGGGAAGCAGAAGTGTTCACATTGCTTCGCAGAATCGCTTTTGTGCAGAAAACAGTAACACTTGTTCAGAACGAAAGAAAGCACAGAGCCCCAGATTTTATGTTGTCCTGGAGAGCTTGCAGAGCACTGGGGAAAGGCAGGCAGAGAATTCCTTGCTAGCACCTTCTCTGTGCCTGGGAAGCAGAAGTGTTCACATTGCTTCGCAAGAATCGCTTTTGTGCAGAAAACAGTAACACTTGTTCAGAAGGAAAGAAAGCACAGAGCCCCAGATTTTATGTTGTCCTGGAGAGCTGGCAGAGCACTGGGGAAAGGCAGGCAGAGAATTCCCTGCTAGCACCTTCTCTGTGCCTGTTCACATTGCTTCGCAGAATCGCTTTTGTGCAGAAAACAGTAACACTTGTTCAGAACGAAAGAAAGCACAGAGCCCCAGATTTTATGTTGTCCTGGAGAGCTTGCAGAGCACTGGGGAAAGGCAGGCAGAGAATTCCCTGCTAGCACCTTCTCTGTGCCTGTTCACATTGCTTCGCAGAATCGCTTTTGTGCAGAAAACAGTAACACTTGTTCAGAAGGAAAGAAAGCACAGAGCCCCAGATTCTATGTTGTCCTGGAGAGCTTGAAGAGCACTGGGGAAAGGCAGGCAGAGAATTCCCTGCTAGCACCTTCTCTGTGCCTGGGAAGCAGAAGTGTTCACATTGCTTCGCAAGAATCGCTTTTGTGCAGAAAACAGTAACACTTGTTCAGAACGAAAGAAAGCACAGAGCCCCAGATTCTATGTTGTCCTGGAGAGCTTGCAGAGCACTGGGGAAAGGCAGGCAGAGAATTCCTTGCAAGCACCTTCTCTGTGCCTGGGAAGCAGAAGTGTTCACTATGCTTCGCAGAATTGCTTTTGTGCAGAAAACAGTAACACTTGTTCAGAACGAAAGAAAGCACAGAGCCCCAGATTCTATGTTGTCCTGGAGAGCTTGCAGAGCACTGGGGAAAGGCAGGCAGAGAATTCCCTGCTAGCACCTTCTCTGTGCCTGTTCACATTGCTTCGCAGAATCGCTTTTGTGCAGAAAACAGTAACACTTGTTCAGAACGAAAGAAAGCACAGAGCCCCAGATTCTATGTTGTCCTGGAGAGCTTGCAGAGCACTGGGGAAAGGCAGGCAGAGAATTCCCTGCTAGCACCTTCTCTGTGCCTGGGAAGCAGAAGTGTTCACATTGCTTCGCAAGAATCGCTTTTGTGCAGAAAACACTAACACTTGTTCAGAAGGAAAGAAAGCACAGAGCCCCAGATTTTATGTTGTCCTGCAGAGCTTGCAGAGCACTGGGGAAAGGCAGGCAGAGAATTCCTTGCTAGCACCTTCTCTGTGCCTGGGAAGCAGAAGTGTTCACATTGCTTCGCAAGAATCGCTTTTGTGCAGAAAACAGTAACACTTGTTCAGAAGGAAAGAAAGCACAGAGCCCCAGATTTTATGTTGTCCTGGAGAGCTTGCAGAGCACTGGGGAAAGGCAGGCAGAGAATTCCTTGCAAGCACCTTCTCTGTGCCTGGGAAGCAGCAGTGTTCACATTGCTTCGCAGAATTGCTTTTGTGCAGAAAACACTAACACTTGTTCAGAAGGAAAGAAAGCACAGAGCCCCAGATTTTATGTTGTCCTGGAGAGCTTGCAGAGCACTGGGGAAAGGCAGGCAGAGAATTCCTTGCTAGCACCTTCTCTGTGCCTGGGAAGCCGAAGTGTTCACATTGCTTCGCAAGAATCGCTTTTGTGCAGAAAACAGTAACACTTGTTCAGAACGAAAGACAGCACAGAGCCCCAGATTTTATGTTGTCCTGGAGAGCGTGCAGAGCACTGGGGAAAGGCAGGCAGAGAATTCCCTGCTAGCACCTTCTCTGTGCCTGGGAAGCAGATGTGTTCACATTGCTTTGCAGAAACGCTTTTGTGCAGAAAACAGTAACACTTGTTCAGAACGAAAGAAAGCACAGAGCCCCAGATTCTATGTTGTCCTGGAGAGCTTGCAGAGCACTGGGGAAAGGCAGGCAGAGAATTCCCTGCTAGCACCTTCTCTGTGCCTGGGAAGCAGAAGTGTTCACATTGCTTCGCAGAATCGCTTTTGTGCAGAAAACACTAACACTTGTTCAGAAGGAAAGAAAGCACAGAGCCCCAGATTCTATGTTGTCCTGGAGAGCTTGCAGAGCACTGGGGAAAGGCAGGCAGAGAATTCCCTGCTAGCACCTTCTCTGTGCCTGGGAAGCAGAAGTGTTCACATTGCTTCGCAAGAATCGCTTTTGTGCAGAAAACAGTAACACTTGTTCAGAACGAAAGAAAGCACAGAGCCCCAGAGTCTATGTTGTCCTGGAGAGCTTGCAGAGCACTGGGGAAAGGCAGGCAGAGAATTCCCTAGCACCTTCTCTATACCTGGGAAGCAGAAGTGTTCACATTGCTTCGCAAGAATCGCTTTTGTGCAGAAAACAGTAACACTTGTTCAGAAGGAAAGAAAGCACAGAGCCCCAGATTTTATGTTGTCCTGGAGAGCTTGCAGAGCACTGGGGAAAGGCAGGCAGAGAATTCCTTGCTAGCACCTTCTCTGTGCCTGGGAAGCAGAAGTGTTCACATTGCTTCGCAGAATTGCTTTTGTGCAGAAAACACTAACACTTGTTCAGAAGGAAAGAAAGCACAGAGCCCCAGATTCTATGTTGTCCTGGAGAGCTTGCAGAGCACTGGGGAAAGGCAGGCAGAGAATTCCTTGCTAGCACCTTCTCTGTGCCTGGGAAGCAGAAGTGTTCACATTGCTTCGCAAGAATCGCTTTTGTGCAGAAAACAGTAACAGTTGTTCAGAACGAAAGAAAGCACAGAGCCCCAGATTTTATGTTGTCCTGGAGAGCTTGCAGAGCACTGGGGAAAGGCAGGCAGAGAATTCCCTGCTAGCACCTTCTCTGTGCCTGGGAAGCAGAAGTGTTCACATTGCTTCGCAAGAATCGCTTTTGTGCAGAAAACAGTAACACTTGTTCAGAACGAAAGAAAGCACAGAGCCCCAGATTCTATGTTGTCCTGGAGAGCTTGCAGAGCACTGGGGAAAGGCAGGCAGAGAATTCCCTGCTAGCACCTTCTCTGTGCCTGGGAAGCAGAAGTGTTCACATTGCTTCGCAAGAATCGCTTTTGTGCAGAAAACAGTAACACTTGTTCAGAACGAAAGAAAGCACAGAGCCCCAGATTTTATGTTGTCCTGCAGAGCTTGCAGAGCACTGGGGAAAGGCAGGCAGAGAATTCCCTGCTAGCACCTTCTCTGTGCCTGGGAAGCAGAAGTGTTCACATTGCTTCGCAAGAATCGCTTTTGTGCAGAAAACACTAACACTTGTTCAGAAGGAAAGAAAGCACAGAGCCCCAGATTTTATGTTGTCCTGGAGAGCTTGCAGAGAACTGGGGAAAGGCAGGCAGAGAATTCCCTGATAGCACCTTCTCTGTGCCTGGGAAGCAGAAGTGTTCACATTGCTTCGCAGAATCGCTTTTGTGCAGAAAACACTAACACTTGTTCAGAACGAAAGAAAGCACAGAGCCCCAGATTCTATGTTGTCCTGGAGAGCTTGCAGAGCACTGGGGAAAGGCAGGCAGAGAATTCCCTGCTAGCACCTTCTCTGTGCCTGTTCACATTGCTTCGCAGAATCGCTTTTGTGCAGAAAACAGTAACACTTGTTCAGAACGAAAGAAAGCACAGAGCCCCAGATTCTATGTTGTCCTGGAGAGCTTGCAGAGCACTGGGGAAAGGCAGGCAGAGAATTCCCTGCTAGCACCTTCTCTGTGCCTGGGAAGCAGAAGTGTTCACATTGCTTCGCAAGAATCGCTTTTGTGCAGAAAACAGTAACACTTGTTCAGAAGGAAAGAAAGCACAGAGCCCCAGATTTTATGTTGTCCTGGAGAGCTTGCAGAGCACTGGGGAAAGGCAGGCAGAGAATTCCCTGCTAGCACCTTCTCTGTGCCTGGGAAGCAGAAGTGTTCACATTGCTTTGCAGAATCGCTTTTGTGCAGAAAACAGTAACACTTGTTCAGAACGAAAGAAAGCACAGAGCCCCAGATTCTATGTTGTCCTGGAGAGCTTGCAGAGCACTGGGGAAAGGCAGGCAGAGAATTCCCTGCTAGCACCTTCTCTGTGCCTGGGAAGCAGAAGTGTTCACATTGCTTCGCAAGAATCGCTTTTGTGCAGAAAACAGTAACACTTGTTCAGAAGGAAAGAAAGCACAGAGCCCCAGATTTTATGTTGTCCTGGAGAGCTTGCAGAGCACTGGGGAAAGGCAGGCAGAGAATTCCTTGCTAGCACCTTCTCTGTGCCTGGGAAGCGGAAGTGTTCACATTGCTTCGCAGAATTGCTTTTGTGCAGAAAACACTAACACTTGTTCAGAAGGAAAGAAAGCACAGAGCCCCAGATTCTATGTTGTCCTGGAGAGCTTGCAGAGCACTGGGGAAAGGCAGGCAGAGAATTCCTTGCTAGCACCTTCTCTGTGCCTGGGAAGCAGAAGTGTTCACATTGCTTCGCAAGAATCGCTTTTGTGCAGAAAACAGTAACAGTTGTTCAGAACGAAAGAAAGCACAGAGCCCCAGATTTTATGTTGTCCTGGAGAGCTTGCAGAGCACTGGGGAAAGGCAGGCAGAGAATTCCCTGCTAGCACCTTCTCTGTGCCTGGGAAGCAGAAGTGTTCACATTGCTTCGCAAGAATCGCTTTTGTGCAGAAAACAGTAACACTTGTTCAGAACGAAAGAAAGCACAGAGCCCCAGAGTCTATGTTGTCCTGGAGAGCTTGCAGAGCACTGGGGAAAGGCAGGCAGAGAATTCCTTGCTAGCACCTTCTCTGTGCCTGGGAAGCAGAAGTGTTCACATTGCTTCGCAAAAATCGCTTTTGTGCAGAAAACAGTAACACTTGTTCAGAAGGAAAGAAAGCACAGAGCCCCAGATTTTATGTTGTCCTGGAGAGCTTGCAGAGCACTGGGGAAAGGCAGGCAGAGAATTCCTTGCTAGCACCTTCTCTGTGCCTGGGAAGCAGAAGTGTTCACATTGCTTCGCAAGAATCGCTTTTGTGCAGAAAACACTAACACTTGTTCAGAAGGAAAGAAAGCACAGAGCCCCAGATTTTATGTTGTCCTGGAGAGCTTGCAGAGCACTGGGGAAAGGCAGGCAGAGAATTCCCTGCTAGCACCTTCTCTGTGCCTGGGAAGCAGAAGTGTTCACATTGCTTCGCAGAATCGCTTTTGTGCAGAAAACAGTAACACTTGTTCAGAACGAAAGAAAGCACAGAGCCCCAGATTTTATGTTGTCCTGGAGAGCTTGCAGAGCACTGGGGAAAGGCAGGCAGAGAATTCCCTGCTAGCACCTTCTCTGTGCCTGGGAAGCAGAAGTGTTCACATTGCTTCGCAAGAATCGCTTTTGTGCAGAAAACAGTAACACTTGTTCAGAAGGAAGGAAAGCACAGAGCCCCAGATTTTATGTTGTCCTGGAGAGCTTGCAGAGCACTGGGGAAAGGCAGGCAGAGAATTCCCTGCTAGCACCTTCTCTGTGCCTGGGAAGCAGAAGTGTTCACATTGCTTTGCAGAATCGCTTTTGTGCAGAAAACAGTAACACTTGTTCAGAACGAAAGAAAGCACAGAGCCCCAGATTCTATGTTGTCCTGGAGAGCTTGCAGAGCACTGGGGAAAGGCAGGCAGAGAATTCCCTGCTAGCACCTTCTCTGTGCCTGGGAAGCAGAAGTGTTCACATTGCTTCGCAAGAATCGCTTTTGTGCAGAAAACAGTAACACTTGTTCAGAACGAAAGAAAGCACAGAGCCCCAGATTTTATGTTGTCCTGGAGAGCTTGCAGAGCACTGGGGAAAGGCAGGCAGAGAATTCCTTGCTAGCACCTTCTCTGTGCCTGGGAAGCGGAAGTGTTCACATTGCTTCGCAGAATTGCTTTTGTGCAGAAAACACTAACACTTGTTCAGAAGGAAAGAAAGCACAGAGCCCCAGATTCTATGTTGTCCTGGAGAGCTTGCAGAGCACTGGGGAAAGGCAGGCAGAGAATTCCTTGCTAGCACCTTCTCTGTGCCTGGGAAGCAGAAGTGTTCACATTGCTTCGCAAGAATCGCTTTTGTGCAGAAAACAGTAACAGTTGTTCAGAACGAAAGAAAGCACAGAGCCCCAGATTTTATGTTGTCCTGGAGAGCTTGCAGAGCACTGGGGAAAGGCAGGCAGAGAATTCCCTGCTAGCACCTTCTCTGTGCCTGGGAAGCAGAAGTGTTCACATTGCTTCGCAAGAATCGCTTTTGTGCAGAAAACAGTAACACTTGTTCAGAACGAAAGAAAGCACAGAGCCCCAGATTCTATGTTGTCCTGGAGAGCTTGCAGAGCACTGGGGAAAGGCATGCAGAGAATTCCCTGCTAGCACCTTCTCTGTGCCTGGGAAGCAGAAGTGTTCATATTGCTTCGCAAGAATCGCTTTTGTGCAGAAAACAGTAACACTTGTTCAGAAGGAAAGACAGCACAGAGCCCCAGATTTTATGTTGTCCTGGAGAGCTTGCAGAGCACTGGGGAAAGGCAGGCAGAGAATTCCCTGCTAGGACCTTCTCTGTGCCTGGGAAGCAGAAGTGTTCACATTGCTTCGCAAGAATCGCTTTTGTGCAGAAAACAGTAACACTTGTTCAGAAGTAAAGAAAGCACAGAGCCCCAGATTTTATGTTGTCCTGGAGAGCTTGCAGAGCACTGGGGAAAGGCAGGCAGAGAATTCCCTGCTAGCACCTTCTCTGTGCCTGGGAAGCAGAAGTGTTCACATTGCTTCACAGAATCGCTTTTGTGCAGAAAACAGTAACACTTGTTCAGAACGAAAGAAAGCACAGAGCCCCAGATTCTATGTTGTCCTGGAGAGCTTGCAGAGCACTGGGGAAAGGCAGGCAGAGAATTCCCTGCTAGCACCTTCTCTGTGCCTGGGAAGCAGAAGTGTTCACATTGCTTCGCAGAATCGCTTTTCTGCAGAAAACAGTAACACTTGTTCAGAAGGAAAGAAAGCACAGAGCCCCAGATTCTATGTTGTCCTGGAGAGCTTGCAGAGCACTGGGGAAAGGCAGGCAGAGAATTCCCTGCTAGCACCTTCTCTGTGCCTGGGAAGCAGAAGTGTTCACATTGCTTCGCAAGAATCGCTTTTGTGCAGAAAACAGTGACACTTGTTCAGAACGAAAGAAAGCACAGAGCCCCAGAGTCTATGTTGTCCTGGAGAGCTTGCAGAGCACTGGGGAAAGGCAGGCAGAGAATTCCTTGCAAGCACCTTCTCTGTGCCTGGGAAGCAGAAGTGTTCACATTGCTTCGCAAAAATCGCTTTTGTGCAGAAAACACTAACACTTGTTCAGAAGGAAAGAAAGCACAGAGCCCCAGATTTTATGTTGTCCTGGAGAGCTTGCAGAGCACTGGGGAAAGGCAGGCAGAGAATTCCTTGCTAGCACCTTCTCTGTGCCTGGGAAGCAGAAGTGTTCACATTGCTTCGCAAGAATCGCTTTTGTGCAGAAAACACTAACACTTGTTCAGAAGGAAAGAAAGCACAGAGCCCCAGATTTTATGTTGTCCTGCAGAGCTTGCAGAGCACTGGGGAAAGGCAGGCAGAGAATTCCTTGCTAGCACCTTCTCTGTGCCTGGGAAGCAGAAGTGTTCACATTGCTTCGCAGAATCGCTTTTGTGCAGAAAACAGTAACACTTGTTCAGAACGAAAGAAAGCACAGAGCCCCAGATTTTATGTTGTCCTGGAGAGCTTGCAGAGCACTGGGGAAAGGCAGGCAGAGAATTCCTTGCTAGCACCTTCTCTGTGCCTGGGAAGCAGAAGTGTTCACATTGCTTCGCAAGAATCGCTTTTGTGCAGAAAACAGTAACACTTGTTCAGAACGAAAGAAAGCACAGAGCCCCAGATTTTATGTTGTCCTGGAGAGCTTGCAGAGCACTGGGGAAAGGCAGGCAGAGAATTCCCTGCTAGCACCTTCTCTGTGCCTGTTCACATTGCTTCGCAGAATCGCTTTTGTGCAGAAAACAGTAACACTTGTTCAGAATGAAAGAAAGCACAGAGCCCCAGATTTTATGTTGTCCTGGAGAGCTTGCAGAGCACTGGGGAAAGGCAGGCAGAGAATTCCCTGCTAGCACCTTCTCTGTGCCTGTTCACATTGCTTCGCAGAATCGCTTTTGTGCAGAAAACAGTAACACTTGTTCAGAAGGAAAGAAAGCACAGAGCCCCAGATTCTATGTTGTCCTGGAGAGCTTGCAGAGCACTGGGGAAAGGCAGGCAGAGAATTCCCTGCTAGCACCTTCTCTGTGCCTGGGAAGCAGAAGTGTTCACATTGCTTCGCAAGAATCGCTTTTGTGCAGAAAACAGTAACACTTGTTCAGAACGAAAGAAAGCACAGAGCCCCAGATTCTATGTTGTCCTGGAGAGCTTGCAGAGCACTGGGGAAAGGCAGGCAGAGAATTCCTTGCAAGCACCTTCTCTGTGCCTGGGAAGCAGAAGTGTTCACTATGCTTCGCAGAATTGCTTTTGTGCAGAAAACAGTAACACTTGTTCAGAACGAAAGAAAGCACAGAGCCCCAGATTCTATGTTGTCCTGGAGAGCTTGCAGAGCACTGGGGAAAGGCAGGCAGAGAATTCCCTGCTAGCACCTTCTCTGTGCCTGTTCACATTGCTTCGCAGAATCGCTTTTGTGCAGAAAACAGTAACACTTGTTCAGAACGAAAGAAAGCACAGAGCCCCAGATTCTATGTTGTCCTGGAGAGCTTGCAGAGCACTGGGGAAAGGCAGGCAGAGAATTCCCTGCTAGCACCTTCTCTGTGCCTGGGAAGCAGAAGTGTTCACATTGCTTCGCAAGAATCGCTTTTGTGCAGAAAACACTAACACTTGTTCAGAACGAAAGAAAGCACAGAGCCCCAGATTTTATGTTGTCCTGCAGAGCTTGCAGAGCACTGGGGAAAGGCAGGCAGAGAATTCCTTGCTAGCACCTTCTCTGTGCCTGGGAAGCAGAAGTGTTCACATTGCTTCGCAAGAATCGCTTTTGTGCAGAAAACAGTAACACTTGTTCAGAAGGAAAGAAAGCACAGAGCCCCAGATTTTATGTTGTCCTGGAGAGCTTGCAGAGCACTGGGGAAAGGCAGGCAGAGAATTCCTTGCAAGCACCTTCTCTGTGCCTGGGAAGCAGAAGTGTTCACTATGCTTCGCAGAATTGCTTTTGTGCAGAAAACACTAACACTTGTTCAGAAGGAAAGAAAGCACAGAGCCCCAGATTTTATGTTGTCCTGGAGAGCTTGCAGAGCACTGGGGAAAGGCAGGCAGAGAATTCCTTGCTAGCACCTTCTCTGTGCCTGGGAAGCCGAAGTGTTCACATTGCTTCGCAAGAATCGCTTTTGTGCAGAAAACACTAACACTTGTTCAGAACGAAAGACAGCACAGAGCCCCAGATTTTATGTTGTCCTGGAGAGCTTGCAGAGCACTGGGGAAAGGCAGGCAGAGAATTCCCTGCTAGCACCTTCTCTGTGCCTGGGAAGCAGAAGTGTTCACATTGCTTTGCAGAAACGCTTTTGTGCAGAAAACAGTAACACTTGTTCAGAACGAAAGAAAGCACAGAGCCCCAGATTCTATGTTGTCCTGGAGAGCTTGCAGAGCACTGGGGAAAGGCAGGCAGAGAATTCCCTGCTAGCACCTTCTCTGTGCCTGGGAAGCAGAAGTGTTCACATTGCTTCGCAAGAATCGCTTTTGTGCAGAAAACAGTAACACTTGTTCAGAAGGAAAGAAAGCACAGAGCCCCAGATTTTATGTTGTCCTGGAGAGCTTGCAGAGCACTGGGGAAAGGCAGGCAGAGAATTCCCTGCTAGCACCTTCTCTGTGCCTGGGAAGCAGAAGTGTTCACATTGCTTCGCAAGAATCGCTTTTGTGCAGAAAACAGTAACACTTGTTCAGAACGAAAGAAAGCACAGAGCCCCAGAGTCTATGTTGTCCTGGAGAGCTTGCAGAGCACTGGGGAAAGGCAGGCAGAGAATTCCTTGCTAGCACCTTCTCTGTGCCTGGGAAGCAGAAGTGTTCACATTGCTTCGCAAGAATCGCTTTTGTGCAGAAAACAGTAACACTTGTTCAGAAGGAAAGAAAGCACAGAGCCCCAGATTTTATGTTGTCCTGCAGAGCTTGCAGAGCACTGGGGAAAGGCAGGCAGAGAATTCCTTGCTAGCACCTTCTCTGTGCCTGGGAAGCAGAAGTGTTCACATTGCTTCGCAGAATCGCTTTTGTGCAGAAAACAGTAACACTTGTTCAGAACGAAAGAAAGCACAGAGCCCCAGATTTTATGTTGTCCTGGAGAGCTTGCAGAGCACTGGGGAAAGGCAGGCAGAGAATTCCCTGCTAGCACCTTCTCTGTGCCTGGGAAGCAGAAGTGTTCACATTGCTTCGCAAGAATCGCTTTTGTGCAGAAAACAGTAACACTTGTTCAGAAGGAAAGAAAGCACAGAGCCCCAGATTTTATGTTGTCCTGGAGAGCTTGCAGAGCACTGGGGAAAGGCAGGCAGAGAATTCCCTGCTAGCACCTTCTCTGTGCCTGGGAAGCAGAAGTGTTCACATTGCTTTGCAGAATCGCTTTTGTGCAGAAAACAGTAACACTTGTTCAGAACGAAAGAAAGCACAGAGCCCCAGATTCTATGTTGTCCTGGAGAGCTTGCAGAGCACTGGGGAAAGGCAGGCAGAGAATTCCCTGCTAGCACCTTCTCTGTGCCTGGGAAGCAGAAGTGTTCACATTGCTTCGCAAGAATCGCTTTTGTGCAGAAAACAGTAACACTTGTTCAGAAGGAAAGAAAGCACAGAGCCCCAGATTTTATGTTGTCCTGGAGAGCTTGCAGAGCACTGGGGAAAGGCAGGCAGAGAATTCCTTGCTAGCACCTTCTCTGTGCCTGGGAAGCGGAAGTGTTCACATTGCTTCGCAGAATTGCTTTTGTGCAGAAAACACTAACACTTGTTCAGAAGGAAAGAAAGCACAGAGCCCCAGATTCTATGTTGTCCTGGAGAGCTTGCAGAGCACTGGGGAATGGCAGGCAGAGAATTCCTTGCTAGCACCTTCTCTGTGCCTGGGAAGCAGAAGTGTTCACATTGCTTCGCAAGAATCGCTTTTGTGCAGAAAACAGTAACAGTTGTTCAGAACGAAAGAAAGCACAGAGCCCCAGATTTTATGTTGTCCTGGAGAGCTTGCAGAGCACTGGGGAAAGGCAGGCAGAGAATTCCCTGCTAGCACCTTCTCTGTGCCTGGGAAGCAGAAGTGTTCACATTGCTTCGCAAGAATCGCTTTTGTGCAGAAAACAGTAACACTTGTTCAGAACGAAAGAAAGCACAGAGCCCCAGATTCTATGTTGTCCTGGAGAGCTTGCAGAGCACTGGGGAAAGGCAGGCAGAGAATTCCCTGCTAGCACCTTCTCTGTGCCTGGGAAGCAGAAGTGTTCATATTGCTTCGCAAGAATCGCTTTTGTGCAGAAAACAGTAACACTTGTTCAGAAGGAAAGACAGCACAGAGCCCCAGATTTTATGTTGTCCTGGAGAGCTTGCAGAGCACTGGGGAAAGGCAGGCAGAGAATTCCCTGCTAGGACCTTCTCTGTGCCTGGGAAGCAGAAGTGTTCACATTGCTTCGCAAGAATCGCTTTTGTGCAGAAAACAGTAACACTTGTTCAGAAGTAAAGAAAGCACAGAGCCCCAGATTTTATGTTGTCCTGGAGAGCTTGCAGAGCACTGGGGAAAGGCAGGCAGAGAATTCCCTGCTAGCACCTTCTCTGTGCCTGGGAAGCAGAAGTGTTCACATTGCTTCGCAAGAATCGCTTTTGTGCAGAAAACAGTAACACTTGTTCAGAAGTAAAGAAAGCACAGAGCCCCAGATTTTATGTTGTCCTGGAGAGCTTGCAGAGCACTGGGGAAAGGCATGCAGAGAATTCCCTGCTAGCACCTTCTCTGTGCCTGTTCACATTGCTTCGCAGAATCGCTTTTGTGCAGAAAACAGTAACACTTGTTCAGAACGAAAGAAAGCACAGAGCCCCAGATTTTATGTTGTCCTGGAGAGCTTGCAGAGCACTGGGGAAAGGCAGGCAGAGAATTCCCTGCTAGCACCTTCTCTGTGCCTGTTCACATTGCTTCGCAGAATCGCTTTTGTGCAGAAAACAGTAACACTTGTTCAGAAGGAAAGAAAGCACAGAGCCCCAGATTCTATGTTGTCCTGGAGAGCTTGCAGAGCACTGGGGAAAGGCAGGCAGAGAATTCCCTGCTAGCACCTTCTCTGTGCCTGGGAAGCAGAAGTGTTCACATTGCTTCGCAAGAATCGCTTTTGTGCAGAAAACAGTAACACTTGTTCAGAACGAAAGAAAGCACAGAGCCCCAGATTCTATGTTGTCCTGGAGAGCTTGCAGAGCACTGGGGAAAGGCAGGCAGAGAATTCCTTGCAAGCACCTTCTCTGTGCCTGGGAAGCAGAAGTGTTCACTATGCTTCGCAGAATTGCTTTTGTGCAGAAAACAGTAACACTTGTTCAGAACGAAAGAAAGCACAGAGCCCCAGATTCTATGTTGTCCTGGAGAGCTTGCAGAGCACTGGGGAAAGGCAGGCAGAGAATTCCCTGCTAGCACCTTCTCTGTGCCTGTTCACATTGCTTCGCAGAATCGCTTTTGTGCAGAAAACAGTAACACTTGTTCAGAACGAAAGAAAGCACAGAGCCCCAGATTCTATGTTGTCCTGGAGAGCTTGCAGAGCACTGGGGAAAGGCAGGCAGAGAATTCCCTGCTAGCACCTTCTCTGTGCCTGGGAAGCAGAAGTGTTCTCATTGCTTCGCAAGAATCGCTTTTGTGCAGAAAACACTAACACTTGTTCAGAACGAAAGAAAGCACAGAGCCCCAGATTTTATGTTGTCCTGCAGAGCTTGCAGAGCACTGGGGAAAGGCAGGCAGAGAATTCCTTGCTAGCACCTTCTCTGTGCCTGGGAAGCAGAAGTGTTCACATTGCTTTGCAAGAATCGCTTTTGTGCAGAAAACAGTAACACTTGTTCAGAAGGAAAGAAAGCACAGAGCCCCAGATTTTATGTTGTCCTGGAGAGCTTGCAGAGCACTGGGGAAAGGCAGGCAGAGAATTCCTTGCAAGCACCTTCTCTGTGCCTGGGAAGCAGAAGTGTTCACTATGCTTCGCAGAATTGCTTTTGTGCAGAAAACACTAACACTTGTTCAGAAGGAAAGAAAGCACAGAGCCCCAGATTTTATGTTGTCCTGGAGAGCTTGCAGAGCACTGGGGAAAGGCAGGCAGAGAATTCCTTGCTAGCACCTTCTCTGTGCCTGGGAAGCAGAAGTGTTCACATTGCTTCGCAAGAATCGCTTTTGTGCAGAAAACACTAACACTTGTTCAGAAGGAAAGACAGCACAGAGCCCCAGATTTTATGTTGTCCTGGAGAGCTTGCAGAGCACTGGGGAAAGGCAGGCAGAGAATTCCCTGCTAGCACCTTCTCTGTGCCTGGGAAGCAGAAGTGTTCACATTGCTTTGCAGAAACGCTTTTGTGCAGAAAACAGTAACACTTGTTCAGAAGGAAAGAAAGCACAGAGCCCCAGATTCTATGTTGTCCTGGAGAGCTTGCAGAGCACTGGGGAAAGGCAGGCAGAGAATTCCCTGCTAGCACCTTCTCTGTGCCTGGGAAGCAGAAGTGTTCACATTGCTTCGCAGAATCGCTTTTGTGCAGAAAACACTAACACTTGTTCAGAAGGAAAGAAAGCACAGAGCCCCAGATTCTATGTTGTCCTGGAGAGCTTGCAGAGCACTGGGGAAAGGCAGGCAGAGAATTCCCTGCTAGCACCTTCTCTGTGCCTGGGAAGCAGAAGTGTTCACATTGCTTCGCAAGAATCGCTTTTGTGCAGAAAACAGTAACACTTGTTCAGAACGAAAGAAAGCACAGAGCCCCAGAGTCTATGTTGTCCTGGAGAGCTTGCAGAGCACTGGGGAAAGGCAGGCAGAGAATTCCCTGCTAGCACCTTCTCTGTACCTGGGAAGCAGAAGTGTTCACATTGCTTCGCAAGAATCGCTTTTGTGCAGAAAACAGTAACACTTGTTCAGAAGGAAAGAAAGCACAGAGCCCCAGATTTTATGTTGTCCTGGAGAGCTTGCAGAGCACTGGGGAAAGGCAGGCAGAGAATTCCTTGCTAGCACCTTCTCTGTGCCTGGGAAGCAGAAGTGTTCACATTGCTTCGCAAGAATCGCTTTTGTGCAGAAAACAGTAACAGTTGTTCAGAACGAAAGAAAGCACAGAGCCCCAGATTTTATGTTGTCCTGGAGAGCTTGCAGAGCACTGGGGAAAGGCAGGCAGAGAATTCCCTGCTAGCACCTTCTCTGTGCCTGGGAAGCAGAAGTGTTCACATTGCTTCGCAAGAATCGCTTTTGTGCAGAAAACAGTAACACTTGTTCAGAACGAAAGAAAGCACAGAGCCCCAGATTCTATGTTGTCCTGGAGAGCTTGCAGAGCACTGGGGAAAGGCAGGCAGAGAATTCCCTGCTAGCACCTTCTCTGTGCCTGGGAAGCAGAAGTGTTCACATTGCTTCGCAAGAATCGCTTTTGTGCAGAAAACAGTAACACTTGTTCAGAACGAAAGAAAGCACAGAGCCCCAGATTTTATGTTGTCCTGCAGAGCTTGCAGAGCACTGGGGAAAGGCAGGCAGAGAATTCCCTGCTAGCACCTTCTCTGTGCCTGGGAAGCAGAAGTGTTCACATTGCTTCGCAAGAATCGCTTTTGTGCAGAAAACACTAACACTTGTTCAGAAGGAAAGAAAGCACAGAGCCCCAGATTTTATGTTGTCCTGGAGAGCTTGCAGAGAACTGGGGAAAGGCAGGCAGAGAATTCCCTGATAGCACCTTCTCTGTGCCTGGGAAGCAGAAGTGTTCACATTGCTTCGCAGAATCGCTTTTGTGCAGAAAACACTAACACTTGTTCAGAACGAAAGAAAGCACAGAGCCCCAGATTCTATGTTGTCCTGGAGAGCTTGCAGAGCACTGGGGAAAGGCAGGCAGAGAATTCCCTGCTAGCACCTTCTCTGTGCCTGTTCACATTGCTTCGCAGAATCGCTTTTGTGCAGAAAACAGTAACACTTGTTCAGAACGAAAGAAAGCACAGAGCCCCAGATTCTATGTTGTCCTGGAGAGCTTGCAGAGCACTGGGGAAAGGCAGGCAGAGAATTCCCTGCTAGCACCTTCTCTGTGCCTGGGAAGCAGAAGTGTTCACATTGCTTCGCAAGAATCGCTTTTGTGCAGAAAACACTAACACTTGTTCAGAAGGAAAGAAAGCACAGAGCCCCAGATTTTATGTTGTCCTGCAGAGCTTGCAGAGCACTGGGGAAAGGCAGGCAGAGAATTCCTTGCTAGCACCTTCTCTGTGCCTGGGAAGCAGAAGTGTTCACATTGCTTCGCAGAATCGCTTTTGTGCAGAAAACAGTAACACTTGTTCAGAACGAAAGAAAGCACAGAGCCCCAGATTTTATGTTGTCCTGGAGAGCTTGCAGAGCACTGGGGAAAGGCAGGCAGAGAATTCCTTGCTAGCACCTTCTCTGTGCCTGGGAAGCAGAAGTGTTCACATTGCTTCGCAAGAATCGCTTTTGTGCAGAAAACAGTAACACTTGTTCAGAAGGAAAGAAAGCACAGAGCCCCAGATTTTATGTTGTCCTGGAGAGCTTGCAGAGCACTGGGGAAAGGCAGGCAGAGAATTCCCTGCTATCACCTTCTCTGTGCCTGTTCACATTGCTTCGCAGAATCGCTTTTGTGCAGAAAACAGTAACACTTGTTCAGAACGAAAGAAAGCACAGAGCCCCAGATTTTATGTTGTCCTGGAGAGCTTGCAGAGCACTGGGGAAAGGCAGGCAGAGAATTCCCTGCTAGCACCTTCTCTGTGCCTGTTCACATTGCTTCGCAGAATCGCTTTTGTGCAGAAAACAGTAACACTTGTTCAGAAGGAAAGAAAGCACAGAGCCCCAGATTCTATGTTGTCCTGGAGAGCTTGCAGAGCACTGGGGAAAGGCAGGCAGAGAATTCCCTGCTAGCACCTTCTCTGTGCCTGGGAAGCAGAAGTGTTCACATTGCTTCGCAAGAATCGCTTTTGTGCAGAAAACAGTAACACTTGTTCAGAACGAAAGAAAGCACAGAGCCCCAGATTCTATGTTGTCCTGGAGAGCTTGCAGAGCACTGGGGAAAGGCAGGCAGAGAATTCCTTGCAAGCACCTTCTCTGTGCCTGGGAAGCAGAAGTGTTCACTATGCTTCGCAGAATTGCTTTTGTGCAGAAAACAGTAACACTTGTTCAGAACGAAAGAAAGCACAGAGCCCCAGATTCTATGTTGTCCTGGAGAGCTTGCAGAGCACTGGGGAAAGGCAGGCAGAGAATTCCCTGCTAGCACCTTCTCTGTGCCTGTTCACATTGCTTCGCAGAATCGCTTTTGTGCAGAAAACAGTAACACTTGTTCAGAACGAAAGAAAGCACAGAGCCCCAGATTCTATGTTGTCCTGGAGAGCTTGCAGAGCACTGGGGAAAGGCAGGCAGAGAATTCCCTGCTAGCACCTTCTCTGTGCCTGGGAAGCAGAAGTGTTCACATTGCTTCGCAAGAATCGCTTTTGTGCAGAAAACACTAACACTTGTTCAGAACGAAAGAAAGCACAGAGCCCCAGATTTTATGTTGTCCTGCAGAGCTTGCAGAGCACTGGGGAAAGGCAGGCAGAGAATTCCTTGCTAGCACCTTCTCTGTGCCTGGGAAGCAGAAGTGTTCACATTGCTTCGCAAGAATCGCTTTTGTGCAGAAAACAGTAACACTTGTTCAGAAGGAAAGAAAGCACAGAGCCCCAGATTTTATGTTGTCCTGGAGAGCTTGCAGAGCACTGGGGAAAGGCAGGCAGAGAATTCCTTGCAAGCACCTTCTCTGTGCCTGGGAAGCAGAAGTGTTCACTATGCTTCGCAGAATTGCTTTTGTGCAGAAAACACTAACACTTGTTCAGAAGGAAAGAAAGCACAGAGCCCCAGATTTTATGTTGTCCTGGAGAGCTTGCAGAGCACTGGGGAAAGGCAGGCAGAGAATTCCTTGCTAGCACCTTCTCTGTGCCTGGGAAGCCGAAGTGTTCACATTGCTTCGCAAGAATCGCTTTTGTGCAGAAAACACTAACACTTGTTCAGAACGAAAGACAGCACAGAGCCCCAGATTTTATGTTGTCCTGGAGAGCTTGCAGAGCACTGGGGAAAGGCAGGCAGAGAATTCCCTGCTAGCACCTTCTCTGTGCCTGGGAAGCAGAAGTGTTCACATTGCTTTGCAGAAACGCTTTTGTGCAGAAAACAGTAACACTTGTTCAGAACGAAAGAAAGCACAGAGCCCCAGATTCTATGTTGTCCTGGAGAGCTTGCAGAGCACTGGGGAAAGGCAGGCAGAGAATTCCCTGCTAGCACCTTCTCTGTGCCTGGGAAGCAGAAGTGTTCACATTGCTTCGCAGAATCGCTTTTGTGCAGAAAACACTAACACTTGTTCAGAAGGAAAGAAAGCACAGAGCCCCAGATTCTATGTTGTCCTGGAGAGCTTGCAGAGCACTGGGGAAAGGCAGGCAGAGAATTCCCTGCTAGCACCTTCTCTGTGCCTGGGAAGCAGAAGTGTTCACATTGCTTCGCAAGAATCGCTTTTGTGCAGAAAACAGTAACACTTGTTCAGAACGAAAGAAAGCACAGAGCCCCAGAGTCTATGTTGTCCTGGAGAGCTTGCAGAGCACTGGGGAAAGGCAGGCAGAGAATTCCCTGCTAGCACCTTCTCTGTACCTGGGAAGCAGAAGTGTTCACATTGCTTCGCAAGAATCGCTTTTGTGCAGAAAACACTAACACTTGTTCAGAAGGAAAGAAAGCACAGAGCCCCAGATTTTATGTTGTCCTGGAGAGCTTGCAGAGAACTGGGGAAAGGCAGGCAGAGAATTCCCTGATAGCACCTTCTCTGTGCCTGGGAAGCAGAAGTGTTCACATTGCTTCGCAGAATCGCTTTTGTGCAGAAAACACTAACACTTGTTCAGAACGAAAGAAAGCACAGAGCCCCAGATTCTATGTTGTCCTGGAGAGCTTGCAGAGCACTGGGGAAAGGCAGGCAGAGAATTCCCTGCTAGCACCTTCTCTGTGCCTGGGAAGCAGAAGTGTTCACATTGCTTCGCAAGAATCGCTTTTGTGCAGAAAACAGTAACACTTGTTCAGAAGGAAAGAAAGCACAGAGCCCCAGATTTTATGTTGTCCTGGAGAGCTTGCAGAGCACTGGGGAAAGGCAGGCAGAGAATTCCCTGCTAGCACCTTCTCTGTGCCTGGGAAGCAGAAGTGTTCACATTGCTTTGCAGAATCGCTTTTGTGCAGAAAACAGTAACACTTGTTCAGAACGAAAGAAAGCACAGAGCCCCAGATTCTATGTTGTCCTGGAGAGCTTGCAGAGCACTGGGGAAAGGCAGGCAGAGAATTCCCTGCTAGCACCTTCTCTGTGCCTGTTCACATTGCTTCGCAGAATCGCTTTTGTGCAGAAAACAGTAACACTTGTTCAGAACGAAAGAAAGCACAGAGCCCCAGATTCTATGTTGTCCTGGAGAGCTTGCAGAGCACTGGGGAAAGGCAGGCAGAGAATTCCCTGCTAGCACCTTCTCTGTGCCTGGGAAGCAGAAGTGTTCACATTGCTTCGCAAGAATCGCTTTTGTGCAGAAAACACTAACACTTGTTCAGAACGAAAGAAAGCACAGAGCCCCAGATTCTATGTTGTCCTGGAGAGCTTGCAGAGCACTGGGGAAAGGCAGGCAGAGAATTCCCTGCTAGCACCTTCTCTGTGCCTGTTCACATTGCTTCGCAGAATCGCTTTTGTGCAGAAAACAGTAACACTTGTTCAGAACGAAAGAAAGCACAGAGCCCCAGATTCTATGTTGTCCTGGAGAGCTTGCAGAGCACTGGGGAAAGGCAGGCAGAGAATTCCCTGCTAGCACCTTCTCTGTGCCTGGGAAGCAGAAGTGTTCACATTGCTTCGCAAGAATCGCTTTTGTGCAGAAAACAGTAACACTTGTTCAGAACGAAAGAAAGCACAGAGCCCCAGATTTTATGTTGTCCTGGAGAGCTTGCAGAGCACTGGGGAAAGGCAGGCAGAGAATTCCCTGCTAGCACCTTCTCTGTGCCTGGGAAGCAGAAGTGTTCACATTGCTTCGCAAGAATCGCTTTTGTGCAGAAAACAGTAACACTTGTTCAGAAGGAAAGAAAGCACAGAGCCCCAGATTTTATGTTGTCCTGGAGAGCTTGCAGAGCACTGGGGAAAGGCAGGCAGAGAATTCCCTGCTAGCACCTTCTCTGTGCCTGGGAAGCAGAAGTGTTCACATTGCTTTGCAGAATCGCTTTTGTGCAGAAAACAGTAACACTTGTTCAGAACGAAAGAAAGCACAGAGCCCCAGATTCTATGTTGTCCTGGAGAGCTTGCAGAGCACTGGGGAAAGGCAGGCAGAGAATTCCCTGCTAGCACCTTCTCTGTGCCTGTTCACATTGCTTCGCAGAATCGCTTTTGTGCAGAAAACAGTAACACTTGTTCAGAACGAAAGAAAGCACAGAGCCCCAGATTCTATGTTGTCCTGGAGAGCTTGCAGAGCACTGGGGAAAGGCAGGCAGAGAATTCCCTGCTAGCACCTTCTCTGTGCCTGGGAAGCAGAAGTGTTCACATTGCTTCGCAAGAATCGCTTTTGTGCAGAAAACACTAACACTTGTTCAGAACGAAAGAAAGCACAGAGCCCCAGATTTTATGTTGTCCTGCAGAGCTTGCAGAGCACTGGGGAAAGGCAGGCAGAGAATTCCTTGCTAGCACCTTCTCTGTGCCTGGGAAGCAGAAGTGTTCACATTGCTTCGCAAGAATCGCTTTTGTGCAGAAAACAGTAACACTTGTTCAGAAGGAAAGAAAGCACAGAGCCCCAGATTTTATGTTGTCCTGGAGAGCTTGCAGAGCACTGGGGAAAGGCAGGCAGAGAATTCCTTGCAAGCACCTTCTCTGTGCCTGGGAAGCAGAAGTGTTCACTATGCTTCGCAGAATTGCTTTTGTGCAGAAAACACTAACACTTGTTCAGAAGGAAAGAAAGCACAGAGCCCCAGATTTTATGTTGTCCTGGAGAGCTTGCAGAGCACTGGGGAAAGGCAGGCAGAGAATTCCTTGCTAGCACCTTCTCTGTGCCTGGGAAGCCGAAGTGTTCACATTGCTTCGCAAGAATCGCTTTTGTGCAGAAAACACTAACACTTGTTCAGAACGAAAGACAGCACAGAGCCCCAGATTTTATGTTGTCCTGGAGAGCTTGCAGAGCACTGGGGAAAGGCAGGCAGAGAATTCCCTGCTAGCACCTTCTCTGTGCCTGGGAAGCAGAAGTGTTCACATTGCTTTGCAGAAACGCTTTTGTGCAGAAAACAGTAACACTTGTTCAGAACGAAAGAAAGCACAGAGCCCCAGATTCTATGTTGTCCTGGAGAGCTTGCAGAGCACTGGGGAAAGGCAGGCAGAGAATTCCCTGCTAGCACCTTCTCTGTGCCTGGGAAGCAGAAGTGTTCACATTGCTTCGCAGAATCGCTTTTGTGCAGAAAACACTAACACTTGTTCAGAAGGAAAGAAAGCACAGAGCCCCAGATTCTATGTTGTCCTGGAGAGCTTGCAGAGCACTG
Organism: Strix aluco; assembly: GCF_031877795.1. Taxonomy (NCBI): domain Eukaryota; kingdom Metazoa; phylum Chordata; class Aves; order Strigiformes; family Strigidae; genus Strix; species Strix aluco. The sequence goes on from NW_027436569.1 coordinate 850,306, forward strand.
GGGAAAGGCAGGCAGAGAATTCCCTGCTAGCACCTTCTCTGTGCCTGGGAAGCAGAAGTGTTCACATTGCTTCGCAAGAATCGCTTTTGTGCAGAAAACAGTAACACTTGTTCAGAACGAAAGAAAGCACAGAGCCCCAGAGTCTATGTTGTCCTGGAGAGCTTGCAGAGCACTGGGGAAAGGCAGGCAGAGAATTCCCTGCTAGCACCTTCTCTGTACCTGGGAAGCAGAAGTGTTCACATTGCTTCGCAAGAATCGCTTTTGTGCAGAAAACACTAACACTTGTTCAGAAGGAAAGAAAGCACAGAGCCCCAGATTTTATGTTGTCCTGGAGAGCTTGCAGAGAACTGGGGAAAGGCAGGCAGAGAATTCCCTGATAGCACCTTCTCTGTGCCTGGGAAGCAGAAGTGTTCACATTGCTTCGCAGAATCGCTTTTGTGCAGAAAACACTAACACTTGTTCAGAACGAAAGAAAGCACAGAGCCCCAGATTCTATGTTGTCCTGGAGAGCTTGCAGAGCACTGGGGAAAGGCAGGCAGAGAATTCCCTGCTAGCACCTTCTCTGTGCCTGTTCACATTGCTTCGCAGAATCGCTTTTGTGCAGAAAACAGTAACACTTGTTCAGAACGAAAGAAAGCACAGAGCCCCAGATTCTATGTTGTCCTGGAGAGCTTGCAGAGCACTGGGGAAAGGCAGGCAGAGAATTCCCTGCTAGCACCTTCTCTGTGCCTGGGAAGCAGAAGTGTTCACATTGCTTCGCAAGAATCGCTTTTGTGCAGAAAACAGTAACACTTGTTCAGAACGAAAGAAAGCACAGAGCCCCAGATTTTATGTTGTCCTGGAGAGCTTGCAGAGCACTGGGGAAAGGCAGGCAGAGAATTCCCTGCTAGCACCTTCTCTGTGCCTGGGAAGCAGAAGTGTTCACATTGCTTCGCAAGAATCGCTTTTGTGCAGAAAACAGTAACACTTGTTCAGAAGGAAAGAAAGCACAGAGCCCCAGATTTTATGTTGTCCTGGAGAGCTTGCAGAGCACTGGGGAAAGGCAGGCAGAGAATTCCCTGCTAGCACCTTCTCTGTGCCTGGGAAGCAGAAGTGTTCACATTGCTTCGCAGAATCGCTTTTGTGCAGAAAACAGTAACACTTGTTCAGAAGGAAAGAAAGCACAGAGCCCCAGATTCTATGTTGTCCTGGAGAGCTTGCAGAGCACTGGGGAAAGGCAGGCAGAGAATTCCCTGCTAGCACCTTCTCTGTGCCTGTTCACATTGCTTCGCAGAATCGCTTTTGTGCAGAAAACAGTAACACTTGTTCAGAACGAAAGAAAGCACAGAGCCCCAGATTCTATGTTGTCCTGGAGAGCTTGCAGAGCACTGGGGAAAGGCAGGCAGAGAATTCCCTGCTAGCACCTTCTCTGTGCCTGGGAAGCAGAAGTGTTCACATTGCTTCGCAAGAATCGCTTTTGTGCAGAAAACACTAACACTTGTTCAGAACGAAAGAAAGCACAGAGCCCCAGATTTTATGTTGTCCTGCAGAGCTTGCAGAGCACTGGGGAAAGGCAGGCAGAGAATTCCTTGCTAGCACCTTCTCTGTGCCTGGGAAGCAGAAGTGTTCACATTGCTTTGCAAGAATCGCTTTTGTGCAGAAAACAGTAACACTTGTTCAGAAGGAAAGAAAGCACAGAGCCCCAGATTTTATGTTGTCCTGGAGAGCTTGCAGAGCACTGGGGAAAGGCAGGCAGAGAATTCCTTGCAAGCACCTTCTCTGTGCCTGGGAAGCAGCAGTGTTCACATTGCTTCGCAGAATTGCTTTTGTGCAGAAAACACTAACACTTGTTCAGAAGGAAAGAAAGCACAGAGCCCCAGATTTTATGTTGTCCTGGAGAGCTTGCAGAGCACTGGGGAAAGGCAGGCAGAGAATTCCTTGCTAGCACCTTCTCTGTGCCTGGGAAGCCGAAGTGTTCACATTGCTTCGCAAGAATCGCTTTTGTGCAGAAAACACTAACACTTGTTCAGAACGAAAGACAGCACAGAGCCCCAGATTTTATGTTGTCCTGGAGAGCTTGCAGAGCACTGGGGAAAGGCAGGCAGAGAATTCCCTGCTAGCACCTTCTCTGTGCCTGGGAAGCAGAAGTGTTCACATTGCTTTGCAGAAACGCTTTTGTGCAGAAAACAGTAACACTTGTTCAGAACGAAAGAAAGCACAGAGCCCCAGATTCTATGTTGTCCTGGAGAGCTTGCAGAGCACTGGGGAAAGGCAGGCAGAGAATTCCCTGCTAGCACCTTCTCTGTGCCTGGGAAGCAGAAGTGTTCACATTGCTTCGCAGAATCGCTTTTGTGCAGAAAACACTAACACTTGTTCAGAAGGAAAGAAAGCACAGAGCCCCAGATTCTATGTTGTCCTGGAGAGCTTGCAGAGCACTGGGGAAAGGCAGGCAGAGAATTCCCTGCTAGCACCTTCTCTGTGCCTGGGAAGCAGAAGTGTTCACATTGCTTCGCAAGAATCGCTTTTGTGCAGAAAACAGTAACACTTGTTCAGAACGAAAGAAAGCACAGAGCCCCAGAGTCTATGTTGTCCTGGAGAGCTTGCAGAGCACTGGGGAAAGGCAGGCAGAGAATTCCCTGCTAGCACCTTCTCTGTACCTGGGAAGCAGAAGTGTTCACATTGCTTCGCAAGAATCGCTTTTGTGCAGAAAACAGTAACACTTGTTCAGAAGGAAAGAAAGCACAGAGCCCCAGATTTTATGTTGTCCTGGAGAGCTTGCAGAGCACTGGGGAAAGGCAGGCAGAGAATTCCTTGCTAGCACCTTCTCTGTGCCTGGGAAGCAGAAGTGTTCACATTGCTTCGCAAGAATCGCTTTTGTGCAGAAAACAGTAACAGTTGTTCAGAACGAAAGAAAGCACAGAGCCCCAGATTTTATGTTGTCCTGGAGAGCTTGCAGAGCACTGGGGAAAGGCAGGCAGAGAATTCCCTGCTAGCACCTTCTCTGTGCCTGGGAAGCAGAAGTGTTCACATTGCTTCGCAAGAATCGCTTTTGTGCAGAAAACAGTAACACTTGTTCAGAACGAAAGAAAGCACAGAGCCCCAGATTCTATGTTGTCCTGGAGAGCTTGCAGAGCACTGGGGAAAGGCAGGCAGAGAATTCCCTGCTAGCACCTTCTCTGTGCCTGGGAAGCAGAAGTGTTCACATTGCTTCGCAAGAATCGCTTTTGTGCAGAAAACAGTAACACTTGTTCAGAACGAAAGAAAGCACAGAGCCCCAGATTTTATGTTGTCCTGCAGAGCTTGCAGAGCACTGGGGAAAGGCAGGCAGAGAATTCCCTGCTAGCACCTTCTCTGTGCCTGGGAAGCAGAAGTGTTCACATTGCTTCGCAAGAATCGCTTTTGTGCAGAAAACACTAACACTTGTTCAGAAGGAAAGAAAGCACAGAGCCCCAGATTTTATGTTGTCCTGGAGAGCTTGCAGAGAACTGGGGAAAGGCAGGCAGAGAATTCCCTGATAGCACCTTCTCTGTGCCTGGGAAGCAGAAGTGTTCACATTGCTTCGCAGAATCGCTTTTGTGCAGAAAACACTAACACTTGTTCAGAACGAAAGAAAGCACAGAGCCCCAGATTCTATGTTGTCCTGGAGAGCTTGCAGAGCACTGGGGAAAGGCAGGCAGAGAATTCCCTGCTAGCACCTTCTCTGTGCCTGTTCACATTGCTTCGCAGAATCGCTTTTGTGCAGAAAACAGTAACACTTGTTCAGAACGAAAGAAAGCACAGAGCCCCAGATTCTATGTTGTCCTGGAGAGCTTGCAGAGCACTGGGGAAAGGCAGGCAGAGAATTCCCTGCTAGCACCTTCTCTGTGCCTGGGAAGCAGAAGTGTTCACATTGCTTCGCAAGAATCGCTTTTGTGCAGAAAACACTAACACTTGTTCAGAAGGAAAGAAAGCACAGAGCCCCAGATTTTATGTTGTCCTGCAGAGCTTGCAGAGCACTGGGGAAAGGCAGGCAGAGAATTCCTTGCTAGCACCTTCTCTGTGCCTGGGAAGCAGAAGTGTTCACATTGCTTCGCAGAATCGCTTTTGTGCAGAAAACAGTAACACTTGTTCAGAACGAAAGAAAGCACAGAGCCCCAGATTTTATGTTGTCCTGGAGAGCTTGCAGAGCACTGGGGAAAGGCAGGCAGAGAATTCCTTGCTAGCACCTTCTCTGTGCCTGGGAAGCAGAAGTGTTCACATTGCTTCGCAAGAATCGCTTTTGTGCAGAAAACACTAACACTTGTTCAGAAGGAAAGAAAGCACAGAGCCCCAGATTTTATGTTGTCCTGGAGAGCTTGCAGAGCACTGGGGAAAGGCAGGCAGAGAATTCCCTGCTATCACCTTCTCTGTGCCTGTTCACATTGCTTCGCAGAATCGCTTTTGTGCAGAAAACAGTAACACTTGTTCAGAACGAAAGAAAGCACAGAGCCCCAGATTTTATGTTGTCCTGGAGAGCTTGCAGAGCACTGGGGAAAGGCAGGCAGAGAATTCCCTGCTAGCACCTTCTCTGTGCCTGTTCACATTGCTTCGCAGAATCGCTTTTGTGCAGAAAACAGTAACACTTGTTCAGAAGGAAAGAAAGCACAGAGCCCCAGATTCTATGTTGTCCTGGAGAGCTTGCAGAGCACTGGGGAAAGGCAGGCAGAGAATTCCCTGCTAGCACCTTCTCTGTGCCTGGGAAGCAGAAGTGTTCACATTGCTTCGCAAGAATCGCTTTTGTGCAGAAAACAGTAACACTTGTTCAGAACGAAAGAAAGCACAGAGCCCCAGATTCTATGTTGTCCTGGAGAGCTTGCAGAGCACTGGGGAAAGGCAGGCAGAGAATTCCTTGCAAGCACCTTCTCTGTGCCTGGGAAGCAGAAGTGTTCACTATGCTTCGCAGAATTGCTTTTGTGCAGAAAACAGTAACACTTGTTCAGAACGAAAGAAAGCACAGAGCCCCAGATTCTATGTTGTCCTGGAGAGCTTGCAGAGCACTGGGGAAAGGCAGGCAGAGAATTCCCTGCTAGCACCTTCTCTGTGCCTGTTCACATTGCTTCGCAGAATCGCTTTTGTGCAGAAAACAGTAACACTTGTTCAGAACGAAAGAAAGCACAGAGCCCCAGATTCTATGTTGTCCTGGAGAGCTTGCAGAGCACTGGGGAAAGGCAGGCAGAGAATTCCCTGCTAGCACCTTCTCTGTGCCTGGGAAGCAGAAGTGTTCACATTGCTTCGCAAGAATCGCTTTTGTGCAGAAAACACTAACACTTGTTCAGAACGAAAGAAAGCACAGAGCCCCAGATTTTATGTTGTCCTGCAGAGCTTGCAGAGCACTGGGGAAAGGCAGGCAGAGAATTCCTTGCTAGCACCTTCTCTGTGCCTGGGAAGCAGAAGTGTTCACATTGCTTCGCAAGAATCGCTTTTGTGCAGAAAACAGTAACACTTGTTCAGAAGGAAAGAAAGCACAGAGCCCCAGATTTTATGTTGTCCTGGAGAGCTTGCAGAGCACTGGGGAAAGGCAGGCAGAGAATTCCTTGCAAGCACCTTCTCTGTGCCTGGGAAGCAGAAGTGTTCACTATGCTTCGCAGAATTGCTTTTGTGCAGAAAACACTAACACTTGTTCAGAAGGAAAGAAAGCACAGAGCCCCAGATTTTATGTTGTCCTGGAGAGCTTGCAGAGCACTGGGGAAAGGCAGGCAGAGAATTCCTTGCTAGCACCTTCTCTGTGCCTGGGAAGCCGAAGTGTTCACATTGCTTCGCAAGAATCGCTTTTGTGCAGAAAACACTAACACTTGTTCAGAACGAAAGACAGCACAGAGCCCCAGATTTTATGTTGTCCTGGAGAGCTTGCAGAGCACTGGGGAAAGGCAGGCAGAGAATTCCCTGCTAGCACCTTCTCTGTGCCTGGGAAGCAGAAGTGTTCACATTGCTTTGCAGAAACGCTTTTGTGCAGAAAACAGTAACACTTGTTCAGAACGAAAGAAAGCACAGAGCCCCAGATTCTATGTTGTCCTGGAGAGCTTGCAGAGCACTGGGGAAAGGCAGGCAGAGAATTCCCTGCTAGCACCTTCTCTGTGCCTGGGAAGCAGAAGTGTTCACATTGCTTCGCAGAATCGCTTTTGTGCAGAAAACACTAACACTTGTTCAGAAGGAAAGAAAGCACAGAGCCCCAGATTCTATGTTGTCCTGGAGAGCTTGCAGAGCACTGGGGAAAGGCAGGCAGAGAATTCCCTGCTAGCACCTTCTCTGTGCCTGGGAAGCAGAAGTGTTCACATTGCTTCGCAAGAATCGCTTTTGTGCAGAAAACAGTAACACTTGTTCAGAACGAAAGAAAGCACAGAGCCCCAGAGTCTATGTTGTCCTGGAGAGCTTGCAGAGCACTGGGGAAAGGCAGGCAGAGAATTCCCTGCTAGCACCTTCTCTGTACCTGGGAAGCAGAAGTGTTCACATTGCTTCGCAAGAATCGCTTTTGTGCAGAAAACAGTAACACTTGTTCAGAAGGAAAGAAAGCACAGAGCCCCAGATTTTATGTTGTCCTGGAGAGCTTGCAGAGCACTGGGGAAAGGCAGGCAGAGAATTCCCTGCTAGCACCTTCTCTGTGCCTGGGAAGCAGAAGTGTTCACATTGCTTCGCAAGAATCGCTTTTGTGCAGAAAACAGTAACACTTGTTCAGAACGAAAGAAAGCACAGAGCCCCAGATTCTATGTTGTCCTGGAGAGCTTGCAGAGCACTGGGGAAAGGCAGGCAGAGAATTCCCTGCTAGCACCTTCTCTGTGCCTGGGAAGCAGAAGTGTTCACATTGCTTCGCAAGAATCGCTTTTGTGCAGAAAACAGTAACACTTGTTCAGAACGAAAGAAAGCACAGAGCCCCAGATTTTATGTTGTCCTGCAGAGCTTGCAGAGCACTGGGGAAAGGCAGGCAGAGAATTCCCTGCTAGCACCTTCTCTGTGCCTGGGAAGCAGAAGTGTTCACATTGCTTCGCAAGAATCGCTTTTGTGCAGAAAACACTAACACTTGTTCAGAAGGAAAGAAAGCACAGAGCCCCAGATTTTATGTTGTCCTGGAGAGCTTGCAGAGAACTGGGGAAAGGCAGGCAGAGAATTCCCTGATAGCACCTTCTCTGTGCCTGGGAAGCAGAAGTGTTCACATTGCTTCGCAGAATCGCTTTTGTGCAGAAAACACTAACACTTGTTCAGAACGAAAGAAAGCACAGAGCCCCAGATTCTATGTTGTCCTGGAGAGCTTGCAGAGCACTGGGGAAAGGCAGGCAGAGAATTCCCTGCTAGCACCTTCTCTGTGCCTGTTCACATTGCTTCGCAGAATCGCTTTTGTGCAGAAAACAGTAACACTTGTTCAGAACGAAAGAAAGCACAGAGCCCCAGATTCTATGTTGTCCTGGAGAGCTTGCAGAGCACTGGGGAAAGGCAGGCAGAGAATTCCCTGCTAGCACCTTCTCTGTGCCTGGGAAGCAGAAGTGTTCACATTGCTTCGCAAGAATCGCTTTTGTGCAGAAAACAGTAACACTTGTTCAGAACGAAAGAAAGCACAGAGCCCCAGATTTTATGTTGTCCTGGAGAGCTTGCAGAGCACTGGGGAAAGGCAGGCAGAGAATTCCCTGCTAGCACCTTCTCTGTGCCTGGGAAGCAGAAGTGTTCACATTGCTTCGCAAGAATCGCTTTTGTGCAGAAAACACTAACACTTGTTCAGAAGGAAAGAAAGCACAGAGCCCCAGATTTTATGTTGTCCTGGAGAGCTTGCAGAGCACTGGGGAAAGGCAGGCAGAGAATTCCCTGCTAGCACCTTCTCTGTGCCTGGGAAGCAGAAGTGTTCACATTGCTTCGCAGAATCGCTTTTGTGCAGAAAACAGTAACACTTGTTCAGAAGGAAAGAAAGCACAGAGCCCCAGATTCTATGTTGTCCTGGAGAGCTTGCAGAGCACTGGGGAAAGGCAGGCAGAGAATTCCCTGCTAGCACCTTCTCTGTGCCTGGGAAGCAGAAGTGTTCACATTGCTTCGCAAGAATCGCTTTTGTGCAGAAAACAGTAACACTTGTTCAGAAGGAAAGAAAGCACAGAGCCCCAGATTTTATGTTGTCCTGGAGAGCTTGCAGAGCACTGGGGAAAGGCAGGCAGAGAATTCCTTGCTAGCACCTTCTCTGTGCCTGGGAAGCAGAAGTGTTCACATTGCTTCGCAGAATTGCTTTTGTGCAGAAAACACTAACACTTGTTCAGAAGGAAAGAAAGCACAGAGCCCCAGATTCTATGTTGTCCTGGAGAGCTTGCAGAGCACTGGGGAAAGGCAGGCAGAGAATTCCTTGCTAGCACCTTCTCTGTGCCTGGGAAGCAGAAGTGTTCACATTGCTTCGCAAGAATCGCTTTTGTGCAGAAAACAGTAACAGTTGTTCAGAACGAAAGAAAGCACAGAGCCCCAGATTTTATGTTGTCCTGGAGAGCTTGCAGAGCACTGGGGAAAGGCAGGCAGAGAATTCCCTGCTAGCACCTTCTCTGTGCCTGGGAAGCAGAAGTGTTCACATTGCTTCGCAAGAATCGCTTTTGTGCAGAAAACAGTAACACTTGTTCAGAACGAAAGAAAGCACAGAGCCCCAGATTCTATGTTGTCCTGGAGAGCTTGCAGAGCACTGGGGAAAGGCAGGCAGAGAATTCCCTGCTAGCACCTTCTCTGTGCCTGGGAAGCAGAAGTGTTCACATTGCTTCGCAAGAATCGCTTTTGTGCAGAAAACAGTAACACTTGTTCAGAAGTAAAGAAAGCACAGAGCCCCAGATTTTATGTTGTCCTGGAGAGCTTGCAGAGCACTGGGGAAAGGCAGGCAGAGAATTCCCTGCTAGGACCTTCTCTGTGCCTGGGAAGCAGAAGTGTTCACATTGCTTCGCAAGAATCGCTTTTGTGCAGAAAACAGTAACACTTGTTCAGAAGTAAAGAAAGCACAGAGCCCCAGATTTTATGTTGTCCTGGAGAGCTTGCAGAGCACTGGGGAAAGGCAGGCAGAGAATTCCCTGCTAGCACCTTCTCTGTGCCTGGGAAGCAGAAGTGTTCACATTGCTTCGCAGAAACGCTTTTGTGCAGAAAACAGTAACACTTGTTCAGAACGAAAGAAAGCACAGAGCCCCAGATTCTATGTTGTCCTGGAGAGCTTGCAGAGCACTGGGGAAAGGCAGGCAGAGAATTCCCTGCTAGCACCTTCTCTGTGCCTGGGAAGCAGAAGTGTTCACATTGCTTCGCAGAATCGCTTTTGTGCAGAAAACAGTAACACTTGCTCAGAACGAAAGAAAGCACAGAGCCCCAGATTTTATGTTGTCCTGGAGAGCTTGCAGAGCACTGGGGAAAGGCAGGCAGAGAATTCCTTGCTAGCACCTTCTCTGTGCCTGGGAAGCAGAAGTGTTCACATTGCTTCGCAAGAATCGCTTTTGTGCAGAAAACAGTAACACTTGTTCAGAAGGAAAGAAAGCACAGAGCCCCAGATTTTATGTTGTCCTGGAGAGCTTGCAGAGCACTGGGGAAAGGCAGGCAGAGAATTCCCTGCTAGCACCTTCTCTGTGCCTGTTCACATTGCTTCGCAGAATCGCTTTTGTGCAGAAAACAGTAACACTTGTTCAGAAGGAAAGAAAGCACAGAGCCCCAGAGTCTATGTTGTCCTGGAGAGCTTGCAGAGCACTGGGGAAAGGCAGGCAGAGAATTCCTTGCAAGCACCTTCTCTGTGCCTGGGAAGCAGAAGTGTTCACATTGCTTCGCAAAAATCGCTTTTGTGCAGAAAACACTAACACTTGTTCAGAAGGAAAGAAAGCACAGAGCCCCAGATTTTATGTTGTCCTGGAGAGCTTGCAGAGCACTGGGGAAAGGCAGGCAGAGAATTCCTTGCTAGCACCTTCTCTGTGCCTGGGAAGCAGAAGTGTTCACATTGCTTCGCAAGAATCGCTTTTGTGCAGAAAACACTAACACTTGTTCAGAAGGAAAGAAAGCACAGAGCCCCAGATTTTATGTTGTCCTGCAGAGCTTGCAGAGCACTGGGGAAAGGCAGGCAGAGAATTCCTTGCTAGCACCTTCTCTGTGCCTGGGAAGCAGAAGTGTTCACATTGCTTCGCAGAATCGCTTTTGTGCAGAAAACAGTAACACTTGTTCAGAACGAAAGAAAGCACAGAGCCCCAGATTTTATGTTGTCCTGGAGAGCTTGCAGAGCACTGGGGAAAGGCAGGCAGAGAATTCCTTGCTAGCACCTTCTCTGTGCCTGGGAAGCAGAAGTGTTCACATTGCTTCGCAAGAATCGCTTTTGTGCAGAAAACAGTAACACTTGTTCAGAAGGAAAGAAAGCACAGAGCCCCAGATTTTATGTTGTCCTGGAGAGCTGGCAGAGCACTGGGGAAAGGCAGGCAGAGAATTCCCTGCTAGCACCTTCTCTGTGCCTGTTCACATTGCTTCGCAGAATCGCTTTTGTGCAGAAAACAGTAACACTTGTTCAGAACGAAAGAAAGCACAGAGCCCCAGATTTTATGTTGTCCTGGAGAGCTTGCAGAGCACTGGGGAAAGGCAGGCAGAGAATTCCCTGCTAGCACCTTCTCTGTGCCTGTTCACATTGCTTCGCAGAATCGCTTTTGTGCAGAAAACAGTAACACTTGTTCAGAAGGAAAGAAAGCACAGAGCCCCAGATTCTATGTTGTCCGGGAGAGCTTGAAGAGCACTGGGGAAAGGCAGGCAGAGAATTCCCTGCTAGCACCTTCTCTGTGCCTGGGAAGCAGAAGTGTTCACATTGCTTCGCAAGAATCGCTTTTGTGCAGAAAACAGTAACACTTGTTCAGAACGAAAGAAAGCACAGAGCCCCAGATTCTATGTTGTCCTGGAGAGCTTGCAGAGCACTGGGGAAAGGCAGGCAGAGAATTCCTTGCAAGCACCTTCTCTGTGCCTGGGAAGCAGAAGTGTTCACTATGCTTCGCAGAATTGCTTTTGTGCAGAAAACAGTAACACTTGTTCAGAACGAAAGAAAGCACAGAGCCCCAGATTCTATGTTGTCCTGGAGAGCTTGCAGAGCACTGGGGAAAGGCAGGCAGAGAATTCCCTGCTAGCACCTTCTCTGTGCCTGTTCACATTGCTTCGCAGAATCGCTTTTGTGCAGAAAACAGTAACACTTGTTCAGAAGGAAAGAAAGCACAGAGCCCCAGATTCTATGTTGTCCTGGAGAGCTTGCAGAGCACTGGGGAAAGGCAGGCAGAGAATTCCCTGCTAGCACCTTCTCTGTGCCTGGGAAGCAGAAGTGTTCACATTGCTTCGCAAGAATCGCTTTTGTGCAGAAAACACTAACACTTGTTCAGAAGGAAAGAAAGCACAGAGCCCCAGATTTTATGTTGTCCTGCAGAGCTTGCAGAGCACTGGGGAAAGGCAGGCAGAGAATTCCTTGCTAGCACCTTCTCTGTGCCTGGGAAGCAGAAGTGTTCACATTGCTTCGCAAGAATCGCTTTTGTGCAGAAAACAGTAACACTTGTTCAGAAGGAAAGAAAGCACAGAGCCCCAGATTTTATGTTGTCCTGGAGAGCTTGCAGAGCACTGGGGAAAGGCAGGCAGAGAATTCCTTGCTAGCACCTTCTCTGTGCCTGGGAAGCAGAAGTGTTCACATTGCTTCGCAAGAATCGCTTTTGTGCAGAAAACAGTAACACTTGTTCAGAAGGAAAGAAAGCACAGAGCCCCAGATTTTATGTTGTCCTGGAGAGCTTGCAGAGCACTGGGGAAAGGCAGGCAGAGAATTCCCTGCTAGCACCTTCTCTGTGCCTGTTCACATTGCTTCGCAGAATCGCTTTTGTGCAGAAAACAGTAACACTTGTTCAGAAGGAAAGAAAGCACAGAGCCCCAGATTCTATGTTGTCCTGGAGAGCTTGCAGAGCACTGGGGAAAGGCAGGCAGAGAATTCCCTGCTAGCACCTTCTCTGTGCCTGGGAAGCAGAAGTGTTCACATTGCTTCGCAGAATCGCTTTTGTGCAGAAAACACTAACACTTGTTCAGAAGGAAAGAAAGCACAGAGCCCCAGATTCTATGTTGTCCTGGAGAGCTTGCAGAGCACTGGGGAAAGGCAGGCAGAGAATTCCCTGCTAGCACCTTCTCTGTGCCTGGGAAGCAGAAGTGTTCACATTGCTTCGCAAGAATCGCTTTTGTGCAGAAAACAGTAACACTTGTTCAGAACGAAAGAAAGCACAGAGCCCCAGAGTCTATGTTGTCCTGGAGAGCTTGCAGAGCACTGGGGAAAGGCAGGCAGAGAATTCCTTGCAAGCACCTTCTCTGTGCCTGGGAAGCAGAAGTGTTCACATTGCTTCGCAAAAATCGCTTTTGTGCAGAAAACAGTAACACTTGTTCAGAAGGAAAGAAAGCACAGAGCCCCAGATTCTATGTTGTCCTGGAGAGCTTGCAGAGCACTGGGGAAAGGCAGGCAGAGAATTCCTTGCTAGCACCTTCTCTGTGCCTGGGAAGCAGAAGTGTTCACATTGCTTCGCAAGAATCGCTTTTGTGCAGAAAACACTAACACTTGTTCAGAAGGAAAGAAAGCACAGAGCCCCAGATTTTATGTTGTCCTGCAGAGCTTGCAGAGCACTGGGGAAAGGCAGGCAGAGAATTCCTTGCTAGCACCTTCTCTGTGCCTGGGAAGCAGAAGTGTTCACATTGCTTCGCAGAATCGCTTTTGTGCAGAAAACAGTAACACTTGTTCAGAACGAAAGAAAGCACAGAGCCCCAGATTTTATGTTGTCCTGGAGAGCTTGCAGAGCACTGGGGAAAGGCAGGCAGAGAATTCCTTGCTAGCACCTTCTCTGTGCCTGGGAAGCAGAAGTGTTCACATTGCTTCGCAAGAATCGCTTTTGTGCAGAAAACAGTAACACTTGTTCAGAAGGAAAGAAAGCACAGAGCCCCAGATTTTATGTTGTCCTGGAGAGCTGGCAGAGCACTGGGGAAAGGCAGGCAGAGAATTCCCTGCTAGCACCTTCTCTGTGCCTGTTCACATTGCTTCGCAGAATCGCTTTTGTGCAGAAAACAGTAACACTTGTTCAGAACGAAAGAAAGCACAGAGCCCCAGATTTTATGTTGTCCTGGAGAGCTTGCAGAGCACTGGGGAAAGGCAGGCAGAGAATTCCCTGCTAGCACCTTCTCTGTGCCTGTTCACATTGCTTCGCAGAATCGCTTTTGTGCAGAAAACAGTAACACTTGTTCAGAAGGAAAGAAAGCACAGAGCCCCAGATTCTATGTTGTCCTGGAGAGCTTGAAGAGCACTGGGGAAAGGCAGGCAGAGAATTCCCTGCTAGCACCTTCTCTGTGCCTGGGAAGCAGAAGTGTTCACATTGCTTCGCAAGAATCGCTTTTGTGCAGAAAACAGTAACACTTGTTCAGAACGAAAGAAAGCACAGAGCCCCAGATTCTATGTTGTCCTGGAGAGCTTGCAGAGCACTGGGGAAAGGCAGGCAGAGAATTCCTTGCAAGCACCTTCTCTGTGCCTGGGAAGCAGAAGTGTTCACTATGCTTCGCAGAATTGCTTTTGTGCAGAAAACAGTAACACTTGTTCAGAACGAAAGAAAGCACAGAGCCCCAGATTCTATGTTGTCCTGGAGAGCTTGCAGAGCACTGGGGAAAGGCAGGCAGAGAATTCCCTGCTAGCACCTTCTCTGTGCCTGTTCACATTGCTTCGCAGAATCGCTTTTGTGCAGAAAACAGTAACACTTGTTCAGAACGAAAGAAAGCACAGAGCCCCAGATTCTATGTTGTCCTGGAGAGCTTGCAGAGCACTGGGGAAAGGCAGGCAGAGAATTCCCTGCTAGCACCTTCTCTGTGCCTGGGAAGCAGAAGTGTTCACATTGCTTCGCAAGAATCGCTTTTGTGCAGAAAACACTAACACTTGTTCAGAAGGAAAGAAAGCACAGAGCCCCAGATTTTATGTTGTCCTGCAGAGCTTGCAGAGCACTGGGGAAAGGCAGGCAGAGAATTCCTTGCTAGCACCTTCTCTGTGCCTGGGAAGCAGAAGTGTTCACATTGCTTCGCAAGAATCGCTTTTGTGCAGAAAACAGTAACACTTGTTCAGAAGGAAAGAAAGCACAGAGCCCCAGATTTTATGTTGTCCTGGAGAGCTTGCAGAGCACTGGGGAAAGGCAGGCAGAGAATTCCCTGCTAGCACCTTCTCTGTGCCTGGGAAGCAGAAGTGTTCACATTGCTTTGCAGACACGCTTTTGTGCAGAAAACAGTAACACTTGTTCAGAACGAAAGAAAGCACAGAGCCCCAGATTCTATGTTGTCCTGGAGAGCTTGCAGAGCACTGGGGAAAGGCAGGCAGAGAATTCCCTGCTAGCACCTTCTCTGTGCCTGGGAAGCAGAAGTGTTCACATTGCTTCGCAGAATCGCTTTTCTGCAGAAAACAGTAACACTTGTTCAGAAGGAAAGAAAGCACAGAGCCCCAGATTCTATGTTGTCCTGGAGAGCTTGCAGAGCACTGGGGAAAGGCAGGCAGAGAATTCCCTGCTAGCACCTTCTCTGTGCCTGGGAAGCAGAAGTGTTCACATTGCTTCGCAAGAATTGCTTTTGTGCAGAAAACAGTAACACTTGTTCAGAACGAAAGAAAGCACAGAGCCCCAGAGTCTATGTTGTCCTGGAGAGCTTGCAGAGCACTGGGGAAAGGCAGGCAGAGAATTCCCTGCTAGCACCTTCTCTATACCTGGGAAGCAGAAGTGTTCACATTGCTTCGCAAGAATCGCTTTTGTGCAGAAAACAGTAACACTTGTTCAGAAGGAAAGAAAGCACAGAGCCCCAGATTTTATGTTGTCCTGGAGAGCTTGCAGAGCACTGGGGAAAGGCAGGCAGAGAATTCCTTGCTAGCACCTTCTCTGTGCCTGGGAAGCAGAAGTGTTCACATTGCTTCGCAGAATTGCTTTTGTGCAGAAAACACTAACACTTGTTCAGAAGGAAAGAAAGCACAGAGCCCCAGATTCTATGTTGTCCTGGAGAGCTTGCAGAGCACTGGGGAAAGGCAGGCAGAGAATTCCTTGCTAGCACCTTCTCTGTGCCTGGGAAGCAGAAGTGTTCACATTGCTTCGCAAGAATCGCTTTTGTGCAGAAAACAGTAACAGTTGTTCAGAACGAAAGAAAGCACAGAGCCCCAGATTTTATGTTGTCCTGGAGAGCTTGCAGAGCACTGGGGAAAGGCAGGCAGAGAATTCCCTGCTAGCACCTTCTCTGTGCCTGGGAAGCAGAAGTGTTCACATTGCTTCGCAAGAATCGCTTTTGTGCAGAAAACAGTAACACTTGTTCAGAACGAAAGAAAGCACAGAGCCCCAGATTCTATGTTGTCCTGGAGAGCTTGCAGAGCACTGGGGAAAGGCAGGCAGAGAATTCCCTGCTAGCACCTTCTCTGTGCCTGGGAAGCAGAAGTGTTCACATTGCTTCGCAAGAATCGCTTTTGTGCAGAAAACAGTAACACTTGTTCAGAACGAAAGAAAGCACAGAGCCCCAGATTTTATGTTGTCCTGCAGAGCTTGCAGAGCACTGGGGAAAGGCAGGCAGAGAATTCCCTGCTAGCACCTTCTCTGTGCCTGGGAAGCAGAAGTGTTCACATTGCTTCGCAAGAATCGCTTTTGTGCAGAAAACACTAACACTTGTTCAGAAGGAAAGAAAGCACAGAGCCCCAGATTTTATGTTGTCCTGGAGAGCTTGCAGAGAACTGGGGAAAGGCAGGCAGAGAATTCCCTGATAGCACCTTCTCTGTGCCTGGGAAGCAGAAGTGTTCACATTGCTTCGCAGAATCGCTTTTGTGCAGAAAACACTAACACTTGTTCAGAACGAAAGAAAGCACAGAGCCCCAGATTCTATGTTGTCCTGGAGAGCTTGCAGAGCACTGGGGAAAGGCAGGCAGAGAATTCCCTGCTAGCACCTTCTCTGTGCCTGTTCACATTGCTTCGCAGAATCGCTTTTGTGCAGAAAACAGTAACACTTGTTCAGAACGAAAGAAAGCACAGAGCCCCAGATTCTATGTTGTCCTGGAGAGCTTGCAGAGCACTGGGGAAAGGCAGGCAGAGAATTCCCTGCTAGCACCTTCTCTGTGCCTGGGAAGCAGAAGTGTTCACATTGCTTCGCAAGAATCGCTTTTGTGCAGAAAACAGTAACACTTGTTCAGAACGAAAGAAAGCACAGAGCCCCAGATTTTATGTTGTCCTGGAGAGCTTGCAGAGCACTGGGGAAAGGCAGGCAGAGAATTCCCTGCTAGCACCTTCTCTGTGCCTGGGAAGCAGAAGTGTTCACATTGCTTCGCAAGAATCGCTTTTGTGCAGAAAACACTAACACTTGTTCAGAAGGAAAGAAAGCACAGAGCCCCAGATTTTATGTTGTCCTGGAGAGCTTGCAGAGCACTGGGGAAAGGCAGGCAGAGAATTCCCTGCTAGCACCTTCTCTGTGCCTGGGAAGCAGAAGTGTTCACATTGCTTTGCAGAATCGCTTTTGTGCAGAAAACAGTAACACTTGTTCAGAACGAAAGAAAGCACAGAGCCCCAGATTCTATGTTGTCCTGGAGAGCTTGCAGAGCACTGGGGAAAGGCAGGCAGAGAATTCCCTGCTAGCACCTTCTCTGTGCCTGGGAAGCAGAAGTGTTCACATTGCTTCGCAAGAATCGCTTTTGTGCAGAAAACAGTAACACTTGTTCAGAAGGAAAGAAAGCACAGAGCCCCAGATTTTATGTTGTCCTGGAGAGCTTGCAGAGCACTGGGGAAAGGCAGGCAGAGAATTCCTTGCTAGCACCTTCTCTGTGCCTGGGAAGCGGAAGTGTTCACATTGCTTCGCAGAATTGCTTTTGTGCAGAAAACACTAACACTTGTTCAGAAGGAAAGAAAGCACAGAGCCCCAGATTCTATGTTGTCCTGGAGAGCTTGCAGAGCACTGGGGAAAGGCAGGCAGAGAATTCCTTGCTAGCACCTTCTCTGTGCCTGGGAAGCAGAAGTGTTCACATTGCTTCGCAAGAATCGCTTTTGTGCAGAAAACAGTAACAGTTGTTCAGAACGAAAGAAAGCACAGAGCCCCAGATTTTATGTTGTCCTGGAGAGCTTGCAGAGCACTGGGGAAAGGCAGGCAGAGAATTCCCTGCTAGCACCTTCTCTGTGCCTGGGAAGCAGAAGTGTTCACATTGCTTCGCAAGAATCGCTTTTGTGCAGAAAACAGTAACACTTGTTCAGAAGTAAAGAAAGCACAGAGCCCCAGATTCTATGTTGTCCTGGAGAGCTTGCAGAGCACTGGGGAAAGGCAGGCAGAGAATTCCTTGCTAGCACCTTCTCTGTGCCTGGGAAGCAGAAGTGTTCACATTGCTTCGCAGAAACGCTTTTGTGCAGAAAACAGTAACACTTGTTCAGAACGAAAGAAAGCACAGAGCCCCAGATTCTATGTTGTCCTGGAGAGCTTGCAGAGCACTGGGGAAAGGCAGGCAGAGAATTCCCTGCTAGCACCTTCTCTGTGCCTGGGAAGCAGAAGTGTTCACATTGCTTCGCAGAATCGCTTTTGTGCAGAAAACACTAACACTTGTTCAGAAGGAAAGAAAGCACAGAGCCCCAGATTCTATGTTGTCCTGGAGAGCTTGCAGAGCACTGGGGAAAGGCAGGCAGAGAATTCCCTGCTAGCACCTTCTCTGTGCCTGGGAAGCAGAAGTGTTCACATTGCTTCGCAAGAATCGCTTTTGTGCAGAAAACAGTAACACTTGTTCAGAACGAAAGAAAGCACAGAGCCCCAGAGTCTATGTTGTCCTGGAGAGCTTGCAGAGCACTGGGGAAAGGCAGGCAGAGAATTCCTTGCAAGCACCTTCTCTGTGCCTGGGAAGCAGAAGTGTTCACATTGCTTCGCAAAAATCGCTTTTGTGCAGAAAACACTAACACTTGTTCAGAAGGAAAGAAAGCACAGAGCCCCAGATTTTATGTTGTCCTGGAGAGCTTGCAGAGCACTGGGGAAAGGCAGGCAGAGAATTCCTTGCTAGCACCTTCTCTGTGCCTGGGAAGCAGAAGTGTTCACATTGCTTCGCAAGAATCGCTTTTGTGCAGAAAACACTAACACTTGTTCAGAAGGAAAGAAAGCACAGAGCCCCAGATTTTATGTTGTCCTGCAGAGCTTGCAGAGCACTGGGGAAAGGCAGGCAGAGAATTCCTTGCTAGCACCTTCTCTGTGCCTGGGAAGCAGAAGTGTTCACATTGCTTCGCAAGAATCGCTTTTGTGCAGAAAACAGTAACAGTTGTTCAGAACGAAAGAAAGCACAGAGCCCCAGATTTTATGTTGTCCTGGAGAGCTTGCAGAGCACTGGGGAAAGGCAGGCAGAGAATTCCTTGCTAGCACCTTCTCTGTGCCTGGGAAGCAGAAGTGTTCACATTGCTTCGCAAGAATCGCTTTTGTGCAGAAAACAGTAACACTTGTTCAGAAGGAAAGAAAGCACAGAGCCCCAGATTTTATGTTGTCCTGGAGAGCTTGCAGAGCACTGGGGAAAGGCAGGCAGAGAATTCCCTGCTAGCACCTTCTCTGTGCCTGTTCACATTGCTTCGCAGAATCGCTTTTGTGCAGAAAACAGTAACACTTGTTCAGAACGAAAGAAAGCACAGAGCCCCAGATTTTATGTTGTCCTGGAGAGCTTGCAGAGCACTGGGGAAAGGCAGGCAGAGAATTCCCTGCTAGCACCTTCTCTGTGCCTGTTCACATTGCTTCGCAGAATCGCTTTTGTGCAGAAAACAGTAACACTTGTTCAGAAGGAAAGAAAGCACAGAGCCCCAGATTCTATGTTGTCCTGGAGAGCTTGCAGAGCACTGGGGAAAGGCAGGCAGAGAATTCCCTGCTAGCACCTTCTCTGTGCCTGGGAAGCAGAAGTGTTCACATTGCTTCGCAAGAATCGCTTTTGTGCAGAAAACAGTAACACTTGTTCAGAACGAAAGAAAGCACAGAGCCCCAGAGTCTATGTTGTCCTGGAGAGCTTGCAGAGCACTGGGGAAAGGCAGGCAGAGAATTCCTTGCAAGCACCTTCTCTGTGCCTGGGAAGCAGAAGTGTTCACTATGCTTCGCAGAATTGCTTTTGTGCAGAAAACAGTAACACTTGTTCAGAACGAAAGAAAGCACAGAGCCCCAGATTCTATGTTGTCCTGGAGAGCTTGCAGAGCACTGGGGAAAGGCAGGCAGAGAATTCCCTGCTAGCACCTTCTCTGTGCCTGTTCACATTGCTTCGCAGAATCGCTTTTGTGCAGAAAACAGTAACACTTGTTCAGAACGAAAGAAAGCACAGAGCCCCAGATTCTATGTTGTCCTGGAGAGCTTGCAGAGCACTGGGGAAAGGCAGGCAGAGAATTCCCTGCTAGCACCTTCTCTGTGCCTGGGAAGCAGAAGTGTTCACATTGCTTCGCAAGAATCGCTTTTGTGCAGAAAACACTAACACTTGTTCAGAAGGAAAGAAAGCACAGAGCCCCAGATTTTATGTTGTCCTGCAGAGCTTGCAGAGCACTGGGGAAAGGCAGGCAGAGAATTCCTTGCTAGCACCTTCTCTGTGCCTGGGAAGCAGAAGTGTTCACATTGCTTCGCAAGAATCGCTTTTGTGCAGAAAACAGTAACACTTGTTCAGAAGGAAAGAAAGCACAGAGCCCCAGATTTTATGTTGTCCTGGAGAGCTTGCAGAGCACTGGGGAAAGGCAGGCAGAGAATTCCTTGCTAGCACCTTCTCTGTGCCTGGGAAGCAGAAGTGTTCACATTGCTTCGCAAGAATCGCTTTTGTGCAGAAAACACTAACACTTGTTCAGAAGGAAAGAAAGCACAGAGCCCCAGATTTTATGTTGTCCTGGAGAGCTTGCAGAGCACTGGGGAAAGGCAGGCAGAGAATTCCTTGCTAGCACCTTCTCTGTGCCTGGGAAGCCGAAGTGTTCACATTGCTTCGCAAAAATCGCTTTTGTGCAGAAAACACTAACACTTGTTCAGAACGAAAGACAGCACAGAGCCCCAGATTTTATGTTGTCCTGGAGAGCTTGCAGAGCACTGGGGAAAGGCAGGCAGAGAATTCCCTGCTAGCACCTTCTCTGTGCCTGGGAAGCAGAAGTGTTCACATTGCTTTGCAGAAACGCTTTTGTGCAGAAAACAGTAACACTTGTTCAGAACGAAAGAAAGCACAGAGCCCCAGATTCTATGTTGTCCTGGAGAGCTTGCAGAGCACTGGGGAAAGGCAGGCAGAGAATTCCCTGCTAGCACCTTCTCTGTGCCTGGGAAGCAGAAGTGTTCACATTGCTTCGCAGAATCGCTTTTGTGCAGAAAACACTAACACTTGTTCAGAAGGAAAGAAAGCACAGAGCCCCAGATTCTATGTTGTCCTGGAGAGCTTGCAGAGCACTGGGGAAAGGCAGGCAGAGAATTCCCTGCTAGCACCTTCTCTGTGCCTGGGAAGCAGAAGTGTTCACATTGCTTCGCAAGAATCGCTTTTGTGCAGAAAACAGTAACACTTGTTCAGAACGAAAGAAAGCACAGAGCCCCAGAGTCTATGTTGTCCTGGAGAGCTTGCAGAGCACTGGGGAAAGGCAGGCAGAGAATTCCCTGCTAGCACCTTCTCTGTACCTGGGAAGCAGAAGTGTTCACATTGCTTCGCAAGAATCGCTTTTGTGCAGAAAACAGTAACACTTGTTCAGAACGAAAGAAAGCACAGAGCCCCAGATTTTATGTTGTCCTGGAGAGCTTGCAGAGCACTGGGGAAAGGCAGGCAGAGAATTCCTTGCTAGCACCTTCTCTGTGCCTGGGAAGCAGAAGTGTTCACATTGCTTCGCAGAATTGCTTTTGTGCAGAAAACACTAACACTTGTTCAGAAGGAAAGAAAGCACAGAGCCCCAGATTCTATGTTGTCCTGGAGAGCTTGCAGAGCACTGGGGAAAGGCAGGCAGAGAATTCCTTGCTAGCACCTTCTCTGTGCCTGGGAAGCAGAAGTGTTCACATTGCTTCGCAAGAATCGCTTTTGTGCAGAAAACAGTAACAGTTGTTCAGAACGAAAGAAAGCACAGAGCCCCAGATTTTATGTTGTCCTGGAGAGCTTGCAGAGCACTGGGGAAAGGCAGGCAGAGAATTCCCTGCTAGCACCTTCTCTGTGCCTGGGAAGCAGAAGTGTTCACATTGCTTCGCAAGAATCGCTTTTGTGCAGAAAACAGTAACACTTGTTCAGAACGAAAGAAAGCACAGAGCCCCAGATTCTATGTTGTCCTGGAGAGCTTGCAGAGCACTGGGGAAAGGCAGGCAGAGAATTCCCTGCTAGCACCTTCTCTGTGCCTGGGAAGCAGAAGTGTTCACATTGCTTCGCAAGAATCGCTTTTGTGCAGAAAACAGTAACACTTGTTCAGAACGAAAGAAAGCACAGAGCCCCAGATTTTATGTTGTCCTGCAGAGCTTGCAGAGCACTGGGGAAAGGCAGGCAGAGAATTCCCTGCTAGCACCTTCTCTGTGCCTGGGAAGCAGAAGTGTTCACATTGCTTCGCAAGAATCGCTTTTGTGCAGAAAACACTAACACTTGTTCAGAAGGAAAGAAAGCACAGAGCCCCAGATTTTATGTTGTCCTGGAGAGCTTGCAGAGAACTGGGGAAAGGCAGGCAGAGAATTCCCTGATAGCACCTTCTCTGTGCCTGGGAAGCAGAAGTGTTCACATTGCTTCGCAGAATCGCTTTTGTGCAGAAAACACTAACACTTGTTCAGAACGAAAGAAAGCACAGAGCCCCAGATTCTATGTTGTCCTGGAGAGCTTGCAGAGCACTGGGGAAAGGCAGGCAGAGAATTCCCTGCTAGCACCTTCTCTGTGCCTGTTCACATTGCTTCGCAGAATCGCTTTTGTGCAGAAAACAGTAACACTTGTTCAGAACGAAAGAAAGCACAGAGCCCCAGATTCTATGTTGTCCTGGAGAGCTTGCAGAGCACTGGGGAAAGGCAGGCAGAGAATTCCCTGCTAGCACCTTCTCTGTGCCTGGGAAGCAGAAGTGTTCACATTGCTTCGCAAGAATCGCTTTTGTGCAGAAAACAGTAACACTTGTTCAGAACGAAAGAAAGCACAGAGCCCCAGATTTTATGTTGTCCTGGAGAGCTTGCAGAGCACTGGGGAAAGGCAGGCAGAGAATTCCCTGCTAGCACCTTCTCTGTGCCTGGGAAGCAGAAGTGTTCACATTGCTTCGCAAGAATCGCTTTTGTGCAGAAAACAGTAACACTTGTTCAGAAGGAAAGAAAGCACAGAGCCCCAGATTTTATGTTGTCCTGGAGAGCTTGCAGAGCACTGGGGAAAGGCAGGCAGAGAATTCCCTGCTAGCACCTTCTCTGTGCCTGGGAAGCAGAAGTGTTCACATTGCTTCGCAGAATCGCTTTTGTGCAGAAAACAGTAACACTTGTTCAGAACGAAAGAAAGCACAGAGCCCCAGATTCTATGTTGTCCTGGAGAGCTTGCAGAGCACTGGGGAAAGGCAGGCAGAGAATTCCCTGCTAGCACCTTCTCTGTGCCTGGGAAGCAGAAGTGTTCACATTGCTTCGCAAGAATCGCTTTTGTGCAGAAAACACTAACACTTGTTCAGAAGGAAAGAAAGCACAGAGCCCCAGATTTTATGTTGTCCTGGAGAGCTTGCAGAGCACTGGGGAAAGGCAGGCAGAGAATTCCTTGCTAGCACCTTCTCTGTGCCTGGGAAGCAGAAGTGTTCACATTGCTTCGCAGAATTGCTTTTGTGCAGAAAACACTAACACTTGTTCAGAAGGAAAGAAAGCACAGAGCCCCAGATTCTATGTTGTCCTGGAGAGCTTGCAGAGCACTGGGGAAAGGCAGGCAGAGAATTCCCTGCTAGCACCTTCTCTGTGCCTGGGAAGCAGAAGTGTTCACATTGCTTCGCAAGAATCGCTTTTGTGCAGAAAACAGTAACAGTTGTTCAGAACGAAAGAAAGCACAGAGCCCCAGATTTTATGTTGTCCTGGAGAGCTTGCAGAGCACTGGGGAAAGGCAGGCAGAGAATTCCCTGCTAGCACCTTCTCTGTGCCTGGGAAGCAGAAGTGTTCACATTGCTTCGCAAGAATCGCTTTTGTGCAGAAAACAGTAACACTTGTTCAGAACGAAAGAAAGCACAGAGCCCCAGATTCTATGTTGTCCTGGAGAGCTTGCAGAGCACTGGGGAAAGGCAGGCAGAGAATTCCCTGCTAGCACCTTCTCTGTGCCTGGGAAGCAGAAGTGTTCATATTGCTTCGCAAGAATCGCTTTTGTGCAGAAAACAGTAACACTTGTTCAGAAGGAAAGACAGCACAGAGCCCCAGATTTTATGTTGTCCTGGAGAGCTTGCAGAGCACTGGGGAAAGGCAGGCAGAGAATTCCCTGCTAGGACCTTCTCTGTGCCTGGGAAGCAGAAGTGTTCACATTGCTTCGCAAGAATCGCTTTTGTGCAGAAAACAGTAACACTTGTTCAGAAGTAAAGAAAGCACAGAGCCCCAGATTTTATGTTGTCCTGGAGAGCTTGCAGAGCACTGGGGAAAGGCAGGCAGAG
The DNA here is from genome assembly GCF_031877795.1 of Strix aluco. Classification (NCBI taxonomy): domain Eukaryota; kingdom Metazoa; phylum Chordata; class Aves; order Strigiformes; family Strigidae; genus Strix; species Strix aluco. The sequence continues at coordinate 873,807 of NW_027436569.1, forward strand.
AATTCCCTGCTAGCACCTTCTCTGTGCCTGGGAAGCAGAAGTGTTCACATTGCTTCGCAGAAACGCTTTTGTGCAGAAAACAGTAACACTTGTTCAGAACGAAAGAAAGCACAGAGCCCCAGATTCTATGTTGTCCTGGAGAGCTTGCAGAGCACTGGGGAAAGGCAGGCAGAGAATTCCCTGCTAGCACCTTCTCTGTGCCTGGGAAGCAGAAGTGTTCACATTGCTTCGCAGAATCGCTTTTGTGCAGAAAACACTAACACTTGTTCAGAAGGAAAGAAAGCACAGAGCCCCAGATTCTATGTTGTCCTGGAGAGCTTGCAGAGCACTGGGGAAAGGCAGGCAGAGAATTCCCTGCTAGCACCTTCTCTGTGCCTGGGAAGCAGAAGTGTTCACATTGCTTCGCAAGAATCGCTTTTGTGCAGAAAACAGTAACACTTGTTCAGAACGAAAGAAAGCACAGAGCCCCAGATTCTATGTTGTCCTGGAGAGCTTGCAGAGCACTGGGGAAAGGCAGGCAGAGAATTCCCTGCTAGCACCTTCTCTGTGCCTGGGAAGCAGAAGTGTTCACATTGCTTCGCAAGAATCGCTTTTGTGCAGAAAACAGTAACACTTGTTCAGAAGGAAAGAAAGCACAGAGCCCCAGATTTTATGTTGTCCTGGAGAGCTTGCAGAGCACTGGGGAAAGGCAGGCAGAGAATTCCTTGCTAGCACCTTCTCTGTGCCTGGGAAGCGGAAGTGTTCACATTGCTTCGCAGAATTGCTTTTGTGCAGAAAACACTAACACTTGTTCAGAAGGAAAGAAAGCACAGAGCCCCAGAGTCTATGTTGTCCTGGAGAGCTTGCAGAGCACTGGGGAAAGGCAGGCAGAGAATTCCTTGCTAGCACCTTCTCTGTGCCTGGGAAGCAGAAGTGTTCACATTGCTTCGCAAGAATCGCTTTTGTGCAGAAAACAGTAACAGTTGTTCAGAACGAAAGAAAGCACAGAGCCCCAGATTTTATGTTGTCCTGGAGAGCTTGCAGAGCACTGGGGAAAGGCAGGCAGAGAATTCCCTGCTAGCACCTTCTCTGTGCCTGGGAAGCAGAAGTGTTCACATTGCTTCGCAAGAATCGCTTTTGTGCAGAAAACAGTAACACTTGTTCAGAAGTAAAGAAAGCACAGAGCCCCAGATTCTATGTTGTCCTGGAGAGCTTGCAGAGCACTGGGGAAAGGCAGGCAGAGAATTCCTTGCTAGCACCTTCTCTGTGCCTGGGAAGCAGAAGTGTTCACATTGCTTCGCAGAAACGCTTTTGTGCAGAAAACAGTAACACTTGTTCAGAACGAAAGAAAGCACAGAGCCCCAGATTCTATGTTGTCCTGGAGAGCTTGCAGAGCACTGGGGAAAGGCAGGCAGAGAATTCCCTGCTAGCACCTTCTCTGTGCCTGGGAAGCAGAAGTGTTCACATTGCTTCGCAGAATCGCTTTTGTGCAGAAAACACTAACACTTGTTCAGAAGGAAAGAAAGCACAGAGCCCCAGATTCTATGTTGTCCTGGAGAGCTTGCAGAGCACTGGGGAAAGGCAGGCAGAGAATTCCCTGCTAGCACCTTCTCTGTGCCTGGGAAGCAGAAGTGTTCACATTGCTTCGCAAGAATCGCTTTTGTGCAGAAAACAGTAACACTTGTTCAGAACGAAAGAAAGCACAGAGCCCCAGAGTCTATGTTGTCCTGGAGAGCTTGCAGAGCACTGGGGAAAGGCAGGCAGAGAATTCCTTGCAAGCACCTTCTCTGTGCCTGGGAAGCAGAAGTGTTCACATTGCTTCGCAAAAATCGCTTTTGTGCAGAAAACACTAACACTTGTTCAGAAGGAAAGAAAGCACAGAGCCCCAGATTTTATGTTGTCCTGGAGAGCTTGCAGAGCACTGGGGAAAGGCAGGCAGAGAATTCCTTGCTAGCACCTTCTCTGTGCCTGGGAAGCAGAAGTGTTCACATTGCTTCGCAAGAATCGCTTTTGTGCAGAAAACACTAACACTTGTTCAGAAGGAAAGAAAGCACAGAGCCCCAGATTTTATGTTGTCCTGCAGAGCTTGCAGAGCACTGGGGAAAGGCAGGCAGAGAATTCCTTGCTAGCACCTTCTCTGTGCCTGGGAAGCAGAAGTGTTCACATTGCTTCGCAAGAATCGCTTTTGTGCAGAAAACAGTAACACTTGTTCAGAACGAAAGAAAGCACAGAGCCCCAGATTTTATGTTGTCCTGGAGAGCTTGCAGAGCACTGGGGAAAGGCAGGCAGAGAATTCCTTGCTAGCACCTTCTCTGTGCCTGGGAAGCAGAAGTGTTCACATTGCTTCGCAAGAATCGCTTTTGTGCAGAAAACAGTAACACTTGTTCAGAAGGAAAGAAAGCACAGAGCCCCAGATTTTATGTTGTCCTGGAGAGCTTGCAGAGCACTGGGGAAAGGCAGGCAGAGAATTCCCTGCTAGCACCTTCTCTGTGCCTGTTCACATTGCTTCGCAGAATCGCTTTTGTGCAGAAAACAGTAACACTTGTTCAGAACGAAAGAAAGCACAGAGCCCCAGATTTTATGTTGTCCTGGAGAGCTTGCAGAGCACTGGGGAAAGGCAGGCAGAGAATTCCCTGCTAGCACCTTCTCTGTGCCTGTTCACATTGCTTCGCAGAATCGCTTTTGTGCAGAAAACAGTAACACTTGTTCAGAAGGAAAGAAAGCACAGAGCCCCAGATTCTATGTTGTCCTGGAGAGCTTGCAGAGCACTGGGGAAAGGCAGGCAGAGAATTCCCTGCTAGCACCTTCTCTGTGCCTGGGAAGCAGAAGTGTTCACATTGCTTCGCAAGAATCGCTTTTGTGCAGAAAACAGTAACACTTGTTCAGAACGAAAGAAAGCACAGAGCCCCAGAGTCTATGTTGTCCTGGAGAGCTTGCAGAGCACTGGGGAAAGGCAGGCAGAGAATTCCTTGCAAGCACCTTCTCTGTGCCTGGGAAGCAGAAGTGTTCACTATGCTTCGCAGAATTGCTTTTGTGCAGAAAACAGTAACACTTGTTCAGAACGAAAGAAAGCACAGAGCCCCAGATTCTATGTTGTCCTGGAGAGCTTGCAGAGCACTGGGGAAAGGCAGGCAGAGAATTCCCTGCTAGCACCTTCTCTGTGCCTGTTCACATTGCTTCGCAGAATCGCTTTTGTGCAGAAAACAGTAACACTTGTTCAGAACGAAAGAAAGCACAGAGCCCCAGATTCTATGTTGTCCTGGAGAGCTTGCAGAGCACTGGGGAAAGGCAGGCAGAGAATTCCCTGCTAGCACCTTCTCTGTGCCTGGGAAGCAGAAGTGTTCACATTGCTTCGCAAGAATCGCTTTTGTGCAGAAAACACTAACACTTGTTCAGAAGGAAAGAAAGCACAGAGCCCCAGATTTTATGTTGTCCTGCAGAGCTTGCAGAGCACTGGGGAAAGGCAGGCAGAGAATTCCTTGCTAGCACCTTCTCTGTGCCTGGGAAGCAGAAGTGTTCACATTGCTTCGCAAGAATCGCTTTTGTGCAGAAAACAGTAACACTTGTTCAGAAGGAAAGAAAGCACAGAGCCCCAGATTTTATGTTGTCCTGGAGAGCTTGCAGAGCACTGGGGAAAGGCAGGCAGAGAATTCCTTGCTAGCACCTTCTCTGTGCCTGGGAAGCAGAAGTGTTCACATTGCTTCGCAAGAATCGCTTTTGTGCAGAAAACACTAACACTTGTTCAGAAGGAAAGAAAGCACAGAGCCCCAGATTTTATGTTGTCCTGGAGAGCTTGCAGAGCACTGGGGAAAGGCAGGCAGAGAATTCCTTGCTAGCACCTTCTCTGTGCCTGGGAAGCAGAAGTGTTCACATTGCTTCGCAAGAATCGCTTTTGTGCAGAAAACACTAACACTTGTTCAGAACGAAAGACAGCACAGAGCCCCAGATTTTATGTTGTCCTGGAGAGCTTGCAGAGCACTGGGGAAAGGCAGGCAGAGAATTCCCTGCTAGCACCTTCTCTGTGCCTGGGAAGCAGAAGTGTTCACATTGCTTTGCAGAAACGCTTTTGTGCAGAAAACAGTAACACTTGTTCAGAACGAAAGAAAGCACAGAGCCCCAGATTCTATGTTGTCCTGGAGAGCTTGCAGAGCACTGGGGAAAGGCAGGCAGAGAATTCCCTGCTAGCACCTTCTCTGTGCCTGGGAAGCAGAAGTGTTCACATTGCTTCGCAGAATCGCTTTTGTGCAGAAAACACTAACACTTGTTCAGAAGGAAAGAAAGCACAGAGCCCCAGATTCTATGTTGTCCTGGAGAGCTTGCAGAGCACTGGGGAAAGGCAGGCAGAGAATTCCCTGCTAGCACCTTCTCTGTGCCTGGGAAGCAGAAGTGTTCACATTGCTTCGCAAGAATCGCTTTTGTGCAGAAAACAGTAACACTTGTTCAGAAGGAAAGAAAGCACAGAGCCCCAGATTTTATGTTGTCCTGGAGAGCTTGCAGAGCACTGGGGAAAGGCAGGCAGAGAATTCCTTGCTAGCACCTTCTCTGTGCCTGGGAAGCAGAAGTGTTCACATTGCTTCGCAGAATTGCTTTTGTGCAGAAAACAGTAACACTTGTTCAGAAGTAAAGAAAGCACAGAGCCCCAGATTCTATGTTGTCCTGGAGAGCTTGCAGAGCACTGGGGAAAGGCAGGCAGAGAATTCCTTGCTAGCACCTTCTCTGTGCCTGGGAAGCAGAAGTGTTCACATTGCTTCGCAAGAATCGCTTTTGTGCAGAAAACAGTAACAGTTGTTCAGAACGAAAGAAAGCACAGAGCCCCAGATTTTATGTTGTCCTGGAGAGCTTGCAGAGCACTGGGGAAAGGCAGGCAGAGAATTCCCTGCTAGCACCTTCTCTGTGCCTGGGAAGCAGAAGTGTTCACATTGCTTCGCAAGAATCGCTTTTGTGCAGAAAACAGTAACACTTGTTCAGAACGAAAGAAAGCACAGAGCCCCAGATTCTATGTTGTCCTGGAGAGCTTGCAGAGCACTGGGGAAAGGCAGGCAGAGAATTCCCTGCTAGCACCTTCTCTGTGCCTGGGAAGCAGAAGTGTTCACATTGCTTCGCAAGAATCGCTTTTGTGCAGAAAACAGTAACACTTGTTCAGAACGAAAGAAAGCACAGAGCCCCAGATTTTATGTTGTCCTGCAGAGCTTGCAGAGCACTGGGGAAAGGCAGGCAGAGAATTCCCTGCTAGCACCTTCTCTGTGCCTGGGAAGCCGAAGTGTTCACATTGCTTCGCAAGAATCGCTTTTGTGCAGAAAACACTAACACTTGTTCAGAAGGAAAGAAAGCACAGAGCCCCAGATTTTATGTTGTCCTGGAGAGCTTGCAGAGAACTGGGGAAAGGCAGGCAGAGAATTCCCTGATAGCACCTTCTCTGTGCCTGGGAAGCAGAAGTGTTCACATTGCTTCGCAGAATCGCTTTTGTGCAGAAAACACTAACACTTGTTCAGAACGAAAGAAAGCACAGAGCCCCAGATTCTATGTTGTCCTGGAGAGCTTGCAGAGCACTGGGGAAAGGCAGGCAGAGAATTCCCTGCTAGCACCTTCTCTGTGCCTGTTCACATTGCTTCGCAGAATCGCTTTTGTGCAGAAAACAGTAACACTTGTTCAGAACGAAAGAAAGCACAGAGCCCCAGATTCTATGTTGTCCTGGAGAGCTTGCAGAGCACTGGGGAAAGGCAGGCAGAGAATTCCCTGCTAGCACCTTCTCTGTGCCTGGGAAGCAGAAGTGTTCACATTGCTTCGCAAGAATCGCTTTTGTGCAGAAAACAGTAACACTTGTTCAGAACGAAAGAAAGCACAGAGCCCCAGATTTTATGTTGTCCTGGAGAGCTTGCAGAGCACTGGGGAAAGGCAGGCAGAGAATTCCCTGCTAGCACCTTCTCTGTGCCTGGGAAGCAGAAGTGTTCACATTGCTTCGCAGGAATCGCTTTTGTGCAGAAAACAGTAACACTTGTTCAGAAGGAAAGAAAGCACAGAGCCCCAGATTTTATGTTGTCCTGGAGAGCTTGCAGAGCACTGGGGAAAGGCAGGCAGAGAATTCCCTGCTAGCACCTTCTCTGTGCCTGGGAAGCAGAAGTGTTCACATTGCTTCGCAGAATCGCTTTTGTGCAGAAAACAGTAACACTTGTTCAGAACGAAAGAAAGCACAGAGCCCCAGATTCTATGTTGTCCTGGAGAGCTTGCAGAGCACTGGGGAAAGGCAGGCAGAGAATTCCCTGCTAGCACCTTCTCTGTGCCTGGGAAGCAGAAGTGTTCACATTGCTTCGCAAGAATCGCTTTTGTGCAGAAAACAGTAACACTTGTTCAGAAGGAAAGAAAGCACAGAGCCCCAGATTTTATGTTGTCCTGGAGAGCTTGCAGAGCACTGGGGAAAGGCAGGCAGAGAATTCCTTGCTAGCACCTTCTCTGTGCCTGGGAAGCAGAAGTGTTCACATTGCTTCGCAGAATTGCTTTTGTGCAGAAAACACTAACACTTGTTCAGAAGGAAAGAAAGCACAGAGCCCCAGATTCTATGTTGTCCTGGAGAGCTTGCAGAGCACTGGGGAAAGGCAGGCAGAGAATTCCCTGCTAGCACCTTCTCTGTGCCTGGGAAGCAGAAGTGTTCACATTGCTTCGCAAGAATCGCTTTTGTGCAGAAAACAGTAACAGTTGTTCAGAACGAAAGAAAGCACAGAGCCCCAGATTTTATGTTGTCCTGGAGAGCTTGCAGAGCACTGGGGAAAGGCAGGCAGAGAATTCCCTGCTAGCACCTTCTCTGTGCCTGGGAAGCAGAAGTGTTCACATTGCTTCGCAAGAATCGCTTTTGTGCAGAAAACAGTAACACTTGTTCAGAACGAAAGAAAGCACAGAGCCCCAGATTCTATGTTGTCCTGGAGAGCTTGCAGAGCACTGGGGAAAGGCAGGCAGAGAATTCCCTGCTAGCACCCTCTCTGTGCCTGGGAAGCAGAAGTGTTCATATTGCTTCGCAAGAATCGCTTTTGTGCAGAAAACAGTAACACTTGTTCAGAAGGAAAGACAGCACAGAGCCCCAGATTTTATGTTGTCCTGGAGAGCTTGCAGAGCACTGGGGAAAGGCAGGCAGAGAATTCCCTGCTAGGACCTTCTCTGTGCCTGGGAAGCAGAAGTGTTCACATTGCTTCGCAAGAATCGCTTTTGTGCAGAAAACAGTAACACTTGTTCAGAAGTAAAGAAAGCACAGAGCCCCAGATTTTATGTTGTCCTGGAGAGCTTGCAGAGCACTGGGGAAAGGCAGGCAGAGAATTCCCTGCTAGCACCTTCTCTGTGCCTGGGAAGCAGAAGTGTTCACATTGCTTCGCAGAAACGCTTTTGTGCAGAAAACAGTAACACTTGTTCAGAACGAAAGAAAGCACAGAGCCCCAGATTCTATGTTGTCCTGGAGAGCTTGCAGAGCACTGGGGAAAGGCAGGCAGAGAATTCCCTGCTAGCACCTTCTCTGTGCCTGGGAAGCAGAAGTGTTCACATTGCTTCGCAGAATCGCTTTTGTGCAGAAAACACTAACACTTGTTCAGAAGGAAAGAAAGCACAGAGCCCCAGATTCTATGTTGTCCTGGAGAGCTTGCAGAGCACTGGGGAAAGGCAGGCAGAGAATTCCCTGCTAGCACCTTCTCTGTGCCTGGGAAGCAGAAGTGTTCACATTGCTTCGCAAGAATCGCTTTTGTGCAGAAAACAGTAACACTTGTTCAGAACGAAAGAAAGCACAGAGCCCCAGAGTCTATGTTGTCCTGGAGAGCTTGCAGAGCACTGGGGAAAGGCAGGCAGAGAATTCCTTGCAAGCACCTTCTCTGTGCCTGGGAAGCAGAAGTGTTCACATTGCTTCGCAAAAATCGCTTTTGTGCAGAAAACACTAACACTTGTTCAGAAGGAAAGAAAGCACAGAGCCCCAGATTTTATGTTGTCCTGGAGAGCTTGCAGAGCACTGGGGAAAGGCAGGCAGAGAATTCCTTGCTAGCACCTTCTCTGTGCCTGGGAAGCAGAAGTGTTCACATTGCTTCGCAAGAATCGCTTTTGTGCAGAAAACACTAACACTTGTTCAGAAGGAAAGAAAGCACAGAGCCCCAGATTTTATGTTGTCCTGCAGAGCTTGCAGAGCACTGGGGAAAGGCAGGCAGAGAATTCCTTGCTAGCACCTTCTCTGTGCCTGGGAAGCAGAAGTGTTCACATTGCTTCGCAGAATCGCTTTTGTGCAGAAAACAGTAACACTTGTTCAGAACGAAAGAAAGCACAGAGCCCCAGATTTTATGTTGTCCTGGAGAGTTTGCAGAGCACTGGGGAAAGGCAGGCAGAGAATTCCTTGCTAGCACCTTCTCTGTGCCTGGGAAGCAGAAGTGTTCACATTGCTTCGCAAGAATCGCTTTTGTGCAGAAAACAGTAACACTTGTTCAGAAGGAAAGAAAGCACAGAGCCCCAGATTTTATGTTGTCCTGGAGAGCTTGCAGAGCACTGGGGAAAGGCAGGCAGAGAATTCCCTGCTAGCACCTTCTCTGTGCCTGTTCACATTGCTTCGCAGAATCGCTTTTGTGCAGAAAACAGTAACACTTGTTCAGAAGGAAAGAAAGCACAGAGCCCCAGATTCTATGTTGTCCTGGAGAGCTTGCAGAGCACTGGGGAAAGGCAGGCAGAGAATTCCCTGCTAGCACCTTCTCTGTGCCTGGGAAGCAGAAGTGTTCACATTGCTTCGCAGAATCGCTTTTGTGCAGAAAACACTAACACTTGTTCAGAAGGAAAGAAAGCACAGAGCCCCAGATTCTATGTTGTCCTGGAGAGCTTGCAGAGCACTGGGGAAAGGCAGGCAGAGAATTCCCTGCTAGCACCTTCTCTGTGCCTGGGAAGCAGAAGTGTTCACATTGCTTCGCAAGAATCGCTTTTGTGCAGAAAACAGTAACACTTGTTCAGAACGAAAGAAAGCACAGAGCCCCAGAGTCTATGTTGTCCTGGAGAGCTTGCAGAGCACTGGGGAAAGGCAGGCAGAGAATTCCTTGCAAGCACCTTCTCTGTGCCTGGGAAGCAGAAGTGTTCACATTGCTTCGCAAAAATCGCTTTTGTGCAGAAAACACTAACACTTGTTCAGAAGGAAAGAAAGCACAGAGCCCCAGATTTTATGTTGTCCTGGAGAGCTTGCAGAGCACTGGGGAAAGGCAGGCAGAGAATTCCTTGCTAGCACCTTCTCTGTGCCTGGGAAGCAGAAGTGTTCACATTGCTTCGCAAGAATCGCTTTTGTGCAGAAAACACTAACACTTGTTCAGAAGGAAAGAAAGCACAGAGCCCCAGATTTTATGTTGTCCTGCAGAGCTTGCAGAGCACTGGGGAAAGGCAGGCAGAGAATTCCTTGCTAGCACCTTCTCTGTGCCTGGGAAGCAGAAGTGTTCACATTGCTTCGCAGAATCGCTTTTGTGCAGAAAACAGTAACACTTGTTCAGAACGAAAGAAAGCACAGAGCCCCAGATTTTATGTTGTCCTGGAGAGCTTGCAGAGCACTGGGGAAAGGCAGGCAGAGAATTCCTTGCTAGCACCTTCTCTGTGCCTGGGAAGCAGAAGTGTTCACATTGCTTCGCAAGAATCGCTTTTGTGCAGAAAACAGTAACACTTGTTCAGAAGGAAAGAAAGCACAGAGCCCCAGATTTTATGTTGTCCTGGAGAGCTTGCAGAGCACTGGGGAAAGGCAGGCAGAGAATTCCCTGCTAGCACCTTCTCTGTGCCTGGGAAGCAGAAGTGTTCACATTGCTTCGCAAGAATCGCTTTTGTGCAGAAAACAGTAACAGTTGTTCAGAACGAAAGAAAGCACAGAGCCCCAGATTTTATGTTGTCCTGCAGAGCTTGCAGAGCACTGGGGAAAGGCAGGCAGAGAATTCCCTGCTAGCACCTTCTCTGTGCCTGGGAAGCAGAAGTGTTCACATTGCTTCGCAAGAATCGCTTTTGTGCAGAAAACACTAACACTTGTTCAGAAGTAAAGAAAGCACAGAGCCCCAGATTTTATGTTGTCCTGGAGAGCTTGCAGAGCACTGGGGAAAGGCAGGCAGAGAATTCCCTGCTAGCACCTTCTCTGTGCCTGGGAAGCAGAAGTGTTCACATTGCTTCGCAGAAACGCTTTTGTGCAGAAAACAGTAACACTTGTTCAGAACGAAAGAAAGCACAGAGCCCCAGATTCTATGTTGTCCTGGAGAGCTTGCAGAGCACTGGGGAAAGGCAGGCAGAGAATTCCCTGCTAGCACCTTCTCTGTGCCTGGGAAGCAGAAGTGTTCACATTGCTTCGCAGAATCGCTTTTGTGCAGAAAACACTAACACTTGTTCAGAAGGAAAGAAAGCACAGAGCCCCAGATTCTATGTTGTCCTGGAGAGCTTGCAGAGCACTGGGGAAAGGCAGGCAGAGAATTCCCTGCTAGCACCTTCTCTGTGCCTGGGAAGCAGAAGTGTTCACATTGCTTCGCAAGAATCGCTTTTGTGCAGAAAACAGTAACACTTGTTCAGAACGAAAGAAAGCACAGAGCCCCAGAGTCTATGTTGTCCTGGAGAGCTTGCAGAGCACTGGGGAAAGGCAGGCAGAGAATTCCTTGCAAGCACCTTCTCTGTGCCTGGGAAGCAGAAGTGTTCACATTGCTTCGCAAAAATCGCTTTTGTGCAGAAAACACTAACACTTGTTCAGAAGGAAAGAAAGCACAGAGCCCCAGATTTTATGTTGTCCTGGAGAGCTTGCAGAGCACTGGGGAAAGGCAGGCAGAGAATTCCTTGCTAGCACCTTCTCTGTGCCTGGGAAGCAGAAGTGTTCACATTGCTTCGCAAGAATCGCTTTTGTGCAGAAAACACTAACACTTGTTCAGAAGGAAAGAAAGCACAGAGCCCCAGATTTTATGTTGTCCTGCAGAGCTTGCAGAGCACTGGGGAAAGGCAGGCAGAGAATTCCTTGCTAGCACCTTCTCTGTGCCTGGGAAGCAGAAGTGTTCACATTGCTTCGCAGAATCGCTTTTGTGCAGAAAACAGTAACACTTGTTCAGAACGAAAGAAAGCACAGAGCCCCAGATTTTATGTTGTCCTGGAGAGTTTGCAGAGCACTGGGGAAAGGCAGGCAGAGAATTCCTTGCTAGCACCTTCTCTGTGCCTGGGAAGCAGAAGTGTTCACATTGCTTCGCAAGAATCGCTTTTGTGCAGAAAACAGTAACACTTGTTCAGAAGGAAAGAAAGCACAGAGCCCCAGATTTTATGTTGTCCTGGAGAGCTTGCAGAGCACTGGGGAAAGGCAGGCAGAGAATTCCCTGCTAGCACCTTCTCTGTGCCTGTTCACATTGCTTCGCAGAATCGCTTTTGTGCAGAAAACAGTAACACTTGTTCAGAAGGAAAGAAAGCACAGAGCCCCAGATTCTATGTTGTCCTGGAGAGCTTGCAGAGCACTGGGGAAAGGCAGGCAGAGAATTCCCTGCTAGCACCTTCTCTGTGCCTGGGAAGCAGAAGTGTTCACATTGCTTCGCAGAATCGCTTTTGTGCAGAAAACACTAACACTTGTTCAGAAGGAAAGAAAGCACAGAGCCCCAGATTCTATGTTGTCCTGGAGAGCTTGCAGAGCACTGGGGAAAGGCAGGCAGAGAATTCCCTGCTAGCACCTTCTCTGTGCCTGGGAAGCAGAAGTGTTCACATTGCTTCGCAAGAATCGCTTTTGTGCAGAAAACAGTAACACTTGTTCAGAACGAAAGAAAGCACAGAGCCCCAGAGTCTATGTTGTCCTGGAGAGCTTGCAGAGCACTGGGGAAAGGCAGGCAGAGAATTCCTTGCAAGCACCTTCTCTGTGCCTGGGAAGCAGAAGTGTTCACATTGCTTCGCAAAAATCGCTTTTGTGCAGAAAACACTAACACTTGTTCAGAAGGAAAGAAAGCACAGAGCCCCAGATTTTATGTTGTCCTGGAGAGCTTGCAGAGCACTGGGGAAAGGCAGGCAGAGAATTCCTTGCTAGCACCTTCTCTGTGCCTGGGAAGCAGAAGTGTTCACATTGCTTCGCAAGAATCGCTTTTGTGCAGAAAACACTAACACTTGTTCAGAAGGAAAGAAAGCACAGAGCCCCAGATTTTATGTTGTCCTGCAGAGCTTGCAGAGCACTGGGGAAAGGCAGGCAGAGAATTCCTTGCTAGCACCTTCTCTGTGCCTGGGAAGCAGAAGTGTTCACATTGCTTCGCAGAATCGCTTTTGTGCAGAAAACAGTAACACTTGTTCAGAACGAAAGAAAGCACAGAGCCCCAGATTTTATGTTGTCCTGGAGAGCTTGCAGAGCACTGGGGAAAGGCAGGCAGAGAATTCCTTGCTAGCACCTTCTCTGTGCCTGGGAAGCAGAAGTGTTCACATTGCTTCGCAAGAATCGCTTTTGTGCAGAAAACAGTAACACTTGTTCAGAAGGAAAGAAAGCACAGAGCCCCAGATTTTATGTTGTCCTGGAGAGCTTGCAGAGCACTGGGGAAAGGCAGGCAGAGAATTCCCTGCTAGCACCTTCTCTGTGCCTGTTCACATTGCTTCGCAGAATCGCTTTTGTGCAGAAAACAGTAACACTTGTTCAGAACGAAAGAAAGCACAGAGCCCCAGATTTTATGTTGTCCTGGAGAGCTTGCAGAGCACTGGGGAAAGGCAGGCAGAGAATTCCCTGCTAGCACCTTCTCTGTGCCTGTTCACATTGCTTCGCAGAATCGCTTTTGTGCAGAAAACAGTAACACTTGTTCAGAAGGAAAGAAAGCACAGAGCCCCAGATTCTATGTTGTCCTGGAGAGCTTGCAGAGCACTGGGGAAAGGCAGGCAGAGAATTCCCTGCTAGCACCTTCTCTGTGCCTGGGAAGCAGAAGTGTTCACATTGCTTCGCAAGAATCGCTTTTGTGCAGAAAACAGTAACACTTGTTCAGAACGAAAGAAAGCACAGAGCCCCAGATTCTATGTTGTCCTGGAGAGCTTGCAGAGCACTGGGGAAAGGCAGGCAGAGAATTCCTTGCAAGCACCTTCTCTGTGCCTGGGAAGCAGAAGTGTTCACTATGCTTCGCAGAATTGCTTTTGTGCAGAAAACAGTAACACTTGTTCAGAACGAAAGAAAGCACAGAGCCCCAGATTCTATGTTGTCCTGGAGAGCTTGCAGAGCACTGGGGAAAGGCAGGCAGAGAATTCCCTGCTAGCACCTTCTCTGTGCCTGTTCACATTGCTTCGCAGAATCGCTTTTGTGCAGAAAACAGTAACACTTGTTCAGAACGAAAGAAAGCACAGAGCCCCAGATTCTATGTTGTCCTGGAGAGCTTGCAGAGCACTGGGGAAAGGCAGGCAGAGAATTCCCTGCTAGCACCTTCTCTGTGCCTGGGAAGCAGAAGTGTTCACATTGCTTCGCAAGAATCGCTTTTGTGCAGAAAACACTAACACTTGTTCAGAAGGAAAGAAAGCACAGAGCCCCAGATTTTATGTTGTCCTGCAGAGCTTGCAGAGCACTGGGGAAAGGCAGGCAGAGAATTCCTTGCTAGCACCTTCTCTGTGCCTGGGAAGCAGAAGTGTTCACATTGCTTCGCAAGAATCGCTTTTGTGCAGAAAACAGTAACACTTGTTCAGAAGGAAAGAAAGCACAGAGCCCCAGATTTTATGTTGTCCTGGAGAGCTTGCAGAGCACTGGGGAAAGGCAGGCAGAGAATTCCTTGCAAGCACCTTCTCTGTGCCTGGGAAGCAGAAGTGTTCACTGTGCTTCGCAGAATTGCTTTTGTGCAGAAAACACTAACACTTGTTCAGAAGGAAAGAAAGCACAGAGCCCCAGATTTTATGTTGTCCTGGAGAGCTTGCAGAGCACTGGGGAAAGGCAGGCAGAGAATTCCTTGCTAGCACCTTCTCTGTGCCTGGGAAGCAGAAGTGTTCACATTGCTTCGCAAGAATCGCTTTTGTGCAGAAAACAGTAACACTTGTTCAGAACGAAAGAAAGCACAGAGCCCCAGAGTCTATGTTGTCCTGGAGAGCTTGCAGAGCACTGGGGAAAGGCAGGCAGAGAATTCCCTGCTAGCACCTTCTCTGTACCTGGGAAGCAGAAGTGTTCACATTGCTTCGCAAGAATCGCTTTTGTGCAGAAAACAGTAACACTTGTTCAGAAGGAAAGAAAGCACAGAGCCCCAGATTTTATGTTGTCCTGGAGAGCTTGCAGAGCACTGGGGAAAGGCAGGCAGAGAATTCCTTGCTAGCACCTTCTCTGTGCCTGGGAAGCAGAAGTGTTCACATTGCTTCGCAGAATTGCTTTTGTGCAGACAACACTAACACTTGTTCAGAAGGAAAGAAAGCACAGAGCCCCAGATTCTATGTTGTCCTGGAGAGCTTGCAGAGCACTGGGGAAAGGCAGGCAGAGAATTCCTTGCTAGCATCTTCTCTGTGCCTGGGAAGCAGAAGTGTTCACATTGCTTCGCAAGAATCGCTTTTGTGCAGAAAACAGTAACAGTTGTTCAGAACGAAAGAAAGCACAGAGCCCCAGATTTTATGTTGTCCTGGAGAGCTTGCAGAGCACTGGGGAAAGGCAGGCAGAGAATTCCCTGCTAGCACCTTCTCTGTGCCTGGGAAGCAGAAGTGTTCACATTGCTTCGCAAGAATCGCTTTTGTGCAGAAAACAGTAACACTTGTTCAGAACGAAAGAAAGCACAGAGCCCCAGATTCTATGTTGTCCTGGAGAGCTTGCAGAGCACTGGGGAAAGGCAGGCAGAGAATTCCCTGCTAGCACCTTCTCTGTGCCTGGGAAGCAGAAGTGTTCACATTGCTTCGCAAGAATCGCTTTTGTGCAGAAAACAGTAACAGTTGTTCAGAACGAAAGAAAGCACAGAGCCCCAGATTTTATGTTGTCCTGCAGAGCTTGCAGAGCACTGGGGAAAGGCAGGCAGAGAATTCCCTGCTAGCACCTTCTCTGTGCCTGGGAAGCAGAAGTGTTCACATTGCTTCGCAAGAATCGCTTTTGTGCAGAAAACAGTAACACTTGTTCAGAAGGAAAGAAAGCACAGAGCCCCAGATTTTATGTTGTCCTGGAGAGCTTGCAGAGCACTGGGGAAAGGCAGGCAGAGAATTCCTTGCTAGCACCTTCTCTGTGCCTGGGAAGCAGAAGTGTTCACATTGCTTCGCAGAATTGCTTTTGTGCAGACAACACTAACACTTGTTCAGAAGGAAAGAAAGCACAGAGCCCCAGATTCTATGTTGTCCTGGAGAGCTTGCAGAGCACTGGGGAAAGGCAGGCAGAGAATTCCTTGCTAGCATCTTCTCTGTGCCTGGGAAGCAGAAGTGTTCACATTGCTTCGCAAGAATCGCTTTTGTGCAGAAAACAGTAACAGTTGTTCAGAACGAAAGAAAGCACAGAGCCCCAGATTTTATGTTGTCCTGGAGAGCTTGCAGAGCACTGGGGAAAGGCAGGCAGAGAATTCCCTGCTAGCACCTTCTCTGTGCCTGGGAAGCAGAAGTGTTCACATTGCTTCGCAAGAATCGCTTTTGTGCAGAAAACAGTAACACTTGTTCAGAACGAAAGAAAGCACAGAGCCCCAGATTCTATGTTGTCCTGGAGAGCTTGCAGAGCACTGGGGAAAGGCAGGCAGAGAATTCCCTGCTAGCACCTTCTCTGTGCCTGGGAAGCAGAAGTGTTCACATTGCTTCGCAAGAATCGCTTTTGTGCAGAAAACAGTAACAGTTGTTCAGAACGAAAGAAAGCACAGAGCCCCAGATTTTATGTTGTCCTGCAGAGCTTGCAGAGCACTGGGGAAAGGCAGGCAGAGAATTCCCTGCTAGCACCTTCTCTGTGCCTGGGAAGCAGAAGTGTTCACATTGCTTCGCAAGAATCGCTTTTGTGCAGAAAACACTAACACTTGTTCAGAAGGAAAGAAAGCACAGAGCCCCAGATTTTATGTTGTCCTGGAGAGCTTGCAGAGAACTGGGGAAAGGCAGGCAGAGAATTCCCTGCGAGCACCTTCTCTGTGCCTGTTCACATTGCTTCGCAGAATCGCTTTTGTGCAGAAAACAGTAACACTTGTTCAGAACGAAAGAAAGCACAGAGCCCCAGATTCTATGTTGTCCTGGAGAGCTTGCAGAGCACTGGGGAAAGGCAGGCAGAGAATTCCCTGCTAGCACCTTCTCTGTGCCTGGGAAGCAGAAGTGTTCACATTGCTTCGCAAGAATCGCTTTTGTGCAGAAAACAGTAACACTTGTTCAGAACGAAAGAAAGCACAGAGCCCCAGATTTTATGTTGTCCTGGAGAGCTTGCAGAGCACTGGGGAAAGGCAGGCAGAGAATTCCCTGCTAGCACCTTCTCTGTGCCTGGGAAGCAGAAGTGTTCACATTGCTTCGCAAGAATCGCTTTTGTGCAGAAAACAGTAACACTTGTTCAGAAGGAAAGAAAGCACAGAGCCCCAGATTTTATGTTGTCCTGGAGAGCTTGCAGAGCACTGGGGAAAGGCAGGCAGAGAATTCCCTGCTAGCACCTTCTCTGTGCCTGGGAAGCAGAAGTGTTCACATTGCTTCGCAGAATCGCTTTTGTGCAGAAAACAGTAACACTTGTTCAGAACGAAAGAAAGCACAGAGCCCCAGATTCTATGTTGTCCTGGAGAGCTTGCAGAGCACTGGGGAAAGGCAGGCAGAGAATTCCCTGCTAGCACCTTCTCTGTGCCTGGGAAGCAGAAGTGTTCACATTGCTTCGCAAGAATCGCTTTTGTGCAGAAAACAGTAACACTTGTTCAGAACGAAAGAAAGCACAGAGCCCCAGAGTCTATGTTGTCCTGGAGAGCTTGCAGAGCACTGGGGAAAGGCAGGCAGAGAATTCCTTGCAAGCACCTTCTCTGTGCCTGGGAAGCAGAAGTGTTCACATTGCTTCGCAAGAATCGCTTTTGTGCAGAAAACACTAACACTTGTTCAGAAGGAAAGAAAGCACAGAGCCCCAGATTTTATGTTGTCCTGGAGAGCTTGCAGAGCACTGGGGAAAGGCAGGCAGAGAATTCCTTGCTAGCACCTTCTCTGTGCCTGGGAAGCAGAAGTGTTCACATTGCTTCGCAAGAATCGCTTTTGTGCAGAAAACACTAACACTTGTTCAGAAGGAAAGAAAGCACAGAGCCCCAGATTTTATGTTGTCCTGCAGAGCTTGCAGAGCACTGGGGAAAGGCAGGCAGAGAATTCCTTGCTAGCACCTTCTCTGTGCCTGGGAAGCAGAAGTGTTCACATTGCTTCGCAGAATCGCTTTTGTGCAGAAAACATTAACACTTGTTCAGAACGAAAGAAAGCACAGAGCCCCAGATTTTATGTTGTCCTGGAGAGCTTGCAGAGCACTGGGGAAAGGCAGGCAGAGAATTCCTTGCTAGCACCTTCTCTGTGCCTGGGAAGCAGAAGTGTTCACATTGCTTCGCAAGAATCGCTTTTGTGCAGAAAACAGTAACACTTGTTCAGAAGGAAAGAAAGCACAGAGCCCCAGATTTTATGTTGTCCTGGAGAGCTTGCAGAGCACTGGGGAAAGGCAGGCAGAGAATTCCCTGCTAGCACCTTCTCTGTGCCTGTTCACATTGCTTCGCAGAATCGCTTTTGTGCAGAAAACAGTAACACTTGTTCAGAATGAAAGAAAGCACAGAGCCCCAGATTTTATGTTGTCCTGGAGAGCTTGCAGAGCACTGGGGAAAGGCAGGCAGAGAATTCCCTGCTAGCACCTTCTCTGTGCCTGTTCACATTGCTTCGCAGAATCGCTTTTGTGCAGAAAACAGTAACACTTGTTCAGAAGGAAAGAAAGCACAGAGCCCCAGATTCTATGTTGTCCTGGAGAGCTTGCAGAGCACTGGGGAAAGGCAGGCAGAGAATTCCCTGCTAGCACCTTCTCTGTGCCTGGGAAGCAGAAGTGTTCACATTGCTTCGCAAGAATCGCTTTTGTGCAGAAAACAGTAACACTTGTTCAGAACGAAAGAAAGCACAGAGCCCCAGATTCTATGTTGTCCTGGAGAGCTTGCAGAGCACTGGGGAAAGGCAGGCAGAGAATTCCTTGCAAGCACCTTCTCTGTGCCTGGGAAGCAGAAGTGTTCACTATGCTTCGCAGAATTGCTTTTGTGCAGAAAACAGTAACACTTGTTCAGAACGAAAGAAAGCACAGAGCCCCAGATTCTATGTTGTCCTGGAGAGCTTGCAGAGCACTGGGGAAAGGCAGGCAGAGAATTCCCTGCTAGCACCTTCTCTGTGCCTGTTCACATTGCTTCGCAGAATCGCTTTTGTGCAGAAAACAGTAACACTTGTTCAGAACGAAAGAAAGCACAGAGCCCCAGATTCTATGTTGTCCTGGAGAGCTTGCAGAGCACTGGGGAAAGGCAGGCAGAGAATTCCCTGCTAGCACCTTCTCTGTGCCTGGGAAGCAGAAGTGTTCACATTGCTTCGCAAGAATCGCTTTTGTGCAGAAAACAGTAACACTTGTTCAGAAGGAAAGAAAGCACAGAGCCCCAGATTTTATGTTGTCCTGGAGAGCTTGCAGAGCACTGGGGAAAGGCAGGCAGAGAATTCCTTGCAAGCACCTTCTCTGTGCCTGGGAAGCAGAAGTGTTCACTGTGCTTCGCAGAATTGCTTTTGTGCAGAAAACACTAACACTTGTTCAGAAGGAAAGAAAGCACAGAGCCCCAGATTTTATGTTGTCCTGGAGAGCTTGCAGAGCACTGGGGAAAGGCAGGCAGAGAATTCCTTGCTAGCACCTTCTCTGTGCCTGGGAAGCCGAAGTGTTCACATTGCTTCGCAAGAATCGCTTTTGTGCAGAAAACACTAACACTTGTTCAGAACGAAAGACAGCACAGAGCCCCAGATTTTATGTTGTCCTGGAGAGCTTGCAGAGCACTGGGGAAAGGCAGGCAGAGAATTCCCTGCTAGCACCTTCTCTGTGCCTGGGAAGTAGAAGTGTTCACATTGCTTTGCAGAAACGCTTTTGTGCAGAAAACAGTAACACTTGTTCAGAACGAAAGAAAGCACAGAGCCCCAGATTCTATGTTGTCCTGGAGAGCTTGCAGAGCACTGGGGAAAGGCAGGCAGAGAATTCCCTGCTAGCACCTTCTCTGTGCCTGGGAAGCAGAAGTGTTCACATTGCTTCGCAGAATCGCTTTTGTGCAGAAAACACTAACACTTGTTCAGAAGGAAAGAAAGCACAGAGCCCCAGATTCTATGTTGTCCTGGAGAGCTTGCAGAGCACTGGGGAAAGGCAGGCAGAGAATTCCCTGCTAGCACCTTCTCTGTGCCTGGGAAGCAGAAGTGTTCACATTGCTTCGCAAGAATCGCTTTTGTGCAGAAAACAGTAACACTTGTTCAGAACGAAAGAAAGCACAGAGCCCCAGAGTCTATGTTGTCCTGGAGAGCTTGCAGAGCACTGGGGAAAGGCAGGCAGAGAATTCCCTGCTAGCACCTTCTCTGTACCTGGGAAGCAGAAGTGTTCACATTGCTTCGCAAGAATCGCTTTTGTGCAGAAAACAGTAACACTTGTTCAGAAGGAAAGAAAGCACAGAGCCCCAGATTTTATGTTGTCCTGGAGAGCTTGCAGAGCACTGGGGAAAGGCAGGCAGAGAATTCCTTGCTAGCACCTTCTCTGTGCCTGGGAAGCAGAAGTGTTCACATTGCTTCGCAGAATTGCTTTTGTGCAGAAAACACTAACACTTGTTCAGAAGGAAAGAAAGCACAGAGCCCCAGATTCTATGTTGTCCTGGAGAGCTTGCAGAGCACTGGGGAAAGGCAGGCAGAGAATTCCTTGCTAGCATCTTCTCTGTGCCTGGGAAGCAGAAGTGTTCACATTGCTTCGCAAGAATCGCTTTTGTGCAGAAAACAGTAACAGTTGTTCAGAACGAAAGAAAGCACAGAGCCCCAGATTTTATGTTGTCCTGGAGAGCTTGCAGAGCACTGGGGAAAGGCAGGCAGAGAATTCCCTGCTAGCACCTTCTCTGTGCCTGGGAAGCAGAAGTGTTCACATTGCTTCGCAAGAATCGCTTTTGTGCAGAAAACAGTAACACTTGTTCAGAACGAAAGAAAGCACAGAGCCCCAGATTCTATGTTGTCCTGGAGAGCTTGCAGAGCACTGGGGAAAGGCAGGCAGAGAATTCCCTGCTAGCACCTTCTCTGTGCCTGGGAAGCAGAAGTGTTCACATTGCTTCGCAAGAATCGCTTTTGTGCAGAAAACAGTAACAGTTGTTCAGAACGAAAGAAAGCACAGAGCCCCAGATTTTATGTTGTCCTGCAGAGCTTGCAGAGCACTGGGGAAAGGCAGGCAGAGAATTCCCTGCTAGCACCTTCTCTGTGCCTGGGAAGCAGAAGTGTTCACATTGCTTCGCAAGAATCGCTTTTGTGCAGAAAACACTAACACTTGTTCAGAAGGAAAGAAAGCACAGAGCCCCAGATTTTATGTTGTCCTGGAGAGCTTGCAGAGAACTGGGGAAAGGCAGGCAGAGAATTCCCTGCTAGCACCTTCTCTGTGCCTGTTCACATTGCTTCGCAGAATCGCTTTTGTGCAGAAAACAGTAACACTTGTTCAGAACGAAAGAAAGCACAGAGCCCCAGATTCTATGTTGTCCTGGAGAGCTTGCAGAGCACTGGGGAAAGGCAGGCAGAGAATTCCCTGCTAGCACCTTCTCTGTGCCTGGGAAGCAGAAGTGTTCACATTGCTTCGCAAGAATCGCTTTTGTGCAGAAAACAGTAACACTTGTTCAGAACGAAAGAAAGCACAGAGCCCCAGATTTTATGTTGTCCTGGAGAGCTTGCAGAGCACTGGGGAAAGGCAGGCAGAGAATTCCCTGCTAGCACCTTCTCTGTGCCTGGGAAGCAGAAGTGTTCACATTGCTTCGCAAGAATCGCTTTTGTGCAGAAAACAGTAACACTTGTTCAGAAGGAAAGAAAGCACAGAGCCCCAGATTTTATGTTGTCCTGGAGAGCTTGCAGAGCACTGGGGAAAGGCAGGCAGAGAATTCCCTGCTAGCACCTTCTCTGTGCCTGGGAAGCAGAAGTGTTCACATTGCTTCGCAGAATCGCTTTTGTGCAGAAAACAGTAACACTTGTTCAGAACGAAAGAAAGCACAGAGCCCCAGATTCTATGTTGTCCTGGAGAGCTTGCAGAGCACTGGGGAAAGGCAGGCAGAGAATTCCCTGCTAGCACCTTCTCTGTGCCTGGGAAGCAGAAGTGTTCACATTGCTTCGCAAGAATCGCTTTTGTGCAGAAAACAGTAACACTTGTTCAGAAGGAAAGAAAGCACAGAGCCCCAGATTTTATGTTGTCCTGGAGAGCTTGCAGAGCACTGGGGAAAGGCAGGCAGAGAATTCCTTGCTAGCACCTTCTCTGTGCCTGGGAAGCAGAAGTGTTCACATTGCTTCGCAGAATTGCTTTTGTGCAGAAAACACTAACACTTGTTCAGAAGGAAAGAAAGCACAGAGCCCCAGATTCTATGTTGTCCTGGAGAGCTTGCAGAGCACTGGGGAAAGGCAGGCAGAGAATTCCTTGCTAGCACCTTCTCTGTGCCTGGGAAGCAGAAGTGTTCACATTGCTTCGCAAGAATCGCTTTTGTGCAGAAAACAGTAACAGTTGTTCAGAACGAAAGAAAGCACAGAGCCCCAGATTTTATGTTGTCCTGGAGAGCTTGCAGAGCACTGGGGAAAGGCAGGCAGAGAATTCCCTGCTAGCACCTTCTCTGTGCCTGGGAAGCAGAAGTGTTCACATTGCTTCGCAAGAATCGCTTTTGTGCAGAAAACAGTAACACTTGTTCAGAACGAAAGAAAGCACAGAGCCCCAGATTCTATGTTGTCCTGGAGAGCTTGCAGAGCACTGGGGAAAGGCAGGCAGAGAATTCCCTGCTAGCACCTTCTCTGTGCCTGGGAAGCAGAAGTGTTCATATTGCTTCGCAAGAATCGCTTTTGTGCAGAAAACAGTAACACTTGTTCAGAAGGAAAGACAGCACAGAGCCCCAGATTTTATGTTGTCCTGGAGAGCTTGCAGAGCACTGGGGAAAGGCAGGCAGAGAATTCCCTGCTAGGACCTTCTCTGTGCCTGGGAAGCAGAAGTGTTCACATTGCTTCGCAAGAATCGCTTTTGTGCAGAAAACACTAACACTTGTTCAGAAGGAAAGAAAGCACAGAGCCCCAGATTCTATGTTGTCCTGGAGAGCTTGCAGAGCACTGGGGAAAGGCAGGCAGAGAATTCCCTGCTAGCACCTTCTCTGTGCCTGGGAAGCAGAAGTGTTCACATTGCTTCGCAAGAATCGCTTTTGTGCAGAAAACAGTAACACTTGTTCAGAACGAAAGAAAGCACAGAGCCCCAGAGTCTATGTTGTCCTGGAGAGCTTGCAGAGCACTGGGGAAAGGCAGGCAGAGAATTCCTTGCAAGCACCTTCTCTGTGCCTGGGAAGCAGAAGTGTTCACATTGCTTCGCAAAAATCGCTTTTGTGCAGAAAACACTAACACTTGTTCAGAAGGAAAGAAAGCACAGAGCCCCAGATTTTATGTTGTCCTGGAGAGCTTGCAGAGCACTGGGGAAAGGCAGGCAGAGAATTCCTTGCTAGCACCTTCTCTGTGCCTGGGAAGCAGAAGTGTTCACATTGCTTCGCAAGAATCGCTTTTGTGCAGAAAACACTAACACTTGTTCAGAAGGAAAGAAAGCACAGAGCCCCAGATTTTATGTTGTCCTGCAGAGCTTGCAGAGCACTGGGGAAAGGCAGGCAGAGAATTCCTTGCTAGCACCTTCTCTGAGCCTGGGAAGCAGAAGTGTTCACATTGCTTCGCAGAATCGCTTTTGTGCAGAAAACAGTAACACTTGTTCAGAACGAAAGAAAGCACAGAGCCCCAGATTTTATGTTGTCCTGGAGAGCTTGCAGAGCACTGGGGAAAGGCAGGCAGAGAATTCCTTGCTAGCACCTTCTCTGTGCCTGGGAAGCAGAAGTGTTCACATTGCTTCGCAAGAATCGCTTTTGTGCAGAAAACAGTAACACTTGTTCAGAAGGAAAGAAAGCACAGAGCCCCAGATTTTATGTTGTCCTGGAGAGCTTGCAGAGCACTGGGGAAAGGCAGGCAGAGAATTCCCTGCTAGCACCTTCTCTGTGCCTGTTCACATTGCTTCGCAGAATCGCTTTTGTGCAGAAAACAGTAACACTTGTTCAGAAGGAAAGAAAGCACAGAGCCCCAGATTCTATGTTGTCCTGGAGAGCTTGCAGAGCACTGGGGAAAGGCAGGCAGAGAATTCCCTGCTAGCACCTTCTCTGTGCCTGGGAAGCAGAAGTGTTCACATTGCTTCGCAGAATCGCTTTTGTGCAGAAAACAGTAACACTTGTTCAGAAGGAAAGAAAGCACAGAGCCCCAGAATTTATGTTGTCCTGGAGAGCTTGCAGAGCACTGGGGAAAGGCAGGCAGAGAATTCCCTGCTAGCACCTTCTCTGTGCCTGTTCACATTGCTTCGCAGAATCGCTTTTGTGCAGAAAACAGTAACACTTGTTCAGAACGAAAGAAAGCACAGAGCCCCAGATTCTATGTTGTCCTGGAGAGCTTGCAGAGCACTGGGGAAAGGCAGGCAGAGAATTCCTTGCTAGCACCTTCTCTGTGCCTGGGAAGCAGAAGTGTTCACATTGCTTCGCAAGAATCGCTTTTGTGCAGAAAACAGTAACACTTGTTCAGAAGTAAAGAAAGCACAGAGCCCCAGATTTTATGTTGTCCTGGAGAGCTTGCAGAGCACTGGGGAAAGGCAGGCAGAGAATTCCCTGCTAGCACCTTCTCTGTGCCTGGGAAGCAGAAGTGTTCACATTGCTTCGCAGAAACGCTTTTGTGCAGAAAACAGTAACACTTGTTCAGAACGAAAGAAAGCACAGAGCCCCAGATTCTATGTTGTCCTGGAGAGCTTGCAGAGCACTGGGGAAAGGCAGGCAGAGAATTCCCTGCTAGCACCTTCTCTGTGCCTGGGAAGCAGAAGTGTTCACATTGCTTCGCAGAATCGCTTTTGTGCAGAAAACACTAACACTTGCTCAGAAGGAAAGAAAGCACAGAGCCCCAGATTCTATGTTGTCCTGGAGAGCTTGCAGAGCACTGGGGAAAGGCAGGCAGAGAATTCCCTGCTAGCACCTTCTCTGTGCCTGGGAAGCAGAAGTGTTCACATTGCTTCGCAAGAATCGCTTTTGTGCAGAAAACAGTAACACTTGTTCAGAACGAAAGAAAGCACAGAGCCCCAGATTTTATGTTGTCCTGGAGAGCTTGCAGAGCACTGGGGAAAGGCAGGCAGAGAATTCCTTGCAAGCACCTTCTCTGTGCCTGGGAAGCAGAAGTGTTCACTATGCTTCGCAGAATTGCTTTTGTGCAGAAAACAGTAACACTTGTTCAGAACGAAAGAAAGCACAGAGCCCCAGATTCTATGTTGTCCTGGAGAGCTTGCAGAGCACTGGGGAAAGGCAGGCAGAGAATTCCCTGCTAGCACCTTCTCTGTGCCTGTTCACATTGCTTCGCAAGAATCGCTTTTGTGCAGAAAACAGTAACACTTGTTCAGAACGAAAGAAAGCACAGAGCCCCAGATTCTATGTTGTCCTGGAGAGCTTGCAGAGCACTGGGGAAAGGCAGGCAGAGAATTCCCTGCTAGCACCTTCTCTGTGCCTGGGAAGCAGAAGTGTTCACATTGCTTCGCAAGAATCGCTTTTGTGCAGAAAACACTAACACTTGTTCAGAAGGAAAGAAAGCACAGAGCCCCAGATTTTATGTTGTCCTGCAGAGCTTGCAGAGCACTGGGGAAAGGCAGGCAGAGAATTCCTTGCTAGCACCTTCTCTGTGCCTGGGAAGCAGAAGTGTTCACATTGCTTCGCAAGAATCGCTTTTGTGCAGAAAACAGTAACACTTGTTCAGAACGAAAGAAAGCACAGAGCCCCAGATTCTATGTTGTCCTGGAGAGCTTGCAGAGCACTGGGGAAAGGCAGGCAGAGAATTCCTTGCAAGCACCTTCTCTGTGCCTGGGAAGCAGAAGTGTTCACTATGCTTCGCAGAATTGCTTTTGTGCAGAAAACAGTAACAGTTGTTCAGAACGAAAGAAAGCACAGAGCCCCAGATTTTATGTTGTCCTGGAGAGCTTGCAGAGCACTGGGGAAAGGCAGGCAGAGAATTCCTTGCTAGCACCTTCTCTGTGCCTGGGAAGCCGAAGTGTTCACATTGCTTCGCAGGAATCGCTTTTGTGCAGAAAACACTAACACTTGTTCAGAACGAAAGACAGCACAGAGCCCCAGATTTTATGTTGTCCTGGAGAGCTTGCAGAGCACTGGGGAAAGGCAGGCAGAGAATTCCCTGCTAGCACCTTCTCTGTGCCTGGGAAGCAGAAGTGTTCACATTGCTTTGCAGAAACGCTTTTGTGCAGAAAACAGTAACACTTGTTCAGAATGAAAGAAAGCACAGAGCCCCAGATTCTATGTTGTCCTGGAGAGCTTGCAGAGCACTGGGGAAAGGCAGGCAGAGAATTCCCTGCTAGCACCTTCTCTGTGCCTGGGAAGCAGAAGTGTTCACATTGCTTCGCAGAATCGCTTTTGTGCAGAAAACACTAACACTTGTTCAGAAGGAAAGAAAGCACAGAGCCCCAGATTCTATGTTGTCCTGGAGAGCTTGCAGAGCACTGGGGAAAGGCAGGCAGAGAATTCCCTGCTAGCACCTTCTCTGTGCCTGGGAAGCAGAAGTGTTCACATTGCTTCGCAAGAATCGCTTTTGTGCAGAAAACAGTAACACTTGTTCAGAAGGAAAGAAAGCACAGAGCCCCAGATTTTATGTTGTCCTGGAGAGCTTGCAGAGCACTGGGGAAAGGCAGGCAGAGAATTCCTTGCTAGCACCTTCTCTGTGCCTGGGAAGCAGAAGTGTTCACATTGCTTCGCAGAATTGCTTTTGTGCAGAAAACACTAACACTTGTTCAGAAGGAAAGAAAGCACAGAGCCCCAGATTCTATGTTGTCCTGGAGAGCTTGCAGAGCACTGGGGAAAGGCAGGCAGAGAATTCCTTGCTAGCACCTTCTCTGTGCCTGGGAAGCAGAAGTGTTCACATTGCTTTGCAAGAATCGCTTTTGTGCAGAAAACAGTAACAGTTGTTCAGAACGAAAGAAAGCACAGAGCCCCAGATTTTATGTTGTCCTGGAGAGCTTGCAGAGCACTGGGGAAAGGCAGGCAGAGAATTCCCTGCTAGCACCTTCTCTGTGCCTGGGAAGCAGAAGTGTTCACATTGCTTCGCAAGAATCGCTTTTGTGCAGAAAACAGTAACACTTGTTCAGAACGAAAGAAAGCACAGAGCCCCAGATTCTATGTTGTCCTGGAGAGCTTGCAGAGCACTGGGGAAAGGCAGGCAGAGAATTCCCTGCTAGCACCTTCTCTGTGCCTGGGAAGCAGAAGTGTTCACATTGCTTCGCAAGAATCGCTTTTGTGCAGAAAACAGTAACAGTTGTTCAGAACGAAAGAAAGCACAGAGCCCCAGATTTTATGTTGTCCTGCAGAGCTTGCAGAGCACTGGGGAAAAGCAGGCAGAGAATTCCCTGCTAGCACCTTCTCTGTGCCTGGGAAGCAGAAGTGTTCACATTGCTTCGCAAGAATCGCTTTTGTGCAGAAAACACTAACACTTGTTCAGAAGGAAAGAAAGCACAGAGCCCCAGATTTTATGTTGTCCTGGAGAGCTTGCAGAGAACTGGGGAAAGGCAGGCAGAGAATTCCCTGCGAGCACCTTCTCTGTGCCTGTTCACATTGCTTCGCAGAATCGCTTTTGTGCAGAAAACAGTAACACTTGTTCAGAACGAAAGAAAGCACAGAGCCCCAGATTCTATGTTGTCCTGGAGAGCTTGCAGAGCACTGGGGAAAGGCAGGCAGAGAATTCCCTGCTAGCACCTTCTCTGTGCCTGGGAAGCAGAAGTGTTCACATTGCTTCGCAAGAATCGCTTTTGTGCAGAAAACAGTAACACTTGTTCAGAACGAAAGAAAGCACAGAGCCCCAGATTTTATGTTGTCCTGGAGAGCTTGCAGAGCACTGGGGAAAGGCAGGCAGAGAATTCCCTGCTAGCACCTTCTCTGTGCCTGGGAAGCAGAAGTGTTCACATTGCTTCGCAAGAATCGCTTTTGTGCAGAAAACAGTAACACTTGTTCAGAAGGAAAGAAAGCACAGAGCCCCAGATTTTATGTTGTCCTGGAGAGCTTGCAGAGCACTGGGGAAAGGCAGGCAGAGAATTCCCTGCTAGCACCTTCTCTGTGCCTGGGAAGCAGAAGTGTTCACATTGCTTCGCAGAATCGCTTTTGTGCAGAAAACAGTAACACTTGTTCAGAACGAAAGAAAGCACAGAGCCCCAGATTCTATGTTGTCCTGGAGAGCTTGCAGAGCACTGGGGAAAGGCAGGCAGAGAATTCCCTGCTAGCACCTTCTCTGTGCCTGGGAAGCAGAAGTGTTCACATTGCTTCGCAAGAATCGCTTTTGTGCAGAAAACAGTAACACTTGTTCAGAACGAAAGAAAGCACAGAGCCCCAGAGTCTATGTTGTCCTGGAGAGCTTGCAGAGCACTGGGGAAAGGCAGGCAGAGAATTCCTTGCAAGCACCTTCTCTGTGCCTGGGAAGCAGAAGTGTTCACATTGCTTCGCAAGAATCGCTTTTGTGCAGAAAACACTAACACTTGTTCAGAAGGAAAGAAAGCACAGAGCCCCAGATTTTATGTTGTCCTGGAGAGCTTGCAGAGCACTGGGGAAAGGCAGGCAGAGAATTCCTTGCTAGCACCTTCTCTGTGCCTGGGAAGCAGAAGTGTTCACATTGCTTCGCAAGAATCGCTTTTGTGCAGAAAACACTAACACTTGTTCAGAAGGAAAGAAAGCACAGAGCCCCAGATTTTATGTTGTCCTGCAGAGCTTGCAGAGCACTGGGGAAAGGCAGGCAGAGAATTCCTTGCTAGCACCTTCTCTGTGCCTGGGAAGCAGAAGTGTTCACATTGCTTCGCAGAATCGCTTTTGTGCAGAAAACATTAACACTTGTTCAGAACGAAAGAAAGCACAGAGCCCCAGATTTTATGTTGTCCTGGAGAGCTTGCAGAGCACTGGGGAAAGGCAGGCAGAGAATTCCTTGCTAGCACCTTCTCTGTGCCTGGGAAGCAGAAGTGTTCACATTGCTTCGCAAGAATCGCTTTTGTGCAGAAAACAGTAACACTTGTTCAGAAGGAAAGAAAGCACAGAGCCCCAGATTTTATGTTGTCCTGGAGAGCTTGCAGAGCACTGGGGAAAGGCAGGCAGAGAATTCCCTGCTAGCACCTTCTCTGTGCCTGTTCACATTGCTTCGCAGAATCGCTTTTGTGCAGAAAACAGTAACACTTGTTCAGAATGAAAGAAAGCACAGAGCCCCAGATTTTATGTTGTCCTGGAGAGCTTGCAGAGCACTGGGGAAAGGCAGGCAGAGAATTCCCTGCTAGCACCTTCTCTGTGCCTGTTCACATTGCTTCGCAGAATCGCTTTTGTGCAGAAAACAGTAACACTTGTTCAGAAGGAAAGAAAGCACAGAGCCCCAGATTCTATGTTGTCCTGGAGAGCTTGCAGAGCACTGGGGAAAGGCAGGCAGAGAATTCCCTGCTAGCACCTTCTCTGTGCCTGGGAAGCAGAAGTGTTCACATTGCTTCGCAAGAATCGCTTTTGTGCAGAAAACAGTAACACTTGTTCAGAACGAAAGAAAGCACAGAGCCCCAGATTCTATGTTGTCCTGGAGAGCTTGCAGAGCACTGGGGAAAGGCAGGCAGAGAATTCCTTGCAAGCACCTTCTCTGTGCCTGGGAAGCAGAAGTGTTCACTATGCTTCGCAGAATTGCTTTTGTGCAGAAAACAGTAACACTTGTTCAGAACGAAAGAAAGCACAGAGCCCCAGATTCTATGTTGTCCTGGAGAGCTTGCAGAGCACTGGGGAAAGGCAGGCAGAGAATTCCCTGCTAGCACCTTCTCTGTGCCTGTTCACATTGCTTCGCAGAATCGCTTTTGTGCAGAAAACAGTAACACTTGTTCAGAACGAAAGAAAGCACAGAGCCCCAGATTCTATGTTGTCCTGGAGAGCTTGCAGAGCACTGGGGAAAGGCAGGCAGAGAATTCCCTGCTAGCACCTTCTCTGTGCCTGGGAAGCAGAAGTGTTCACATTGCTTCGCAAGAATCGCTTTTGTGCAGAAAACAGTAACACTTGTTCAGAAGGAAAGAAAGCACAGAGCCCCAGATTTTATGTTGTCCTGGAGAGCTTGCAGAGCACTGGGGAAAGGCAGGCAGAGAATTCCTTGCAAGCACCTTCTCTGTGCCTGGGAAGCAGAAGTGTTCACTGTGCTTCGCAGAATTGCTTTTGTGCAGAAAACACTAACACTTGTTCAGAAGGAAAGAAAGCACAGAGCCCCAGATTTTATGTTGTCCTGGAGAGCTTGCAGAGCACTGGGGAAAGGCAGGCAGAGAATTCCTTGCTAGCACCTTCTCTGTGCCTGGGAAGCCGAAGTGTTCACATTGCTTCGCAAGAATCGCTTTTGTGCAGAAAACACTAACACTTGTTCAGAACGAAAGACAGCACAGAGCCCCAGATTTTATGTTGTCCTGGAGAGCTTGCAGAGCACTGGGGAAAGGCAGGCAGAGAATTCCCTGCTAGCACCTTCTCTGTGCCTGGGAAGTAGAAGTGTTCACATTGCTTTGCAGAAACGCTTTTGTGCAGAAAACAGTAACACTTGTTCAGAACGAAAGAAAGCACAGAGCCCCAGATTCTATGTTGTCCTGGAGAGCTTGCAGAGCACTGGGGAAAGGCAGGCAGAGAATTCCCTGCTAGCACCTTCTCTGTGCCTGGGAAGCAGAAGTGTTCACATTGCTTCGCAGAATCGCTTTTGTGCAGAAAACACTAACACTTGTTCAGAAGGAAAGAAAGCACAGAGCCCCAGATTCTATGTTGTCCTGGAGAGCTTGCAGAGCACTGGGGAAAGGCAGGCAGAGAATTCCCTGCTAGCACCTTCTCTGTGCCTGGGAAGCAGAAGTGTTCACATTGCTTCGCAAGAATCGCTTTTGTGCAGAAAACAGTAACACTTGTTCAGAACGAAAGAAAGCACAGAGCCCCAGAGTCTATGTTGTCCTGGAGAGCTTGCAGAGCACTGGGGAAAGGCAGGCAGAGAATTCCCTGCTAGCACCTTCTCTGTACCTGGGAAGCAGAAGTGTTCACATTGCTTCGCAAGAATCGCTTTTGTGCAGAAAACAGTAACACTTGTTCAGAAGGAAAGAAAGCACAGAGCCCCAGATTTTATGTTGTCCTGGAGAGCTTGCAGAGCACTGGGGAAAGGCAGGCAGAGAATTCCTTGCTAGCACCTTCTCTGTGCCTGGGAAGCAGAAGTGTTCACATTGCTTCGCAGAATTGCTTTTGTGCAGAAAACACTAACACTTGTTCAGAAGGAAAGAAAGCACAGAGCCCCAGATTCTATGTTGTCCTGGAGAGCTTGCAGAGCACTGGGGAAAGGCAGGCAGAGAATTCCTTGCTAGCATCTTCTCTGTGCCTGGGAAGCAGAAGTGTTCACATTGCTTCGCAAGAATCGCTTTTGTGCAGAAAACAGTAACAGTTGTTCAGAACGAAAGAAAGCACAGAGCCCCAGATTTTATGTTGTCCTGGAGAGCTTGCAGAGCACTGGGGAAAGGCAGGCAGAGAATTCCCTGCTAGCACCTTCTCTGTGCCTGGGAAGCAGAAGTGTTCACATTGCTTCGCAAGAATCGCTTTTGTGCAGAAAACAGTAACACTTGTTCAGAACGAAAGAAAGCACAGAGCCCCAGATTCTATGTTGTCCTGGAGAGCTTGCAGAGCACTGGGGAAAGGCAGGCAGAGAATTCCCTGCTAGCACCTTCTCTGTGCCTGGGAAGCAGAAGTGTTCACATTGCTTCGCAAGAATCGCTTTTGTGCAGAAAACAGTAACAGTTGTTCAGAACGAAAGAAAGCACAGAGCCCCAGATTTTATGTTGTCCTGCAGAGCTTGCAGAGCACTGGGGAAAGGCAGGCAGAGAATTCCCTGCTAGCACCTTCTCTGTGCCTGGGAAGCAGAAGTGTTCACATTGCTTCGCAAGAATCGCTTTTGTGCAGAAAACACTAACACTTGTTCAGAAGGAAAGAAAGCACAGAGCCCCAGATTTTATGTTGTCCTGGAGAGCTTGCAGAGAACTGGGGAAAGGCAGGCAGAGAATTCCCTGCTAGCACCTTCTCTGTGCCTGTTCACATTGCTTCGCAGAATCGCTTTTGTGCAGAAAACAGTAACACTTGTTCAGAACGAAAGAAAGCACAGAGCCCCAGATTCTATGTTGTCCTGGAGAGCTTGCAGAGCACTGGGGAAAGGCAGGCAGAGAATTCCCTGCTAGCACCTTCTCTGTGCCTGGGAAGCAGAAGTGTTCACATTGCTTCGCAAGAATCGCTTTTGTGCAGAAAACAGTAACACTTGTTCAGAACGAAAGAAAGCACAGAGCCCCAGATTTTATGTTGTCCTGGAGAGCTTGCAGAGCACTGGGGAAAGGCAGGCAGAGAATTCCCTGCTAGCACCTTCTCTGTGCCTGGGAAGCAGAAGTGTTCACATTGCTTCGCAAGAATCGCTTTTGTGCAGAAAACAGTAACACTTGTTCAGAAGGAAAGAAAGCACAGAGCCCCAGATTTTATGTTGTCCTGGAGAGCTTGCAGAGCACTGGGGAAAGGCAGGCAGAGAATTCCCTGCTAGCACCTTCTCTGTGCCTGGGAAGCAGAAGTGTTCACATTGCTTCGCAGAATCGCTTTTGTGCAGAAAACAGTAACACTTGTTCAGAACGAAAGAAAGCACAGAGCCCCAGATTCTATGTTGTCCTGGAGAGCTTGCAGAGCACTGGGGAAAGGCAGGCAGAGAATTCCCTGCTAGCACCTTCTCTGTGCCTGGGAAGCAGAAGTGTTCACATTGCTTCGCAAGAATCGCTTTTGTGCAGAAAACAGTAACACTTGTTCAGAAGGAAAGAAAGCACAGAGCCCCAGATTTTATGTTGTCCTGGAGAGCTTGCAGAGCACTGGGGAAAGGCAGGCAGAGAATTCCTTGCTAGCACCTTCTCTGTGCCTGGGAAGCAGAAGTGTTCACATTGCTTCGCAGAATTGCTTTTGTGCAGAAAACACTAACACTTGTTCAGAAGGAAAGAAAGCACAGAGCCCCAGATTCTATGTTGTCCTGGAGAGCTTGCAGAGCACTGGGGAAAGGCAGGCAGAGAATTCCTTGCTAGCACCTTCTCTGTGCCTGGGAAGCAGAAGTGTTCACATTGCTTCGCAAGAATCGCTTTTGTGCAGAAAACAGTAACAGTTGTTCAGAACGAAAGAAAGCACAGAGCCCCAGATTTTATGTTGTCCTGGAGAGCTTGCAGAGCACTGGGGAAAGGCAGGCAGAGAATTCCCTGCTAGCACCTTCTCTGTGCCTGGGAAGCAGAAGTGTTCACATTGCTTCGCAAGAATCGCTTTTGTGCAGAAAACAGTAACACTTGTTCAGAACGAAAGAAAGCACAGAGCCCCAGATTCTATGTTGTCCTGGAGAGCTTGCAGAGCACTGGGGAAAGGCAGGCAGAGAATTCCCTGCTAGCACCTTCTCTGTGCCTGGGAAGCAGAAGTGTTCATATTGCTTCGCAAGAATCGCTTTTGTGCAGAAAACAGTAACACTTGTTCAGAAGGAAAGACAGCACAGAGCCCCAGATTTTATGTTGTCCTGGAGAGCTTGCAGAGCACTGGGGAAAGGCAGGCAGAGAATTCCCTGCTAGGACCTTCTCTGTGCCTGGGAAGCAGAAGTGTTCACATTGCTTCGCAAGAATCGCTTTTGTGCAGAAAACACTAACACTTGTTCAGAAGGAAAGAAAGCACAGAGCCCCAGATTCTATGTTGTCCTGGAGAGCTTGCAGAGCACTGGGGAAAGGCAGGCAGAGAATTCCCTGCTAGCACCTTCTCTGTGCCTGGGAAGCAGAAGTGTTCACATTGCTTCGCAAGAATCGCTTTTGTGCAGAAAACAGTAACACTTGTTCAGAACGAAAGAAAGCACAGAGCCCCAGAGTCTATGTTGTCCTGGAGAGCTTGCAGAGCACTGGGGAAAGGCAGGCAGAGAATTCCTTGCAAGCACCTTCTCTGTGCCTGGGAAGCAGAAGTGTTCACATTGCTTCGCAAAAATCGCTTTTGTGCAGAAAACACTAACACTTGTTCAGAAGGAAAGAAAGCACAGAGCCCCAGATTTTATGTTGTCCTGGAGAGCTTGCAGAGCACTGGGGAAAGGCAGGCAGAGAATTCCTTGCTAGCACCTTCTCTGTGCCTGGGAAGCAGAAGTGTTCACATTGCTTCGCAAGAATCGCTTTTGTGCAGAAAACACTAACACTTGTTCAGAAGGAAAGAAAGCACAGAGCCCCAGATTTTATGTTGTCCTGCAGAGCTTGCAGAGCACTGGGGAAAGGCAGGCAGAGAATTCCTTGCTAGCACCTTCTCTGAGCCTGGGAAGCAGAAGTGTTCACATTGCTTCGCAGAATCGCTTTTGTGCAGAAAACAGTAACACTTGTTCAGAACGAAAGAAAGCACAGAGCCCCAGATTTTATGTTGTCCTGGAGAGCTTGCAGAGCACTGGGGAAAGGCAGGCAGAGAATTCCTTGCTAGCACCTTCTCTGTGCCTGGGAAGCAGAAGTGTTCACATTGCTTCGCAAGAATCGCTTTTGTGCAGAAAACAGTAACACTTGTTCAGAAGGAAAGAAAGCACAGAGCCCCAGATTTTATGTTGTCCTGGAGAGCTTGCAGAGCACTGGGGAAAGGCAGGCAGAGAATTCCCTGCTAGCACCTTCTCTGTGCCTGTTCACATTGCTTCGCAGAATCGCTTTTGTGCAGAAAACAGTAACACTTGTTCAGAAGGAAAGAAAGCACAGAGCCCCAGATTCTATGTTGTCCTGGAGAGCTTGCAGAGCACTGGGGAAAGGCAGGCAGAGAATTCCCTGCTAGCACCTTCTCTGTGCCTGGGAAGCAGAAGTGTTCACATTGCTTCGCAGAATCGCTTTTGTGCAGAAAACAGTAACACTTGTTCAGAAGGAAAGAAAGCACAGAGCCCCAGAATTTATGTTGTCCTGGAGAGCTTGCAGAGCACTGGGGAAAGGCAGGCAGAGAATTCCCTGCTAGCACCTTCTCTGTGCCTGTTCACATTGCTTCGCAGAATCGCTTTTGTGCAGAAAACAGTAACACTTGTTCAGAACGAAAGAAAGCACAGAGCCCCAGATTCTATGTTGTCCTGGAGAGCTTGCAGAGCACTGGGGAAAGGCAGGCAGAGAATTCCTTGCTAGCACCTTCTCTGTGCCTGGGAAGCAGAAGTGTTCACATTGCTTCGCAAGAATCGCTTTTGTGCAGAAAACAGTAACACTTGTTCAGAAGTAAAGAAAGCACAGAGCCCCAGATTTTATGTTGTCCTGGAGAGCTTGCAGAGCACTGGGGAAAGGCAGGCAGAGAATTCCCTGCTAGCACCTTCTCTGTGCCTGGGAAGCAGAAGTGTTCACATTGCTTCGCAGAAACGCTTTTGTGCAGAAAACAGTAACACTTGTTCAGAACGAAAGAAAGCACAGAGCCCCAGATTCTATGTTGTCCTGGAGAGCTTGCAGAGCACTGGGGAAAGGCAGGCAGAGAATTCCCTGCTAGCACCTTCTCTGTGCCTGGGAAGCAGAAGTGTTCACATTGCTTCGCAGAATCGCTTTTGTGCAGAAAACACTAACACTTGCTCAGAAGGAAAGAAAGCACAGAGCCCCAGATTCTATGTTGTCCTGGAGAGCTTGCAGAGCACTGGGGAAAGGCAGGCAGAGAATTCCCTGCTAGCACCTTCTCTGTGCCTGGGAAGCAGAAGTGTTCACATTGCTTCGCAAGAATCGCTTTTGTGCAGAAAACAGTAACACTTGTTCAGAACGAAAGAAAGCACAGAGCCCCAGATTTTATGTTGTCCTGGAGAGCTTGCAGAGCACTGGGGAAAGGCAGGCAGAGAATTCCTTGCAAGCACCTTCTCTGTGCCTGGGAAGCAGAAGTGTTCACTATGCTTCGCAGAATTGCTTTTGTGCAGAAAACAGTAACACTTGTTCAGAACGAAAGAAAGCACAGAGCCCCAGATTCTATGTTGTCCTGGAGAGCTTGCAGAGCACTGGGGAAAGGCAGGCAGAGAATTCCCTGCTAGCACCTTCTCTGTGCCTGTTCACATTGCTTCGCAAGAATCGCTTTTGTGCAGAAAACAGTAACACTTGTTCAGAACGAAAGAAAGCACAGAGCCCCAGATTCTATGTTGTCCTGGAGAGCTTGCAGAGCACTGGGGAAAGGCAGGCAGAGAATTCCCTGCTAGCACCTTCTCTGTGCCTGGGAAGCAGAAGTGTTCACATTGCTTCGCAAGAATCGCTTTTGTGCAGAAAACACTAACACTTGTTCAGAAGGAAAGAAAGCACAGAGCCCCAGATTTTATGTTGTCCTGCAGAGCTTGCAGAGCACTGGGGAAAGGCAGGCAGAGAATTCCTTGCTAGCACCTTCTCTGTGCCTGGGAAGCAGAAGTGTTCACATTGCTTCGCAAGAATCGCTTTTGTGCAGAAAACAGTAACACTTGTTCAGAACGAAAGAAAGCACAGAGCCCCAGATTCTATGTTGTCCTGGAGAGCTTGCAGAGCACTGGGGAAAGGCAGGCAGAGAATTCCTTGCAAGCACCTTCTCTGTGCCTGGGAAGCAGAAGTGTTCACTATGCTTCGCAGAATTGCTTTTGTGCAGAAAACAGTAACAGTTGTTCAGAACGAAAGAAAGCACAGAGCCCCAGATTTTATGTTGTCCTGGAGAGCTTGCAGAGCACTGGGGAAAGGCAGGCAGAGAATTCCTTGCTAGCACCTTCTCTGTGCCTGGGAAGCCGAAGTGTTCACATTGCTTCGCAGGAATCGCTTTTGTGCAGAAAACACTAACACTTGTTCAGAACGAAAGACAGCACAGAGCCCCAGATTTTATGTTGTCCTGGAGAGCTTGCAGAGCACTGGGGAAAGGCAGGCAGAGAATTCCCTGCTAGCACCTTCTCTGTGCCTGGGAAGCAGAAGTGTTCACATTGCTTTGCAGAAACGCTTTTGTGCAGAAAACAGTAACACTTGTTCAGAATGAAAGAAAGCACAGAGCCCCAGATTCTATGTTGTCCTGGAGAGCTTGCAGAGCACTGGGGAAAGGCAGGCAGAGAATTCCCTGCTAGCACCTTCTCTGTGCCTGGGAAGCAGAAGTGTTCACATTGCTTCGCAGAATCGCTTTTGTGCAGAAAACACTAACACTTGTTCAGAAGGAAAGAAAGCACAGAGCCCCAGATTCTATGTTGTCCTGGAGAGCTTGCAGAGCACTGGGGAAAGGCAGGCAGAGAATTCCCTGCTAGCACCTTCTCTGTGCCTGGGAAGCAGAAGTGTTCACATTGCTTCGCAAGAATCGCTTTTGTGCAGAAAACAGTAACACTTGTTCAGAAGGAAAGAAAGCACAGAGCCCCAGATTTTATGTTGTCCTGGAGAGCTTGCAGAGCACTGGGGAAAGGCAGGCAGAGAATTCCTTGCTAGCACCTTCTCTGTGCCTGGGAAGCAGAAGTGTTCACATTGCTTCGCAGAATTGCTTTTGTGCAGAAAACACTAACACTTGTTCAGAAGGAAAGAAAGCACAGAGCCCCAGATTCTATGTTGTCCTGGAGAGCTTGCAGAGCACTGGGGAAAGGCAGGCAGAGAATTCCTTGCTAGCACCTTCTCTGTGCCTGGGAAGCAGAAGTGTTCACATTGCTTTGCAAGAATCGCTTTTGTGCAGAAAACAGTAACAGTTGTTCAGAACGAAAGAAAGCACAGAGCCCCAGATTTTATGTTGTCCTGGAGAGCTTGCAGAGCACTGGGGAAAGGCAGGCAGAGAATTCCCTGCTAGCACCTTCTCTGTGCCTGGGAAGCAGAAGTGTTCACATTGCTTCGCAAGAATCGCTTTTGTGCAGAAAACAGTAACACTTGTTCAGAACGAAAGAAAGCACAGAGCCCCAGATTCTATGTTGTCCTGGAGAGCTTGCAGAGCACTGGGGAAAGGCAGGCAGAGAATTCCCTGCTAGCACCTTCTCTGTGCCTGGGAAGCAGAAGTGTTCACATTGCTTCGCAAGAATCGCTTTTGTGCAGAAAACAGTAACACTTGTTCAGAACGAAAGAAAGCACAGAGCCCCAGATTTTATGTTGTCCTGCAGAGCTTGCAGAGCACTGGGGAAAGGCAGGCAGAGAATTCCCTGCTAGCACCTTCTCTGTGCCTGGGAAGCAGAAGTGTTCACATTGCTTCGCAAGAATCGCTTTTGTGCAGAAAACACTAACACTTGTTCAGAAGGAAAGAAAGCACAGAGCCCCAGATTTTATGTTGTCCTGGAGAGCTTGCAGAGAACTGGGGATAGGCAGGCAGAGAATTCCCTGATAGCACCTTCTCTGTGCCTGGGAAGCAGAAGTGTTCACATTGCTTCGCAGAATCGCTTTTGTGCAGAAAACACTAACACTTGTTCAGAACGAAAGAAAGCACAGAGCCCCAGATTCTATGTTGTCCTGGAGAGTTTGCAGAGCACTGGGGAAAGGCAGGCAGAGAATTCCCTGCTAGCACCTTCTCTGTGCCTGTTCACATTGCTTCGCAGAATCGCTTTTGTGCAGAAAACAGTAACACTTGTTCAGAACGAAAGAAAGCACAGAGCCCCAGATTCTATGTTGTCCTGGAGAGCTTGCAGAGCACTGGGGAAAGGCAGGCAGAGAATTCCCTGCTAGCACCTTCTCTGTGCCTGGGAAGCAGAAGTGTTCACATTGCTTCGCAAGAATCGCTTTTGTGCAGAAAACAGTAACACTTGTTCAGAACGAAAGAAAGCACAGAGCCCCAGATTTTATGTTGTCCTGGAGAGCTTGCAGAGCACTGGGGAAAGGCAGGCAGAGAATTCCCTGCTAGCACCTTCTCTGTGCCTGGGAAGCAGAAGTGTTCACATTGCTTCGCAAGAATCGCTTTTGTGCAGAAAACAGTAACACTTGTTCAGAAGGAAAGACAGCACAGAGCCCCAGATTTTATGTTGTCCTGGAGAGCTTGCAGAGCACTGGGGAAAGGCAGGCAGAGAATTCCCTGCTAGCACCTTCTCTGTGCCTGGGAAGCAGAAGTGTTCACATTGCTTCGCAAGAATCGCTTTTGTGCAGAAAACAGTAACACTTGTTCAGAACGAAAGAAAGCACAGAGCCCCAGATTCTATGTTGTCCTGGAGAGCTTGCAGAGCACTGGGGAAAGGCAGGCAGAGAATTCCCTGCTAGCACCTTCTCTGTGCCTGGGAAGCAGAAGTGTTCACATTGCTTCGCAAGAATCGCTTTTGTGCAGAAAACAGTAACACTTGTTCAGAAGGAAAGAAAGCACAGAGCCCCAGATTTTATGTTGTCCTGGAGAGCTTGCAGAGCACTGGGGAAAGGCAGGCAGAGAATTCCTTGCTAGCACCTTCTCTGTGCCTGGGAAGCAGAAGTGTTCACATTGCTTCGCAGAATTGCTTTTGTGCAGAAAACACTAACACTTGTTCAGAAGGAAAGAAAGCACAGAGCCCCAGATTCTATGTTGTCCTGGAGAGCTTGCAGAGCACTGGGGAAAGGCAGGCAGAGAATTCCTTGCTAGCACCTTCTCTGTGCCTGGGAAGCAGAAGTGTTCACATTGCTTCGCAAGAATCGCTTTTGTGCAGAAAACAGTAACAGTTGTTCAGAACGAAAGAAAGCACAGAGCCCCAGATTTTATGTTGTCCTGGAGAGCTTGCAGAGCACTGGGGAAAGGCAGGCAGAGAATTCCCTGCTAGCACCTTCTCTGTGCCTGGGAAGCAGAAGTGTTCACATTGCTTCGCAAGAATCGCTTTTGTGCAGAAAACAGTAACACTTGTTCAGAACGAAAGAAAGCACAGAGCCCCAGATTCTATGTTGTCCTGGAGAGCTTGCAGAGCACTGGGGAAAGGCAGGCAGAGAATTCCCTGCTAGCACCTTCTCTGTGCCTGGGAAGCCGAAGTGTTCACATTGCTTCGCAGAATCGCTTTTGTGCAGAAAACACTAACACTTGTTCAGAAGGAAAGAAAGCACAGAGCCCCAGATTCTATGTTGTCCTGGAGAGCTTGCAGAGCACTGGGGAAAGGCAGGCAGAGAATTCCCTGCTAGCACCTTCTCTGTGCCTGGGAAGCAGAAGTGTTCACATTGCTTCGCAAGAATCGCTTTTGTGCAGAAAACAGTAACACTTGTTCAGAACGAAAGAAAGCACAGAGCCCCAGAGTCTATGTTGTCCTGGAGAGCTTGCAGAGCACTGGGGAAAGGCAGGCAGAGAATTCCTTGCAAGCACCTTCTCTGTGCCTGGGAAGCAGAAGTGTTCACATTGCTTCGCAAAAATCGCTTTTGTGCAGAAAACAGTAACACTTGTTCAGAAGGAAAGAAAGCACAGAGCCCCAGATTTTATGTTGTCCTGGAGAGCTTGCAGAGCACTGGGGAAAGGCAGGCAGAGAATTCCCTGCTAGCACCTTCTCTGTGCCTGTTCACATTGCTTCGCAGAATCGCTTTTGTGCAGAAAACAGTAACACTTGTTCAGAACGAAAGAAAGCACAGAGCCCCAGATTCTATGTTGTCCTGGAGAGCTTGCAGAGCACTGGGGAAAGGCAGGCAGAGAATTCCCTGCTAGCACCTTCTCTGTGCCTGGGAAGCAGAAGTGTTCACATTGCTTCGCAAGAATCGCTTTTGTGCAGAAAACAGTAACACTTGTTCAGAACGAAAGAAAGCACAGAGCCCCAGATTTTATGTTGTCCTGGAGAGCTTGCAGAGCACTGGGGAAAGGCAGGCAGAGAATTCCCTGCTAGCACCTTCTCTGTGCCTGGGAAGCAGAAGTGTTCACATTGCTTCGCAAGAATCGCTTTTGTGCAGAAAACAGTAACACTTGTTCAGAAGGAAAGACAGCACAGAGCCCCAGATTTTATGTTGTCCTGGAGAGCTTGCAGAGCACTGGGGAAAGGCAGGCAGAGAATTCCCTGCTAGCACCTTCTCTGTGCCTGGGAAGCAGAAGTGTTCACATTGCTTCGCAAGAATCGCTTTTGTGCAGAAAACAGTAACACTTGTTCAGAACGAAAGAAAGCACAGAGCCCCAGATTCTATGTTGTCCTGGAGAGCTTGCAGAGCACTGGGGAAAGGCAGGCAGAGAATTCCCTGCTAGCACCTTCTCTGTGCCTGGGAAGCAGAAGTGTTCACATTGCTTCGCAAGAATCGCTTTTGTGCAGAAAACAGTAACACTTGTTCAGAAGGAAAGAAAGCACAGAGCCCCAGATTTTATGTTGTCCTGGAGAGCTTGCAGAGCACTGGGGAAAGGCAGGCAGAGAATTCCTTGCTAGCACCTTCTCTGTGCCTGGGAAGCAGAAGTGTTCACATTGCTTCGCAGAATTGCTTTTGTGCAGAAAACACTAACACTTGTTCAGAAGGAAAGAAAGCACAGAGCCCCAGATTCTATGTTGTCCTGGAGAGCTTGCAGAGCACTGGGGAAAGGCAGGCAGAGAATTCCTTGCTAGCACCTTCTCTGTGCCTGGGAAGCAGAAGTGTTCACATTGCTTCGCAAGAATCGCTTTTGTGCAGAAAACAGTAACAGTTGTTCAGAACGAAAGAAAGCACAGAGCCCCAGATTTTATGTTGTCCTGGAGAGCTTGCAGAGCACTGGGGAAAGGCAGGCAGAGAATTCCCTGCTAGCACCTTCTCTGTGCCTGGGAAGCAGAAGTGTTCACATTGCTTCGCAAGAATCGCTTTTGTGCAGAAAACAGTAACACTTGTTCAGAACGAAAGAAAGCACAGAGCCCCAGATTCTATGTTGTCCTGGAGAGCTTGCAGAGCACTGGGGAAAGGCAGGCAGAGAATTCCCTGCTAGCACCTTCTCTGTGCCTGGGAAGCAGAAGTGTTCATATTGCTTCGCAAGAATCGCTTTTGTGCAGAAAACAGTAACACTTGTTCAGAAGGAAAGACAGCACAGAGCCCCAGATTTTATGTTGTCCTGGAGAGCTTGCAGAGCACTGGGGAAAGGCAGGCAGAGAATTCCCTGCTAGGACCTTCTCTGTGCCTGGGAAGCAGAAGTGTTCACATTGCTTCGCAAGAATCGCTTTTGTGCAGAAAACAGTAACACTTGTTCAGAAGTAAAGAAAGCACAGAGCCCCAGATTTTATGTTGTCCTGGAGAGCTTGCAGAGCACTGGGGAAAGGCAGGCAGAGAATTCCCTGCTAGCACCTTCTCTGTGCCTGTTCACATTGCTTCGCAGAATCGCTTTTGTGCAGAAAACAGTAACACTTGTTCAGAAGGAAAGAAAGCACAGAGCCCCAGATTCTATGTTGTCCTGGAGAGCTTGCAGAGCACTGGGGAAAGGCAGGCAGAGAATTCCCTGCTAGCACCTTCTCTGTGCCTGGGAAGCAGAAGTGTTCACATTGCTTCGCAGAATCGCTTTTGTGCAGAAAACAGTAACACTTGTTCAGAAGGAAAGAAAGCACAGAGCCCCAGATTTTATGTTGTCCTGGAGAGCTTGCAGAGCACTGGGGAAAGGCAGGCAGAGAATTCCCTGCTAGCACCTTCTCTGTGCCTGTTCACATTGCTTCGCAAAATCGCTTTTGTGCAGAAAACAGTAACACTTGTTCAGAAGGAAAGAAAGCACAGAGCCCCAGAATTTATGTTGTCCTGGAGAGCTTGCAGAGCACTGGGGAAAGGCAGGCAGAGAATTCCCTGCTAGCACCTTCTCTGTGCCTGTTCACATTGCTTCGCAGAATCGCTTTTGTGCAGAAAACAGTAACACTTGTTCAGAACGAAAGAAAGCACAGAGCCCCAGATTCTATGTTGTCCTGGAGAGCTTGCAGAGCACTGGGGAAAGGCAGGCAGAGAATTCCCTGCTAGCACCTTCTCTGTGCCTGGGAAGCAGAAGTGTTCACATTGCTTCACAAGAATCGCTTTTGTGCAGAAAACAGTAACACTTGTTCAGAAGTAAAGAAAGCACAGAGCCCCAGATTTTATGTTGTCCTGGAGAGCTTGCAGAGCACTGGGGAAAGGCAGGCAGAGAATTCCCTGCTAGCACCTTCTCTGTGCCTGGGAAGCAGAAGTGTTCACATTGCTTCGCAGAAACGCTTTTGTGCAGAAAACAGTAACACTTGTTCAGAACGAAAGAAAGCACAGAGCCCCAGATTCTATGTTGTCCTGGAGAGCTTGCAGAGCACTGGGGAAAGGCAGGCAGAGAATTCCCTGCTAGCACCTTCTCTGTGCCTGGGAAGCAGAAGTGTTCACATTGCTTCGCAGAATCGCTTTTGTGCAGAAAACAGTAACACTTGTTCAGAAGGAAAGAAAGCACAGAGCCCCAGATTCTATGTTGTCCTGGAGAGCTTGCAGAGCACTGGGGAAAGGCAGGCAGAGAATTCCCTGCTAGCACCTTCTCTGTGCCTGGGAAGCAGAAGTGTTCACATTGCTTCGCAAGAATCGCTTTTGTGCAGAAAACAGTAACACTTGTTCAGAACGAAAGAAAGCACAGAGCCCCAGAGTCTATGTTGTCCTGGAGAGCTTGCAGAGCACTGGGGAAAGGCAGGCAGAGAATTCCTTGCAAGCACCTTCTCTGTGCCTGGGAAGCAGAAGTGTTCACATTGCTTCGCAAAAATCGCTTTTGTGCAGAAAACACTAACACTTGTTCAGAAGGAAAGAAAGCACAGAGCCCCAGATTTTATGTTGTCCTGGAGAGCTTGCAGAGCACTGGGGAAAGGCAGGCAGAGAATTCCTTGCTAGCACCTTCTCTGTGCCTGGGAAGCAGAAGTGTTCACATTGCTTCGCAAGAATCGCTTTTGTGCAGAAAACACTAACACTTGTTCAGAAGGAAAGAAAGCACAGAGCCCCAGATTTTATGTTGTCCTGCAGAGCTTGCAGAGCACTGGGGAAAGGCAGGCAGAGAATTCCTTGCTAGCACCTTCTCTGTGCCTGGGAAGCAGAAGTGTTCACATTGCTTCGCAGAATCGCTTTTGTGCAGAAAACAGTAACACTTGTTCAGAACGAAAGAAAGCACAGAGCCCCAGATTTTATGTTGTCCTGGAGAGCTTGCAGAGCACTGGGGAAAGGCAGGCAGAGAATTCCTTGCTAGCACCTTCTCTGTGCCTGGGAAGCAGAAGTGTTCACATTGCTTCGCAAGAATCGCTTTTGTGCAGAAAACAGTAACACTTGTTCAGAAGGAAAGAAAGCACAGAGCCCCAGATTTTATGTTGTCCTGGAGAGCTTGCAGAGCACTGGGGAAAGGCAGGCAGAGAATTCCCTGCTAGCACCTTCTCTGTGCCTGTTCACATTGCTTCGCAGAATCGCTTTTGTGCAGAAAACAGTAACACTTGTTCAGAAGGAAAGAAAGCACAGAGCCCCAGATTCTATGTTGTCCTGGAGAGCTTGCAGAGCACTGGGGAAAGGCAGGCAGAGAATTCCCTGCTAGCACCTTCTCTGTGCCTGGGAAGCAGAAGTGTTCACATTGCTTCGCAGAATCGCTTTTGTGCAGAAAACAGTAACACTTGTTCAGAAGGAAAGAAAGCACAGAGCCCCAGATTTTATGTTGTCCTGGAGAGCTTGCAGAGCACTGGGGAAAGGCAGGCAGAGAATTCCCTGCTAGCACCTTCTCTGTGCCTGTTCACATTGCTTCGCAAAATCGCTTTTGTGCAGAAAACAGTAACACTTGTTCAGAAGGAAAGAAAGCACAGAGCCCCAGATTCTATGTTGTCCTGGAGAGCTTGCAGAGCACTGGGGAAAGGCAGGCAGAGAATTCCCTGATAGCACCTTCTCTGTGCCTGTTCACATTGCTTCGCAGAATCGCTTTTGTGCAGAAAACAGTAACACTTGTTCAGAACGAAAGAAAGCACAGAGCCCCAGATTCTATGTTGTCCTGGAGAGCTTGCAGAGCACTGGGGAAAGGCAGGCAGAGAATTCCTTGCTAGCACCTTCTCTGTGCCTGGGAAGCAGAAGTGTTCACATTGCTTCGCAAGAATCGCTTTTGTGCAGAAAACAGTAACACTTGTTCAGAAGTAAAGAAAGCACAGAGCCCCAGATTTTATGTTGTCCTGGAGAGCTTGCAGAGCACTGGGGAAAGGCAGGCAGAGAATTCCCTGCTAGCACCTTCTCTGTGCCTGGGAAGCAGAAGTGTTCACATTGCTTCGCAGAATCGCTTTTGTGCAGAAAACAGTAACACTTGTTCAGAACGAAAGAAAGCACAGAGCCCCAGATTCTATGTTGTCCTGGAGAGCTTGCAGAGCACTGGGGAAAGGCAGGTAGAGAATTCCCTGCTAGCACCTTCTCTGTGCCTGGGAAGCAGAAGTGTTCACATTGCTTCGCAGAAACGCTTTTGTGCAGAAAACAGTAACACTTGTTCAGAACGAAAGAAAGCACAGAGCCCCAGATTCTATGTTGTCCTGGAGAGCTTGCAGAGCACTGGGGAAAGGCAGGCAGAGAATTCCCTGCTAGCACCTTCTCTGTGCCTGGGAAGCAGAAGTGTTCACATTGCTTCGCAGAAACGCTTTTGTGCAGAAAACAGTAACACTTGTTCAGAACGAAAGAAAGCACAGAGCCCCAGATTCTATGTTGTCCTGGAGAGCTTGCAGAGCACTGGGGAAAGGCAGGCAGAGAATTCCCTGCTAGCACCTTCTCTGTGCCTGGGAAGCAGAAGTGTTCACATTGCTTCGCAGAATCGCTTTTGTGCAGAAAACACTAACACTTGTTCAGAAGGAAAGAAAGCACAGAGCCCCAGATTCTATGTTGTCCTGGAGAGCTTGCAGAGCACTGGGGAAAGGCAGGCAGAGAATTCCCTG
This sequence comes from Strix aluco, assembly GCF_031877795.1. Lineage (NCBI taxonomy): Eukaryota > Metazoa > Chordata > Aves > Strigiformes > Strigidae > Strix > Strix aluco. Next base: position 918,606 of record NW_027436569.1, read on the forward strand.
CTAGCACCTTCTCTGTGCCTGGGAAGCAGAAGTGTTCACATTGCTTCGCAAGAATCGCTTTTGTGCAGAAAACAGTAACACTTGTTCAGAACGAAAGAAAGCACAGAGCCCCAGAGTCTATGTTGTCCTGGAGAGCTTGCAGAGCACTGGGGAAAGGCAGGCAGAGAATTCCTTGCAAGCACCTTCTCTGTGCCTGGGAAGCAGAAGTGTTCACATTGCTTCGCAAAAATCGCTTTTGTGCAGAAAACAGTAACACTTGTTCAGAAGGAAAGAAAGCACAGAGCCCCAGATTTTATGTTGTCCTGGAGAGCTTGCAGAGCACTGGGGAAAGGCAGGCAGAGAATTCCTTGCTAGCACCTTCTCTGTGCCTGGGAAGCAGAAGTGTTCACATTGCTTCGCAAGAATCGCTTTTGTGCAGAAAACACTAACACTTGTTCAGAAGGAAAGAAAGCACAGAGCCCCAGATTTTATGTTGTCCTGCAGAGCTTGCAGAGCACTGGGGAAAGGCAGGCAGAGAATTCCTTGCTAGCACCTTCTCTGTGCCTGGGAAGCAGAAGTGTTCACATTGCTTCGCAGAATCGCTTTTGTGCAGAAAACAGTAACACTTGTTCAGAACGAAAGAAAGCACAGAGCCCCAGATTTTATGTTGTCCTGGAGAGCTTGCAGAGCACTGGGGAAAGGCAGGCAGAGAATTCCTTGCTAGCACCTTCTCTGTGCCTGGGAAGCAGAAGTGTTCACATTGCTTCGCAAGAATCGCTTTTGTGCAGAAAACAGTAACACTTGTTCAGAAGGAAAGAAAGCACAGAGCCCCAGATTTTATGTTGTCCTGGAGAGCTTGCAGAGCACTGGGGAAAGGCAGGCAGAGAATTCCCTGCTAGCACCTTCTCTGTGCCTGTTCACATTGCTTCGCAGAATCGCTTTTGTGCAGAAAACAGTAACACTTGTTCAGAAGGAAAGAAAGCACAGAGCCCCAGATTCTATGTTGTCCTGGAGAGCTTGCAGAGCACTGGGGAAAGGCAGGCAGAGAATTCCCTGCTAGCACCTTCTCTGTGCCTGGGAAGCAGAAGTGTTCACATTGCTTCGCAGAATCGCTTTTGTGCAGAAAACAGTAACACTTGTTCAGAAGGAAAGAAAGCACAGAGCCCCAGATTTTATGTTGTCCTGGAGAGCTTGCAGAGCACTGGGGAAAGGCAGGCAGAGAATTCCCTGCTAGCACCTTCTCTGTGCCTGTTCACATTGCTTCGCAAAATCGCTTTTGTGCAGAAAACAGTAACACTTGTTCAGAAGGAAAGAAAGCACAGAGCCCCAGATTCTATGTTGTCCTGGAGAGCTTGCAGAGCACTGGGGAAAGGCAGGCAGAGAATTCCCTGATAGCACCTTCTCTGTGCCTGTTCACATTGCTTCGCAGAATCGCTTTTGTGCAGAAAACAGTAACACTTGTTCAGAACGAAAGAAAGCACAGAGCCCCAGATTCTATGTTGTCCTGGAGAGCTTGCAGAGCACTGGGGAAAGGCAGGCAGAGAATTCCTTGCTAGCACCTTCTCTGTGCCTGGGAAGCAGAAGTGTTCACATTGCTTCGCAAGAATCGCTTTTGTGCAGAAAACAGTAACACTTGTTCAGAAGTAAAGAAAGCACAGAGCCCCAGATTTTATGTTGTCCTGGAGAGCTTGCAGAGCACTGGGGAAAGGCAGGCAGAGAATTCCCTGCTAGCACCTTCTCTGTGCCTGGGAAGCAGAAGTGTTCACATTGCTTCGCAGAAACGCTTTTGTGCAGAAAACAGTAACACTTGTTCAGAACGAAAGAAAGCACAGAGCCCCAGATTCTATGTTGTCCTGGAGAGCTTGCAGAGCACTGGGGAAAGGCAGGTAGAGAATTCCCTGCTAGCACCTTCTCTGTGCCTGGGAAGCAGAAGTGTTCACATTGCTTCGCAGAATCGCTTTTGTGCAGAAAACACTAACACTTGTTCAGAAGGAAAGAAAGCACAGAGCCCCAGATTCTATGTTGTCCTGGAGAGCTTGCAGAGCACTGGGGAAAGGCAGGCAGAGAATTCCCTGCTAGCACCTTCTCTGTGCCTGGGAAGCAGAAGTGTTCACATTGCTTCGCAAGAATCGCTTTTGTGCAGAAAACAGTAACACTTGTTCAGAACGAAAGAAAGCACAGAGCCCCAGATTTTATGTTGTCCTAGAGAGCTTGCAGAGCACTGGGGAAAGGCAGGCAGAGAATTCCTTGCTAGCACCTTCTCTGTGCCTGGGAAGCAGAAGTGTTCACATTGCTTCGCAGAATCGCTTTTGTGCAGAAAACAGTAACACTTGTTCAGAACGAAAGAAAGCACAGAGCCCCAGATTTTATGTTGTCCTGGAGAGCTTGCAGAGCACTGGGGAAAGGCAGGCAGAGAATTCCTTGCTAGCACCTTCTCTGTGCCTGGGAAGCAGAAGTGTTCACATTGCTTCGCAAGAATCGCTTTTGTGCAGAAAACACTAACACTTGTTCAGAAGGAATGAAAGCACAGAGCCCCAGATTCTATGTTGTCCTGGAGAGCTTGCAGAGCACTGGGGAAAGGCAGGCAGAGAATTCCTTGCTAGCACCTTCTCTGTGCCTGTTCACATTGCTTCGCAGAATCGCTTTTGTGCAGAAAACAGTAACACTTGTTCAGAAGGAAAGAAAGCACAGAGCCCCAGATTCTATGTTGTCCTGGAGAGCTTGCAGAGCACTGGGGAAAGGCAGGCAGAGAATTCCCTGCTAGCACCTTCTCTGTGCCTGGGAAGCAGAAGTGTTCACATTGCTTCGCAGAATCGCTTTTGTGCAGAAAACAGTAACACTTGTTCAGAAGGAAAGAAAGCACAGAGCCCCAGATTTTATGTTGTCCTGGAGAGCTTGCAGAGCACTGGGGAAAGGCAGGCAGAGAATTCCCTGCTAGCACCTTCTCTGTGCCTGTTCACATTGCTTCGCAAAATCGCTTTTGTGCAGAAAACAGTAACACTTGTTCAGAAGGAAAGAAAGCACAGAGCCCCAGAATTTATGTTGTCCTGGAGAGCTTGCAGAGCACTGGGGAAAGGCAGGCAGAGAATTCCCTGCTAGCACCTTCTCTGTGCCTGTTCACATTGCTTCGCAAGAATCGCTTTTGTGCAGAAAACAGTAACACTTGTTCAGAAGTAAAGAAAGCACAGAGCCCCAGATTTTATGTTGTCCTGGAGAGCTTGCAGAGCACTGGGGAAAGGCAGGCAGAGAATTCCCTGCTAGCACCTTCTCTGTGCCTGGGAAGCAGAAGTGTTCACATTGCTTCGCAGAAACGCTTTTGTGCAGAAAACAGTAACACTTGTTCAGAACGAAAGAAAGCACAGAGCCCCAGATTCTATGTTGTCCTGGAGAGCTTGCAGAGCACTGGGGAAAGGCAGGCAGAGAATTCCCTGCTAGCACCTTCTCTGTGCCTGGGAAGCAGAAGTGTTCACATTGCTTCGCAGAATCGCTTTTGTGCAGAAAACACTAACACTTGTTCAGAAGGAAAGAAAGCACAGAGCCCCAGATTCTATGTTGTCCTGGAGAGCTTGCAGAGCACTGGGGAAAGGCAGGCAGAGAATTCCCTGCTAGCACCTTCTCTGTGCCTGGGAAGCAGAAGTGTTCACATTGCTTCGCAAGAATCGCTTTTGTGCAGAAAACAGTAACACTTGTTCA